>NC_068930.1:18247629-18558829 GCF_023091745.1 Budorcas taxicolor | reverse complement strand
AAAATTTTACATCTTCAGGCACACACAGTCTTGAGACCTTTATGTTTCATGTAACCTTTTTTCATAAAGGTTGGATAGCATCACCCACTCAATGAACATGAACTTGCTCAAACTCAGGGAGACAGTGTAGGACAGGGAAGCCTGGCGTGCTGCAGTCCGTGGGGTCACAAAGAGCTGGATATGACTTAGTGACTGAACAACAGCAAAGCCTTTTTCAAGAAGCTCATCTCAAGAAGGATGTACTCCACTAAAAATGAAAGAGCAAACCAGGAAAGACGTGGGACAAAAGAATTAGGGGGTCCAGTTAGAGACTCTGAGGAGTCCCCTGGAGGATGGTGAGAGAATGTTCCGGAATGAGAGCTGCACGGGATTGGCCAGCTGGTGCAGTGGGGAGGAGGGGACCTGAGAGTCAGGTGAGGGCTGCCGTCAGCAAGACCACCACTGCCGTTTCCTCTTTTTTTCAACTTGAGAGCAACATGTCGGATTCATATTCTGTTCTGATTGTGGCTTGTCTTGACCACATACTAATGAAATGCTTCCATGTACAACCACTTAGATGTGCTGAGAACATTCATTTCACTGCACAGAAATTTTCTGTTTCCACTTACTCCTGACAGCTGGTGATAAGTAATGGGTTTAGAAGCAGAAGGTACTCAATAGTCCATTTAGATGCTGGATGTCCTGTGCCTGGCCACACCCCAGCCCCACCCATTGCCCCAGCTCTGCATTTCTGAGGCCTCACCAACAAAACCTGGTCTTTCCACCTTCACCAGAAAGGGCAGAAGTTACAGCCAGACTATGACTCAGAAACTCAGTTCAGCTTTGCTCTTTTGGGGTGCTGTCGTTTAAAACAGGCGATATTGCCTGCTCTGTCCAGGGTACGCTTAGACTGAGTTTTCTTAAATGGAATAATATGTTGTGTAGGGAGATGTGCAATCACACTACAGTTATTTTTTTTTTAAACACAGAAGCATGTTTTCATTAAAATCAGGATAGTGGTTATTCTCCCAAGAGTGACAGGGTTGTTGTTTTAGTCATTTAGTTGTGTCTGACTTTTTTGTGACCCTGTGGACTGCAGCCTGCCAGGCTCCTCTGTCCATGGGATTCCCCACGCAAGAATACTAGAGTGGGTTGCCATTTCCTTCTATGGCGGATCTTCCCGACCCAGGGATTGAATCTGCGTCTCCTGCACTGGCAGGCAAAGTTCTTCATCATGGAGCCATCAGGGAAGCCCGAGTGCCGTGGAACAGGATGCAGTTAGAAAGGGACACACCGTGGAGTCTAAAATGACTTGTAGTATATTCCTTAGGGCTTCCCAAGTGGCTCAGTGGGAAAGAATCCAACTGCCGATGCAGGAGATGCAGGCACCGTGGATTCGATCTCTGGGTTAGGAAGGTGCCCTGGAGTAGGAAATGGCAAGCCTCTTTAGTATTCTTGCCTGGGAAATCTCAAGGACAGAGGAACCTGGTGGGCTACAGTCCCTGGGGTTGCAAAGAGTCGGACACAACTTAGTGACAGAGCACAATATACTTCTTAACCCAGGGGGTGGATGCATTGTTGTGTAACTGTTATTTTAAAGGGTACCTATAATTTCTATACAGTCCTCTCTGTGTATTATACATATACTAATAAAGGTTTTGAAATAAAAAATGGACTTAAAGTCCAGCAGATGGGAAATTTCTAGAGTGGCTGCTTGAGAGATGTTGGGCTCCAAACTGGACGACTGAAGGTGGAATTATTTTGACTCTAATAGAGGTGGAAACTCCCAATTACTTAGGTGCTAAAGTCTCCTATGAAGGTTTTTTTTTCTTTCCTGACTTGCAGGGACCTGTTCTTCAGGAATTGAGTCATGGAAACATCAAGCAAGATGTGGTTACTTCTTTACAGCCTGCTGGGCTGTGCTGTACTCTCCACTTTAATTCAGATATTACTAGCTGGGGGAAAAGCCCCTAATTATAGCCAGTTACTGACTCATAACCATCCTTTGCTTGTGGTTATTTCCCTTAACAAGAAAATACGTGGTGTTCTTGCCTAATGGGGTGTATGTGTGTGTGGTGTTGTTTATGGCATTATCTCTCTAGAACGTCTTTGCGTGACCCTTAGCCTTAGGGTTGGCCTTCTTAGGAGCTAAGTCAGCTCCAGCTGGGTGCACGGCTGTTGGATTGCTTTCGTGGACACACCCAGGATATGGGTGTGCCTTTGAAATGCTCAACTTTCACGGAGTGTTCATTTCTTTCGGCCTGTGGTGTCAGTAGTAACAGAGCAGGAGGTGGCAGCTGACCTATTTCCTCTGTCCTGGTTAGGACTCCGGATTGCAGAGGGCAGAATCCCAATTCATAGATTTAAGCACAAAGGTTTTCGGGGTGGGGGAGGGATGGATGGGGAATCTGAGACTAGCAGATGCAAACGATTATATGCAGAATGGGCAAACAACAAGGTCGCACTGAATAGCACAGGAAACTAGATTCAAAACCCTCCAATAAACCAGAAAGGAAAAGACCGTGAAAAAGTATATATATATATGTATATATAAAACTAAATCATTTTGCTGTACACCAGAAACTAACACAACACTGTATATCAACTGTGCTTCAATAAAGTACATTAAAAAAAAAAAGGAATTTATAGGCTTGGTGAACCACACAGCATAGGAGGAGATTCAGGTACAGCTGGATCCAAATGCTCCGAGAAAATTAGGACGTCTGTTTCTATCTGCTTCCTTCCACACTGGCTCCCTTCACAGGCAAGCTGTCCCCAGTGAGATGGCCCGGAGCAGCGACAGCTTGTATTTCACCTGCTTAGAAAGTCCAGAATAAACCCCCCTCAGGACTTCCCACTGGTCCAGTTGTTGAGAACCCAGCTTCCAACACTGAAGTGAGGCGAGGTGAAGTCGCTCAGTCGTGTCCGACTCTTAGCGACCCCGTAGATTGTAGCCTACCAGGCTCCTCCATCCATGGGATTTTCCAGGCAAGAGTACTGGAGTGGATTGCCATTTCCTTCTCCAACACTGGAGACGCCAATTCAATCCCCAGTTGAGGAACTAAGCCCTGGCACTACAATGAAGACCTGCTGCAGTCAAAAATCAATCAATAAACAAAATTATTTTTTTTAAAAACAATCTTTCTCAATCATTCCAGCAAAATTATGGGGCCAGTTACAGCCATATGACCAACCCTGGGCCCGGGGACAGTACACATGCCTACTCCTATTCCCAGGGAGGGGCTTAGATCCATCATGTAACCTGGCCTGAGAGTAGGAAGGTAGTTTTCATTATAGCAGCTATTTGTAGATAGACGCTTCTCTTGGACTTAATTTTTAATATCGAAGTTTTGAATGTAATTATGTTTGAAATGATACATCTTAGGACTTAGTTATGAACTCCTGTTCTGTTCTGACTTAGCCATACTTCATAAATTTCCACACTTAACATAGTTTGAAAACATAGAGGTTTCTAATTCAGATGAGTCATGAAAGCCTCTTCTCCTAAAGAAATCTGACAATAATAGAGCCCTGTATCTTTGTACTGAACAGGAGGGAAAAACTTGAACAGAAGAAATCTGCTGCTTCAGATACGTCACGGAGCATAGTTTAGTCTTCAGTTCAATTTGATTAATCAGCTCATGACTTTAGTTCAAAGGTTTTGTACATTTAGTCTTCTTACTGAAGACATTTCTGATACAGTACCTGGAAAAAGAAAGTGCTTTTACAGCTAAGGAGTTTATTCCAAAGTTTCTTCTTTATTAAAGGGAAACTCACATTAGAAAAAAGAATTCATATTGTGAGTTTCTTTACTTTTTTCTTAAATGGAAGTAGAGTTGGTTTACAATGCTTATTAGTTTCATGTGTACAGCAAAGTGAGTCAGTTATACATATTTCTATCTATTCTTTTTTAAAACTTTTCCCTCATAGATTATTACAAGATACTGAGTAGAGTTTCCTGTGCTCTGTGGTAGGTACCTTGTTGGCTTTCTATTTTATATATAGTAATAGTGTTAGTCGCTCAGTCGTGCCCGACTCTTTGCAACCCCATGGACTGCAGCCCACCAGGTTCCTCTGTCCATGAGATTTTCCAGGCAGAGATACTGGAGTGGGTTGCCATTTCCTTCTCCATATATAGTAATATGTGCATGTTAATCCCAAAGTCCTAATTTGTCCCTCCCCCTTCCCTTTCCTCTTTGGTAACTATACGCTTGTTTTCTCAGTCTGTAAATCTATTTCTGTTTTGTATATAAGTTAATCTGTGTCATTTTTTTAGACTCCACATATAAGTGATATTGTATGATATTTGTCTCTCTGTGTCTGGCTCTTTTCACTTCATACGATAATCGCTAGGTGCGTCCATGTTGCTACAAACGGCATTATTCACTCTTTTTTATGTCTGAGTTGTATTCCATCGTGTGTGTGCACCACATCTTCTCTGTCCATCCATCTATTGAGGGACATTTATGTTGTCTCATGTCTTGCCGGTGGTAAATAGTGCTGTTGTGAGCACCGAGGTGCATGTATCCTATCGAATTAGAGTTTTCTCCAGATGTATGTCCAGGAGTGGGATTGCAGGGTCATGCAGTAAATAGACGCAGATTTCAGTCTTCATATTTTGCCTTCTCAGTGAAGGCTTGTGTACTGTCAAGCAGGCAAACATGCTTTGGGGAAGTACCGGTTGGTTTCAAACCCCTTACTGACTGACTGTCGTGCAGTTACTTTGCCTCTCTCTGCTTCCCTCCCCTCTGTGAAAACCTCCTACGCAGGATTGCCTGTATAAACTCCTTAAGACAACACTTGGCTCGTATGGGCCCTCTATGAGTATTTGCTACCATCATTGTTATTTCATGAGCTCTCGGAGCACGTAACCATGGGCCTGTTTTACTTCTGGTTGCGATGGGAGCTAGGAGGGCAGAGGGCAGATGCCTGAAGCTAAGCAGCCTATTAAAAGTAGAATAGAAAGAAACGAGAGGAGACCCAAGCGCTTTTCTCTTCAGATAGTTATCAAACCACGCTTCGCTGCAGACTATGGGCTTGGGTATGGCTAGAGATCAAAGGCCCTCTTATGTGCAGTGACATTTGTGAGCACAGGGCTGAGTTATAAAACTCTTGAATGGAAGGTTTTGGCACTTGGCACAGCTTGGGATAGAAAGGCAGGGTTTTTATAGAGGCGATTCACGGAACTGCTTATGCTGGTGGAGAATCCAGACTGTTATGACTCACTTGTCTCTTTATTGCTTTGGACCAAGAACTGTTGTTTTCCTTTTAAGTCCCTCTGTAGGAGCTGAGCTACAGCCTAGGGCCAAGTAACTCCTTCAGGAAGACAGTGTGGCTTCAGTGAGTGTGAACAGGAATATTCCTTTGTTGGGTTCTGGGTCAAGTGGACTGGACAAGCAGAACAAGGATTTTATTTTCACCAGGGGATAGAATTTCTCTTGGAAACCAGCAGCATCCTTAATGCTTTTTCTAACTTGAGAAAGGCTTTCCTTTTGTCTGTCTGCCATTTTCATTTTCTGAAAGCACAGGCTAAATCTGCTGGCGTGACTGGAAGAGGATAGGAGAATAACCTTGGAAAGTAGAAACTGGTGTGTCTAGATTGCCACAGGTGGAACTAAGGATAGCGGAAGGGGTCATTGAAAGTCCAGTTTGCATTGCTAGGTCTCCTGGGAAAAACTAGGAAGAAGAATTTTGGACTAATGGTAAGACCCAGCGGTAGGCAGACTTCTAAGATAGCTTCCAACGTCGTCTACCTCCTGGTACTTGTTCCTTTGTGTAATTTCCTCCTCTTGTGTTTGGGCTAGACCTCATGACAAGAATTTGACAATATGAGGATATTCTCATAAATAGAATCCAAGAGTAATGAGATGTCATTGCCCTGATCAGGGTACAAAAGATTGTGATTTCTGCCTTGCTAGGACTCTCTCTCTTGCTGTCGCTTTCTCTTTCTTGCCGTCTTAGCTTGCGTTTGAAAAGTGGAGAGCTGTACTTGATGATCTCAGAGACTCCCTGGCCTCACATTTTATATTACTCTAGGAAGAAAAAAAAGGAAATAGTTGCGTTTCTTTGAACTCATTTCCTACTCTGCTAAATAGGGATGTTGCCTCTTCTGTTCCACGGTCTAATTTTTAATAAGCTATGCTATAGTGAAAATTTTAATACTTTAGATATTAATACTAAAACTTTTAGTTTGAGAAATGCAAAACTAAGACAGGCTTTGGAACATTAGCCTGTTGCTTTTTTCTGGCTCCTGAGGAAGCCAGATGCTGTGGCAGCAAGGAACGTATGACCAGGACGCAAGGATGGTTTCTGGTCAACATCCTGCATTAACTGAACATCCTGCATTAACTGAAATCCTCATCTCATACCTGCAAGCAACTGAATCCTGCTACCAACTGCTGGGTGAGTTTGGGAGTGCGTCCTGCCCCTGTGGAAACCTGAGTTGATGAAGGCAGCCTCAGCTGTCACCTTGACTATTTTTTTTGACATGTACACACTGCTTTATTTAGTTAGTTTTGGCTGCCCTGGATCTTCATTGCTGTGCGCAAGCTTCCTCTAGTTGTGGAGAGTGGGGGCTTCTCTTTGTGGCGGGGCATGGACTTCTCATTGCGATGGCTTCTCTTGTTGTGGAATGTGGGCTCTCGGGGGCAAGAGCTTCGGTCATTGAGGCACATGGGCTCAGTAGTTGTGGCGCATAGGGTTAGCTGCTTTGCAGCATGTGGAATCTTCCCGGACCAGGGATCGAATCCATGTCCTCTGCACTGGCAGGCAGATTCTTATCTACTGGACCAGCAGGATTTCCTGAGGGATATCCTGGAAGCTGAGGAACCAGCTAAGAGTATCTAGCTTCCTGACTCCTCAAAACTGTGAGATAAATCGATGAGCATTCTTTTAATCTGATAAATCTGGGGATAATTTTGAATGCAGCAACAGATTAGTAATACGTCCGTACTATAAGGTATTTTTCAATGTTTATCTGGTTGTGTCTGCTTTTAGTCTCCACAGGCAGGATCTTTCGTTGCGATACTCAGGCTCTCTAGTTGTGGCACATGGACTCAGGTTGCCTTTCGTCATGTGGGATCTCAGTTCTCTGACCTGAGTTCCCTGCATTGCAAGGTGGATTTTTAACCACTAGACCACCAGGGAGACGCTCAGTACTGTATTTTAAACTGTGTTTTCTTTCCCCAGTGGTTTCAAACGCCATCACTATCAAGTTCCAAGTTACCATTCATATGGGAGTGGGTCTGCTGTCTGCTTCTAGGCTTCTTATTCAGTTCTCTGGACTTTTTCATTTTTTGGTCTTGGTGGCTTTTCTATTTTCTTCTATTAACATTACTTCATAGGAGTTTGTGAGAAAACTTTAAAGTTTGCCAGAGGTGTCTGCACCATGGCGAACACAGCTGTAAGAACTGGAATTCTGAGGGATGTGGGTTCCCAGTGAACACACCAGAGATAGACCCAGGGGACAGAGAATGCTCCAGACCCGGGACTGGCCTTCTCACTATGAGCCATGATCCAACTTCATGCTGGAGTTTGCTTATATGTTCTCAGTAAAGAAGCAAAAGGGAACAATAGCCTGTCTTAATTTTATATTTCTCAAACTAAAAGTTTATCTAAATTATTAAAATTTTCACTATAGCATAGATTATTAAAAATTAGCCTGTGGAACAGAAGAGGCAACATCCCTATTTATCAGAGTAGGAAATGAGTTTAAAGAAATGCAACTATTTCCTTTTTTCCCCTCCTATGGTAATAGAATATGAGGCCAGGGAATCTCTGAGATCATCGAGTACAGCTCTCCCACTTTACAAATGGGCACAGCAACCACATGCAGAGGTGCCCGGGACCATTCCAGTCTATGCCAGTTGTTCCAGAATAGCAATGAAGAGCACTTCCTTTCACTATCAAAATGTCTTATCTTAGATAATAAATTATAGGATCATCCTTTGGAGGAGAAAACAGATTCTTGGAAGAGAAGGAACTTTCTTCTCTTTTAAACTTTTTCATCAGTCATAATAACTGAACAATATTGACAACAGATTTCTCTAATCCCTACCCTAGGAAGTACATCCAAAGGAATATGCTTAATTTTTTTCTCATTAAGTATGATGTAAATTTGAGGTCTCAACTAACAAAGCCCCTGGGAAACTAGTTGATATTTAATTGGTTTGAAGACATGTAGCAGAGTGACAGAATGATTGAACTCAGAGCTAAACTAAACATGAGGGGTACATGGTTGTCAATAGGTCATGCTAATACTCTAGATGGTGTCATGAGGGCTAAACTTTATGTTCCTTGATTGTTTATTGCTCTTTCTATGGAGTTTTCCTTACAAGCCGTATGGTAGGTTTTGGCGAAATGCTGGACTGAGCTAAGAGATATCCCCACCTTCTATTGCAAATGTGTAGAATAAAGATAAAGAACAATTTCTTATGATGAATAAAAAAAGACATCTCAATTAACCATAAAGGAATAGGTTGATAAGCCTAAGTTCATTAATTAACATCTATGTATTGAAAGGTACCATCAAGAGAGTGAAAACCCACGGCTACAGAGTGGGAAAAGGTATTCACCACACACCTAATTGATGAATGAGTTGCATTCAGAATTCTTATAAATCAGTTAAGAAAAAGAGCTCAGCAGAAAAAGTTGACAAAAGCATTGACAGGCACGTCAGTAAACAGGAGGTCTCCCTCTCTCTTCTAACGTAAGATGAATCCAAGTGAAGAGCATATAAATGTTGAGCATTCGATTCTTTGAACTTACTGAAAACTTTTGGAATAAAACATTGGGAAAAGTAAAAATACAGCAAACTCAAAGGAAAAATGGAATTAGGAGATGGCAGAAATGAAGAGGTAGTTCACAAGGGGAGCATTAGGTATACCAGCCAATGGTACAGTGACTTAGAAATAGACCAGCCTTTGATATGGACCCCAGGAATTTGGGGGAAGGGATTAAACTCCCTGGCACTGACAGGAGGCTTATGACACAAACAACTAAAACTGAGCCTCCTGCATGTAATCAGATCTCCGAGAGTGGCTGCTTTCTCCAAAAAAGGAAACAGAAAACTCCTCCTATCATCTCCCCCAAAGCAGTAAGGAAGCAAATCCATGCCTACTATTCTGGGTAGGAAAAAAGCCTTCTGTGAAAAAAAGAGACATCTTTCCTGTGCCACATGTGAGTGCTGAAGCCAACCAGTCTGTAGCCGTGACAGTGTAAGAGTGTTATAGATAGAATGGCTCCAGACCAGTGCGTTCTGATTAGTCAACAGAAGCAAATGCGAACTACTCTGAAGGGATACTTTCATAACCTCAGGTGCATGGCGGCTCAGACAGTCAAGAATCTGCCTGCAATGCAGGAGACTGGCACTCAACCCCTGGGTCAGGAAGATCCCCGGGAGAGGGGAACGGCTACCCACTCCAGTGTTCTTGTCTGGAGAATCCCATGGACAGAGGAGCTGGCGGTCTACAGTCTATGGGGTAGCAAAGGGTCAAATGTGACTGAGCAACCAACACACAGGCACACACATGGCTGAGCAACTAACACACACACACACGACAAAAAATGACAACTCAGATGGTGAAACTATCCATCATGTGAGAGTGGTTGGTAGGCACAATGTGAGGAAGGCTTAGCACTCTAGGGACTTGAGATTGTGTGACTGTCTGAGAGAGATGATAACATTAGAATCCTTAAAACAATCAAATAGGTTTTAGACAAAAAAATTGAAATGGGAGAATGGGACACTATGAAAAATGAAAAGGTATATTTGGAAAACAAGGCAAATTAAGCTCCTATTGATTAAAAATAGTTGTTGGAATTAAAAAAACCCCTCTGTGGTGAGGGTTAAATAATAGATTAAATGCAACTAAAGGACTATTTAGTGAACTACAAGGTTTTTGTGAAGAAATTACCCAGAATGCCACACAGAAAAATTATGGAGTGGGAAAAAATGAAACAGAGGTCATGAACTTGAAATAGGATGATAATAGAATGAGATGGACCAGTGTTACATGTCCAATTAAAATTCCAGAAAGAAAGGGAAAGGAATTGGGGAAAACAGTATTGGAAAAGATAAAGACTGAGAATTTCCCAGAAAAGATGAAAGGCATGGCTAACTAGGAAGATATACCCAACTAAAGGCAGAGATCCAGAGGACAGCAAGGAGAGACAGGAAGGCCTTCTTCAAAGAACAGTGCAAAGAAATACAGGAAAATAACAGAAAGGGTAAGACTAGAGATCTCTTCAAGAAGACTGGAAATATCAAAGGAACATTTCATCCAAAGATGGGCACAATAAAGGACAAAAATTGTAGAGACCCAATAGAAGCAGAAGAGATCAAGAAAAGATGGAACTAATGCGCAAAACAACTGTACAAATAGATCTTAATGACCCAGATAACCAGAGTCAGACATTCTGAGGTGTGGAGTCAAGTGGGCACTTCTCCCAGTAAAGCTAGAGAAGGTGATGGAATTCCAGCAGAGCTATTTAAAATCATGAGAGATGATGCTATTAAAGTGCTGCACTCAACATGTCAACAACTTTGGAAAATGTGGTAGTGGCCATAGGACTGGAAAAGGTCCGTCCTTACCCCAATACTCAAGAAGGGCAGTACTAAAGAATGTTCAGACCACCAGACAACTGCACTAATCTCCCATGCTAGTAAGGCTATTCTCAAAACCCTCCAAGCTAGGTTTTGGCATTATGTGAACTGAGAGCTTCCAGACGTCCAAGCTGGATTTAGAAAAGGCAGGGGAACTGGAGATCAAATTGCCAACATTTGCTGGATCATAGAGAAAGCAAAGGAATTCCAGAAAAACATCTACTTCTGTTTCATTGACTATGCTAAAGCCTTTGACTGTGTGGATCACAACAAACTATGGAAAACTCATAAAAACTGTGGAATACCAGACCATCTTATCTGTCTCCTGAGAAACTTGTATGCAGGTCAAGAAGCAACATTTAGAACCCTGTATGGAACAACTGACTGGCTCAGGATTGAGAAAGGACTATGACAAGGCTGTTTATTGTCACTCAGTTTATTTAATTTATACACAGAGCACATCATGCAAAATGCTGAGCCAGATGAGTTACAAGCTGGAATCAAGATTGCCGGGAGAAATATCAACAACTTCAGATGTGCAGATGATACCAATCAAATGGCAGAAATCAAAAAGGACCTAAAGACCTTTTTGATGAAGGTGAAGGAGAGTGAAAAAACTGGCTTAAAACTCAATATTAAATAAACTAAGACCATGGCATCCAGTCCCATGACTTCATGGCAAATAGAAGGGGAAAAGGTGGAAGCAGTGACAGATTTTCTCTTCTTGGGCTTTAAAATCACTGCAAATGGTGACTGCAGCTGTGAAATGAGAAGATCATCGCTTCTTGGCAGGAAAGCTATGACAAACCTAGACATTGTGTTAAAAAGCAAAGACATCACTTTGCTGACAAAGGTCTGTATAGTGAAGGCTATGGTCTTTCCAGTAGTCATGTACAGATGTGAGAGCTGGACGGTAAGGAAGGCAGAGCACTGAAGAATTGATACTTTTGAACTGTGGTGCTGGAGAAGACTCCTGAGAGTCTCTTGGAAAGCAAGGAGATCAAACCAGTCAATCTTAAAGGAAATCAACCCTGAATACCCTTTGGAAGGACTAATGCTGAAACTGAAGCTCCAATACTTTGGCCACCTGAGGCGAACAGCTGACTCATTGGAAAAGATCCTGATGCTGGGAAACATTTGAAGGCAGAAGGAGAAGAGGGTGACAGAAGATGAGATGGTTGGATGACATCATGGATTCACTGGATATGAACTTGGCAAACTCCAGGAGATGGTGAGGGACAGGGAAGCCCGACGTGCTGCAGTCCATGGGGTTGCAGAGAGTCAGACACAACCTGGCAACTGAACAACAACAACAAGACTCACTGGATGTGAGAATAAGACCATTGTTTATTATCTCCTGGGATCAAAAGATCAAGAACATACTCAGTAGGTTGTGAGTATTACCCAGATTTTAAAGTTAGCTGCTTCTTGAACACAAATGAATAGCTTGCAAAACTAGTTCTGAAAATATGAGCCAGTGGTCTCCTTTGGGTCTATATAAGAAGTTAAAGGTGAAAAGACTTAGAGAAGGAGCTGTTAGGAAAGACTCACTGATATGCTGTGTTCTTATGACCACTCAAGGAGAAGAAGCAGGAAGATGCTTTCCCTTCATTCTAAACCAAGACTTCAGTGGTAGTATCTGGAAAGCTTGACATGTGTCTCCTGAAGATGGAGGATCCTAGGGAATATATATACCTTATGCCTGAGAAATCTAAAATCAAGAGACCATGGCTGGAGGTGCTCCCGACTGGCAGCAGAGTGACGAACAGCGGCTGTGCTCTGGGGAGAGAGCTGCACTTTGGCTAACAGTGGGAAAAGACACCTGCTTCTTGAGCCATGGAAAGAAAGGTTGGATTCTGAATAAGTTTATCATTTTGATATTATATTGGAGCATCCTAAGTTATGTAATTATTAAGCTATTATCTAAGATTTCATGTAGGAATGGGGAAGGAACTGCAGAGAAAGCTTGAAGAGACTGAAGAAAGAATAAAGTGATTTTTTTCTTATAGCTTTCTGGGTCTAGCTTAATGAAAACACCAATGAAATATGAATCTTCAGGTTGTTGAATCACAGCAAGTCACAGTTAAGATAAAATCAACTGAAGCTTGCACATTTTGTTAAAATCACAAGGAGAAAACATTCTTTCTCTTCGAGCATGATGTGCTTCCAAATGTGATACTCCTGAGTGTATATCACCTATCATCCAGCTCCAGACAAGAACGTATAATGTGAGTCTAGTGAAGAAACATCAGAAGGCCCCCCACAAAGAGGAACACTCCATGTAAAAATTGGGGAGGGGGTGCAATAATACTGTCAATGTCATAAGAACAAGGAAACAGTCCAGATTTATAGATATGTAAGCAGTAGAGACTCATGGAGGCTAAGGACGCAAAAATAGAACTAAATGTAATACCTGAGATTAGACTGGGGATAGGGGAGAATCTGTTATCATGGACATTACTGGCTCAGTTGAGAAAGTCAGGACAAAAATGAAAGACCAAATAAAAATGTATCATTTAAACCTTGATACCTATACTGAGATTATCCAAGATGATGTCTTTAAAGAAATGTACATGGAAGTATTTAGGGATAAAGAGCATGATACGCATGACTTATCCTCAGATTATTCAGAACAAAAGTATGTGCTCCATGTGTGAGTGTGTGTGTATGTATGGATATAGAGAGAGGACAAGCAATGAAGCAGATGGAGTGAAAGGTTAATAGTGGATGTACTTAGGGAAATGGTATACAAATATTTTTAATACTTTTTTATTTTGTAATTTTTCTTTAATTTGAAACTGTTTCCAAACATTCCAAAACACAAAAACAAACGAAACAAAGTACCAGAGAGACAAAACAGATGATCTACAAAGGAGCTACATCAGTGGGGAGCAGATTTCTCATCAACAGGAGTAGAGGCTAGAGGGAACAGAACTGTATTTTCAAACTGCTAAAGGAATGCAGTTTTCACTGCAGTAATTTTATCCTGGCTAAACTATCAGTCAGGGATGAGGGAAATAAAAACATTTGGAAAGATAAAAACACAGGGATTTCCCTGATGGTCCAGTGTGTAGCATCAGCCTTACAATGCAGGGGGCTTGGGTTCGATTCCTGGTCAGGGAACTATGCTGTGGAGAACTAAGCCTGCAGCTACTGAGCCTGCATGCCACAACTGGAGAATTCACGTGCTGCAATGAAGACCCCACATGACGCAGCTAAGATCCAGTGCCACAAGTAAGACTTGACGCAGCCAAAATAAACAAAGCAAGAAAGCACTTACAGAAGCATTAAAACGGTCATTCACAGTTTCTTGCTGCAAGAATTACTAAAAGATGCTCTTTCAGAAGAAGGAAATATAGTGCAGAAAAAAGAAATAGGAAACAAGGCAACTAGTAAACATGTAAACTAATATAAAGTTTGACAAAAACATTTTCTTAAAAAAATTTTTTTTTAATTTTTAAAGAGAACATTTTTATTGAAACAGAATTAGAAATTTAACAATTTGTGTAGAAATTGTTATGATTCTTGCTGGCATATATTGTTATTAAAGGAATTTATTAAAAATAGTGAAAGTGTTTATTAGGTACATCAAATATAATAATATTCACAAGAAGACATCAAAAATTTCATTCTACCGTGTTGAAGATTAAAATTAAACAATATATACCAGCAAGCAAAATAAAGCATGAGTGATAGTTGCTCAGTTGTGTCTGACTCTGTGACCCCATGGACTATTGCCTGGCAGGCTCTCCATCTATGGAACTGTCTAGGCAAGAATACTGGAGTGGGTTGCCATTTCCTTCTCCAGGGAAATAAAGTGTACCTTCCATGTAATTATACAAGGTAACTTCAACTCTATTCCAAGTGATAATTCCTGCTAATTAAAAGAAAATATTGCAACTATACAGTATACCTCTGTGTCTTTGATCTTTCACCCAAAGTTCAAGGCCATAGAGTTCTTTGATTGTCCAAGTTACCAATATATAAGGAGCATTAACTGCATGGTCTTACATCTTAAAAACATATTTTCAAATGATTATATTTTATGGTTAAAGATGTGGAACTAAAATTCTAGACAGCAATAACATGGAAGGTAGGAGAGGATACTCCAGAGCTCAAATAGTATAGTATCTTAATATTTTCTTTAGGCTAACTATGCATGTTAAAAAATTAAGATAATAAGTTAAAAGAAAAGAAACAGAATCTCTAATTCCCTAAATGTTTAAAGGAAACAGAGAAACTAAAGAAAGCATGGTTCTTCCCTTCCTCCCCTACCCCCTGCAAAAAAAAGGGGAAGGAAAGCGGAAAATAGAAAAAACACAAAATGAAAATGGTAGAAATAAATTCAAATACATTAGTATCACAGGGAATGTAAATATTCATACAATGGAAAACTACATAGAAGTCAAAACAGACTAACCAGAGCTCTATGTATCAACATAAATATTAATCAATCTCAAAAACATTGTGCTGACTGTATTAATAAGATTTAAAAGGACACACACAGCATGGATTACTTTGTAAATTACAAAATTATACAAACAATGTTATATATCATTTATGGATACAAGTGTATGTAGCAAATGGAGGAATGGAGGAATATATACCAAGTTACTGATTATCTCCAGAGCAGATGGGAGAAGGGAGGGATCAGAGGCAGGAAGGAGGGTGCTCCCAACTTCATCTGCAGTTTTTTTCTTTAAACAATGATATCAACTCTGAAAGAGTCATGACAAAAAAATTCATGTGTTACATCTGAGTTGTAGGTACGTCAGTATCTGTTATATTTATTTTTGGACTTCTCTGTATTTTAAAAAAGTATTTAAGGATTGAAATCCTTAACTCTAAACTCTATACACTAAACTCTATATTTTATATTTAGTTACATTTTCCCAAGAACACAGAAAAGACACAGTCCTGCTCTCAAGGATGCCTGTTTAGGTAAGGATGTGGGTTATTCTGTGATATTGAATGGTTTGCCTTGGAAACGAACAGAGATCATTCTGTTGTTTTTGAGACTGCATCCAAGTACTGCATTTCGGACTCTTCTGTTGACCATGATGGCTACTCCATTTCTTCTAAGGGATTCCTGCCCGCAGTAGTGGATATAATATCACAGTAATTCAAGTCTATGCCCCAACCAGTAACGCTAAAGAAGCTGAAGTTGAACAGTTCAGTGAAGACCTACAAGGCCTTTTAGAACTAACACCCCCCAAAAGATGTCCTTTTCATTACAGGGGACTGGAATGCAAAAGTGGGAAGTCAAGAAACACCTGGAGTAACAGGCAAATTTGGTCTTGGAATACGGAATGAAGCAGGACAAAGGCTAATAGAGTTTTGCCAAGAGAACGCACTCGTCATAGCAAACACCCTCTTCCAACAACACAGGAGAAGACTCTACATATGGACATCACCAGATGGTCAACACTGAAGTCAGATTGACTATATTCTTTGCAGCCAAAGATGGAGAAGCTCTATACAGTCAGCAAAAACAAGATTGGGAGCTGACTGTGGCTCAGATCATGAACTCCTTATTAACAAATTCAGACTTAAATTGAAGAAAGTAGGGAAAACCACTAGACCATTCAGGTATGACCTAAATCAAATCCCTTATGATTATACAGTGGAAGTGGGAAATAGATTTAAGGGACTAGATCTGATAGATAGAGTGCCTGATGAACTATGGAATGAGGTTCGTGACATTGTACAGGAGACAGGGATCAAGACCATCCCCATGGAAAAGAAATGCAAAAAACCAAAATGGCTGTCTGGGGAGGCCTTACAAATAGCTGTGAAAAGAAGAGAAGCAAAAAGCAAAGGAGGAAAGGAAAGATATAAGCATCTGAATGCAGAGTTCCAAAGAACAGCAAGAAGAGATAAGAAAGCCTCCCTTAGTGATCAATGCAAAGAAATAGAGGAAAACAACAGAATGGGAAAGACTAGAGATCTCTTCAAGAAAATTAGAGATACCAAGGGAACATTTCATGCAAAAATGGGCTCGGTAAAGGACAAAAATGGTATGGACCTAACTGAAGCAGAAGATATTAATAACAGGTGGCAAGAATACACAGAAGAACTGTACAAAAAAGACCTTCACGACCAAGATAATCACGATGGTATGATCACTCACCTAGAGCCAGACATCCAGGAATGTGAAGTCAAGTAGGCCTTAGGAAGCATCACTACGGACAAAGCTAGTGGAGGTGATGGAATTCCAGTGGAGCTCTTTCAAATCCTGAAAGATGATGCTGTGAAAGTGCTGCATTCAATATGCCAGCAAATTTGGAAGACTCAGCAGTGGCCACAGGACTGGAAAAGGTCAGTTTTCATCCCAATCCCAAAGAAAGGCAATGCCAAAGAATGCTCAAACTACCGCCCAATTGCACTCATCTCACATGCTAGTAAAGTCATGCTCAAAATTCTCCAAGCCAGGCTTCAGCAATACATGAACTGTGAACTTCCTGATGTTCAAGCTGGTTTTAGAAAAGGCAGAGGAACCAGAGATCAAATTGTCAACATCCGCTGGATCATGGAAAAAGCAAAAGAGTTCCAGAAAAACATCTCTTTCTGCTTTCTTGACTATGCCAAAGCCTTTGACTGTGTGGATCACAATAAACTGTGGAAAATTCTGAAAGAGATGGGAATACCAGGGCACCTGACCTGCCTCTTGAGAAATCTGTATGCGGATCAGGAAGCAACAGTTAGAACTGGACATGGAACAACAGACTGGTTCCAAAGAGGAAAAGGAGAACATCAAGGCTGTATATTGTCACCCTGCTTATTTAACTTCTATGCAGAGTACATCATGAGAAACGCTGGACTGGAAGAAGCACAAGCTGGAATCAAGATTGCCGGGAGAAATATCAATAACCTCAGATATGCAGATGACTCCACCCTGATGGCAGAAAGTGAAGAGGAACTAAAAAGCCTCTTGATGAAAGTGAAAGAGGAGAGTGAAAATGTTGGCTTAAAGCTCAGCATTCAGAAAATGAAGATCATGGCATCTGGTCCCATCACTTCATGGGAAATAGATGGGAAACAGTGGAAACAGTGTCAGACTTTATTTTTGGGGGGGTGGTGCTGCAAACTCACTGCAGATGGTGATTGCAGCCATGAAATTAAAAGACGCCTACTCCTTGGAAGAAAAGTTATGACCAAACTAGATAGCATATTCAAAAGCAGAGGCATTACTTTGCCAACAAAGAGTCTAGTCAAGGCTATGGTTTTTCCAGTGGTCATGTATGGATGTGAGAGTGGGACTGTGAAGAAAGTTGAGCACCCAAGAATTGATGCTTTTGAACTGTGGTGCTGGAGAAGACTCTTGAGAGTCCCTTGGACTGCAAGGAGATCCAACCAGTCCATTCTAAAAGAGATCAGCTGTGGATTTCTTTGGAAGGAATGATGCTAACGCTGAAACTCCAGTACTTTGGCCACCTGATGCGAAGAGTTAACTCATTGGAAAAGACTCTGATGCTGGGAGGGATTGGGGGCAGGAGGAAAAGGGGACAACAGAGGATGAGCTGGCTGGATGGCAACACCGATTGGACGGACGTTGAGTTTGAGTGAACTCCGGGAGATGATGATGGACAGGGAGGCCTGGCGTGCTGCAATTCATGAGGTCGCAAAGAGTCGGACACGACTGAGCGACTGAACTGAACTGAACTGTGGGTTATTCTTTGTTTTCCTCCCCTTCCAGATTCGTGCTGTGTCCAGCTAAGTCCCGTGGACCCCGTCACTCAGCTCCCATACCAGAGGGGGCTGCAGGTTCAGCCAACGAGAGCCGTCGAGGGCAGGGCCGGTTGTTGGGGGAGATGGTGGAGTGAAAAGAGGCCTGGGTGTTTCTTCTCTGCTGTCTTCCAGTTTTGGTGACCTGTGGCTGTAGTTGCATCCTTCCAGATGCACAGTTCTCACTGAACAGCCCTTCCACCAGGGTTCCTGTTCTCACTGGACTCTTGAACAGTGTTTCCTCCTCTTGTCTCAAGAGGCCCTGGGGGTGGTAATAGCTTTTCACCATTGCTAGTCAATCTCCTTTACCAAGCCTTGTATATTCCCTCAACCCATGCAGGAAACTCGGTGAGTAGTCGCTTCATTAAAGTCTTTTCTTTGCTTTTTATTTATTTTATTTTTTTACACATTAACAAAATAATTTCATTATAAATTATAAAAAAGTTTTTACAATTTTATAATTTTTAATTTTTTGTATTGCTACTTTTTTAAAAAAACATGTAGACACTGCTTTATTTATTATTAATTTTTGCCCTCACTGGGTCTTCATTGCTGCAGGTGGGCCTTCTCTAGTTGTGGAGAGCAGGTGCTACTCCCTAGTTGTAGCCCAGGAGCTTCTGATTCGGTGGCTTCTCTTGTTGTAGAAGCACAGGCGCTAGGTGCGTGGGCTTCAGGAGTTGTAGCATGTGGGCTCAGTTGCTTCGCGGCATGTGGAATCTTCCTGGGCCAGGGATCAAACCAACGTCCCCTGGGCTGGCAGGTAGATTCCTATCCACTGCATCACCAGGGAAGTCCTGCTTTTAACTTTTATTTTTTGAAGTTTATAAAACTTCTTTGCTGTAGATGAAATGCTTGATTAAATCATCTGTCTCCAGACTATCCCCCTCAAAACAACATGTCTTGAGGGTGTATGGTTGACAACTTGATGAACAGGAATTGTGGCTGGCATACACAAGAAGATCTGCTTTCCTAAAATCTCATATCCTAAGAATCTTATGATTCCTTCAATGGTGTCAACTGTGTTTTATGATTTATTTATTCATCTACTCAATTTATTTTGATTGTGTGCTGCTGTGTACTAGGAACTGTGCCAAGAAAAGTGGATACATTGCAAGAGAGAATCCTCCTCCTCAAGGAGCTTAGAGTAGTCAGGGAACTATATGCACATTTTTAGTATAAAGAACTATGGCAAATGCTATAAAAATGAAAGCAGAGGGTGGATGGGGTACCCAGGAGGGTTAGTCAATCCAGTCTTGTACTATCAGGGAGCATTTCCCAAAGGAAATAGCATCTAATCTGAGACCTGAATGATAAATACTAGTTAGCCAGATTAAGTAGAATAGCTGGCCAGAGGGAATGAGTTTTTAAAAAGTATTATTGAAATATGTATTTATTAGCTTATTTTTGCTATACTGGGTCTTAGTGGCGGCATTTGGTGTCTTGGATCTTTGTTGGATCATGCAGGATCTTTATTTTCAGAATGGGGGATCTTGGCATGTGAACTTTTAGTTGCGGCATGTGGGGTTCTAATTCCCTGACCAGGGATCAGACCCTGGCCCCCTGCGCTGGGACTGCAGAGTCTTAGCCACAGTTCAATTCAGTCACTAAGTCACGTCCAACCCTTTGTGACCCCCTGGACTGTAGCACGCCAGGCTTCCCTGTCCATCACCAACTCCCAAAGCTTGCTCAAACTCATGTCTATCAAGTTGGTGATGCCATCCAACCATTTCAGCCTCTGTTGTCCCATTCTCCTACAATCTTTCCCAGCATCAGGATCTTTTCCAAGGAGTCAGTTCTTTGTATCAGGCGGCCAAAGTATTGGAGTTTCAGCTTCAGCATCAGTCCTTCTAATGAATATTCAGTACTGATTTCCTCTAGGATTGACTGGTTTGATCTCCTTGCAGTCCAAGAGAGTCTTCTCCAACACCACAGGACCACCAAGGAAGTCCTAAGTTTAGTTTTTTGTTTTTTTTTTTAACCTCCCGGGTTTTAGTTTTAAGATATTCTAGGCAGAGAGAAAAAGAACTTGGGCTCAGACCAGCAGGAAATAAAAAGCATTTGGGAAATTGAAAGTAATTTCTTGGGTTGATACTTTGCGGGGGAGAGGAAGAGAGATGAAGCAGGAGAGGAAAGCTGAGGTCAGCTTATGCAAAGCCTTATAAGGAAGATAAAATGTATGGGGGTTATTATGAGGACAGTGAGGAGCTATTGAATCTTTTTACATAGATGGTGCATAGTAGAATCATATTTGTATTTCTGAAAGCTTACCCTAAGGATGAGTTTGAGATAAGACTGAGACTAGAAGGGGGTTCTGTTAGGAGGTGGTTGCAGTAACTGGGGCCAGAGATGATGAGCTGGACTTGGCTGGAGACAGTGGGGCTGGGGAGAGATGGCCATCCATGTCTCTAAGACGGTGTGAAGCAGGCAACCCAAACCTGGCATCCTGTCACGTTCAAACAGTTCCTGTCATGATGGGACAGACGGGCAAAATGCAAACTGTCATCTCCTTGCTTGATTTCAGCTAACTGTGAACTCCCTGGGGGTGGGGAGCGGGGCAGGGAATATTTTGTGTTCATCTCTGTGTCTCCAGAGGCTTCTCCGGTGGCTCAGCAGGTAAAGAACTTACCTGCAGTTCAGGAGGTGCAAGAGACGAAGCTTTGATCACTGGGTTGGGAAGAACCCCTGGAGGAGGGCATGGCAACCCACTCCAGTATTCGTGCCTGGAGAATCCCATGGACAGAGGAGCCTGGGGGGGCTGCAGTCCAAAGTGTCGCAGAGTCAGACACGACTGAGCACACAGCACACTGAGGGTCTGCAGTATCTCAGAGATGTTCAGAGGACGAGTGCTCTTTTTTAAAAATAATTTTATTTGTTTATTACTTTTATTTTTGGCTGTGCTGGTTCTTTGCTGCTGCGCAGGCTTTTCTCTAGTTGGGGAGAGTGGGAGCTCCGCTCTAGCTGCAGTGCGTGGCTTCTCGTTGCAGTGGCTTCTCTGGTTGAGAGCACAGGCTCTAGGGTGTGTGGGCTCATTAGTCGCAGCTTAGCTGCCTGCGGCATGTGGGATCCTCCTGGACCAGGGATTGAACCCGTGTCCCCTGCATTGCAAGGCAGGATTCCTAACCACAGGACCGCCAGGAAAGCCCATGAATGTTCTTGAGTAAGTATTTTAAATACAGTTGCTGCTCTCATGATTTTCCAGGCCAAACTTAGGAAAAATCCATACTGATCAGGAAATCAAGGTCTAGAGTTGTTTCAGCCTGTACACGGAGGTGTGAATGCTTTAACTTGGTTCGCTGTGCCTGTTGAAATGCCCTGGATGGTTTTTCTGACTCAGTCCTCGTCTGCCATCTGCTGGGATAAGCATTTCATAACATACCAGAGCAAGATAACCAATGAAAACCAGCCTAAAAGATCCCTAGGGGAAGCAAGGGACAATACCTGGGTGAGTTTACAATGTGATTGGAGAAATAAGTATTGTACCCAGGCTACCTTCCATCTGCAGCTGATCTCTGAGTATTTCCTGTAACCTTTTCTATTTTTTCCCTCATGCAGACTGTCCTAAGTATCTGTACTCGTCTTTAGTTTTTGCAGCAGCCCTATGATAACAGCCACTGTTGTTACCATTACTAGTTTCGAAACGAGGAAAGAGAAGCACAGAGATTTTAACAAAATGCCAACTTGAAACAGTAAATAAGTGGTTGAGTCAAGGCCGAAGCCTGCTTCACTCCTAGTTCCACTTTTCTCACAAAACATCTTGATCAAAATAAGAGAGAGTTCAAGAGAAGATGAGATGCCCTGATGTCTGTGGTGTGGACAGGACATATCTGCAGGACAGAGGCAGAGAAGGCTAGCAGCTCCTCAGTGTTCTGCGCTTCAAATGCCCAGTGTTAGTGTGAGGATTGGAGGGTGGAGAGCAGTACATTATATGTGTGTGAAAGTCAAGGGGGACTTCCCTGGTGGTCCAATGGCAAAGAATCCATCTGCCAATGCAGGGGACACTGGTTCCATCCCTGGCCTGGGGAGATTCCATGTGCCACGGGGCAGCTAAGCCCGTGCACCATAACCGCTGAGCCTGCGCTCCACAGGAAGAGAAGCCACCACAGGGAAAAACCGAACACTGCAACTAGAGAGCCACCCTGCTCGCCAAAACTAAAGAAAGCCTGTGCAGCAATAAAGACCGAGCAAATAATGTCCAGGCCATGTTCCTGTGGGGGGAAAATCAAGTCTATCAAGACCGATAGAGCGTGAACTGAAGAACTAAAATGTTTGGTGGGTGTTGTCGAAATAGATACTGGTGTTTTGGTTAATATATGTGGTTAAGACAAAGACTCAGATATAGAGAACAAACTAGGGATTACCAGCGGGGAGAGGGAAGGGGGAGGGCAATGAAGGAGTAGGGAAGTAAGAGGTACAAACTGTTAGGTATAAAATAAGCTACAAGGATATATTGTATTTGGAGAAGGAAATGGCAACCCAGTCTGGTATTCTTGCCTGGAGTATCCTATGGACAGAGGAGCCTGGCAGGTTACAGTCCATGAGGTCGCAAGAGTTAGACACGTCTTAGCGACTGAACCGCCATATATTAAACAACACAGGGAAGATAGCCAGTATTTTACAATAGCTATGAATGGAGTATAAACTTTAAAACCTGTGGGACTCCCCTGGTGGCCGAGTGGCTAAAACTTCACACTCTAGTGCTGGGGGCCCAGGTCAGGGAACGAGATCCCACTTGGATCCTCCATGGGGGAACTAAGACCCAGCACAGTGAAATAAATAAATGTTAAAAACTTGTGAATCAGTATATTGTACGCCTGTAACTTATATAATGTTGTACAGCAAACTATACTTCAGGAAAGAAAGACAGAGACAGTGGTGCGCCGTCTTTTTCTCGCCTAAGCTTAAGTCAAGTGTGCGTGCATCTTGAGTCGCTAAGTCGCGTTGACTCTTTGGGACCCCGTGGACTATAGCCCGCCAGGCTCCTCTGTCTATGAGATTTCCCAGGCGAGAATCCTAGGGTGGGTTGCCATTTCCTTCTCCAGGGGATCTTCTCGACCCAGGGATTGAACCCGTCTCATGCCTCTCCTGCACTGGCAGGCAGATTCTTTATCACTGAGCTACCTGGGAAGCAAGCTTGTTATTTGCATATAAATAAGTGCTTATGTAAATGCACAAACATATTCTTGGACTTAAAAGCCCTAAACGTTCAGAGACGGCTAAAATTCTTTTCTTTCCCCAGAGATACCAGTGTTAGTGGTAAGCTTCCAGATCCTTTTCTATGTGTTTACACAAATGTGTGTGTTGCCATGGGAACGTGGAGTGTTGTTTGGGGTTTTATTTCAGTATGAGTGATAGCTCTCTGTACTTCCCTGCCTCTGCATCTGAGCACTCCACGCTTTCCTGAATCACTGGGACTGCCATGTACTTCACGTGAGGCCCCTCCTGGGGCTCCACCTTACTACCCCGTGACGGTCGAGCTCGGCCCAGCCCCGGTCCTCTCACACCATGCCTCCAGCCTGGAAGCTTTCTACAGCTTCTGCCCAGTTTCATGATCACTTCTCTTTCTTTTTTAAGCTGGGGTAAAATATACATAGGACAGATCTACTCTTTTTACCATTGTCAAGTGAGCAGTTCAGTGACTCTCAGTACGCTCACACTGCTGTGCAGCCATCTCCACCATCCGTCTCCCGGACTTTTCCATCTTCTCAAACTGAAACTCCACCAATCAAGCAACTCGCCGGCCCCCCAGCCCTGCAACCACCATTCTGCTTCCTGTTCTATGAATTTGACGACCCTAGGCACCTCATATAATTGGAATTATACAGTATTTGTCTTTTTGTGTTTGACTTCATTCACTTAACATAATGTCCTTAAGGTTCATCTGTGTTGTTGCATATGCCAGAATTCTGATTCCTTTCAAAGGCTGAATTGTATGGATATACCACTTTTTACTCATCCCACCCATCAACTGATGCACATTTGCGTGGCTTCATCTTTTTTGGCTGTCTTGAATAACGCTGCTATAAATACGGGTGTTCAAATGTCTGTTTGAGTCTGCTTTCAGTTCTTGTGGATATTTGCCCAAAAGTGGTGTCAAAGCTTTCTGAGCATATTTCGAGCTGTAGTTTCCTATTTTACGAAGTTACCCACCCACCAAGGGCACTCCTCTTTGATTTCTAGGATAGCTATGGGGTTAAACATATGTTTTTCCATTTCTAGGGACTTTGGGTAAGAGAGAGATTGTTCTCCAGCTCCTGTATCTCAAGGCTCGTTTCAGAAGCCCTCAGTCCCGCTCACTCTCCCTGATCCACGTTCAACGCGCCGAGTTTCCTTCTCCTTTGTGCTGCTTTAGCACCGTGCTCTCCTGCGGAACAGCACTGTCCCTCTTTGTAGCTTTACCTTCCACACAAGACTGTGAACTTATTGAGGGGGAAGACTGTCTCTTCTTAATCTTTAATCTGCTATATCGTATACAGCTGTCAGTGTCTGTTTTTAATTTTTTTTAGATAAAATATTTGGGGACTTCCCTGGTGGTCCAGCAGCTAAGAATTAATGCTCCCAATGCAGCTTCAGTCTCTGGTTGGAAAATTAGATCCCACATGCTAAAGATCCTCATTCTGCAATTAAGACCTGGAGCAGCCAAATTAATAAATAATATTAAAAATATCTTCAATAATTATACACAGTTAAAAATTCAAACAACAAAATAAAAGATTTGTAAGCCTTAACCCACCCCTCCCCATCTTGATACTGATCTCCAGAAAGGAAACAATTCTGCTTCAATTTTTAGTTTTCTAAATGTTAATTTGACCTGCGCTGCTACACTGTCCATCCTGTGGAGTATTGTCTCTCAGGGTCTGCATTGGTAGTATTTAATTCATCTATCTGGTAATTTGGTTCTTCTCTGCAGCCACTCATCTTTCCTGCCCCCATTGACTGCAGTTCTTCACCCTCCCCGTCTCCATGCCCCCTGCCATGGGGCTCTGCTGATCCTCCCACCTCTACGCTTCACCCTTTGGCTTTGGGCTCAGCCGTGTGACATCCTTTCACTAATGGGATGTTCGCAGACATGATGCAAGCAGGGATTAGAAAGGTGCTCATGCAGTAGGGTCTGCCCTCGGGCTGATGTACCTGGCTAGTCTACTGATCTCAGAAGGATCAAAGATGTGGGGCAAAGTTCTCCCAGTTGATTTGTAGACCCACAGAAGGAAGCAAAGCCATCCAGCCAGATCCAGTTTAGATATGCTCAACTTTGGTTCATCTGCAGATGAGTGAGTGATAATAAATGATGGTTGTACTAAGCCGTGGAGTTTTGGGGTAGTTTGTTATGCAGCAGTAGCTAACAAATGCATACTACCTATCCTATTATCTATCTTCCCTGCCCCCTCCAGGGATACCATCATTTCCCTCCATCTGTTGTTACCATTTCAACCTTTTCATTCCATTAATTGCTAATGGTAAAATGGAGCAGGTCCTCTCCCCTCCATATCCTCAGTCTGCCTTTTGCCTGTGGAAGAACTTTAGCCAAAGAATAAATTTAGCCAGAGAAGTGAGAAAATGCAGAAACAAAGGAAAACAGTCAAAGGAGACCTAATAACAATAATTTAGCCATTAAGCAAAGTCAAGGGCCTGTAGTTCCTTCTCAAGAGCAATAGATAATACTCTGAGCCATATCCTGTGAGCTGTCCCGTAGAAAGGGGAACCCCCACCACATGGAAGAAGTTAACTGCATGATGACCACACTGTAGCCATGACGTAAGCTGCCACAGTTCTGAGAACTGGCCTCAAGGAAATGGGAACAAACTGACCCTGGAAGTGAAGACTAACTGCACTTAACCAAGATGACACTGGTCTGACCCCTGATGACCAGCTTCAGAGGACTGTCAGAGCTGACTGTGCTGTTTCTGCACGTAGGCCCTGTCAGCCTATGAAAGCTCTTGCTACCTTACTGTCAAGGGGGAGTCGGCCTTTGGATTGGAGTCTGCCTCCATCCCCCTGAGTTGCTGGCATCAAAAATAAAGCAGACTTCCTTTCCACTAACCTGGCCTCGTTGTTGGCTTTTGAGCAGTGAGCAGCCTGACTCTCCTTTTAGTTACGATGGTGTCGTTTTTCTTCCCATTTTGTACAAGTCTATTGTCACTCCTCTTCCTTCTGCCTCCACTCACCATTTCCTGAATCCTGATTTCCACCAACTCCACCTCAGCTTTTAAACTCTGAGATGTGATTTCACTAACATTGTGTCTGTTATGGAAATTTTGGACCCTTGCTACTTTCTAAACCCATTATGTTCCTATGGAGGAAGACTGAGAAAAGATTATTTTAGAGCATAGCCACACTTTTAGATGAACCAGTTTGGTGTGTTTTCCTTCCTTACAACCAAATGAGCCCAGATGAATACAACCCCAGTTCGATCAAAGCTCCTGGGGACAAAGACTCAAAGAGAAGGAGGAGGAGGGAGTGCAGAGAAGAGTTGCATGTCAGGAAGAGATTTCTTTGCATTGGTTTTGTGGGGCTATTAAGAAGAGGTAACAGAAAGTAAAATATTTCCTCTGTGACAACTCTTCCTATTGCCACACACACTTGTGCTAGTAGCAGATGGCTAGGTCACATCGGTTTAATATAACAACCATACTTTACAAAGCTCTAGCTTAATTAATAAAGATGAATTAAACCAAGTTGGGCATTGTGCCCAGAAAATCACTATGACATAGGATAGTAAGAAGAATATTACCTATTGATATATTTTGCTATAATTTAATCAGACACAATGGGAAATTGGACATGAAAAATACATAGATATTTTGTAAGGTTTGGGCTGGATATGGTGATGTCTGCCATTGGGATTCTCTGTTGCTATGGATGATCTCCTTGGGTTGGTGGAATCTCTTAGGTCTTTCCTAACCCCTCTACACCTGTGTGGATTGGAAAATGTAATGAGGGACTCCTCCTTTCCCTTTGTGGGGCAGTGGTGACTTTCATTTCTCCCTATTCTCCAGAGAAGGGGATGACAGAGGATGAGGTGGTTGGATGACATCATTGACTCAATGGACATGAGTTTGAGTAAGCTCTGGGAGTTGGTGATGGACAGGGAGGCCTGGTGTGCTGCAGTCCGTGGGATCATAAAGAGTCGGACATGACTGAGCCACTGAACTGAACTGAACTGATTCTCCGGAATCGTGAAAAGAACACGAGTCAGGGAGTAGAGAGTTCTAGATTTGAGCAGCCACTTTAGCATATCTTGGAAGTGTAAACTTGGGCAAGTTCCTTAACTTTCTTGACTTTAGGGTTTCTCCAGATAATGAAAACAAATTGTAAGTTTTGCTGTGAAGAGTAGATGAGATGACATTCAAAACACTTCACACGCCTGTATCACAGAGGATATATAACAGAAGGCAGTCATTGTTCTTCCTACTCATCAGCTTGAGATACACATTTATTTTTTTAAACTATTTCTGTCTGCACCGTGTCTTTGTTGCATACCCCGGGCTTTCTGTAGCTTCAGCGCACAGGCTTCTCATTGTGGCGGCTTCTCTTGTTGCAGAGCACGGGCTCTAGAGCATGCGGGCTTCAGTAGTTGTGGCACTCTGGCTACGTTGCCTTGTGGCTTTGTGGAAGCTTCCCGGACCAGGGATTGAACCCATGTCCCATGCACCGGCAGGCCCTTTCCCATGCACTGCACCAGCAGGGAAATCTGGAGATAAATATTTATTTTGATATTTAACTTGGGTCATCATCCATTGACCTCCAGTGAAAACGTTTTTTTCCTTTTCCTACCAGCCTCTCTCCTCATCTCATTTGAGATATGGTGTGATTCCTGGGTAGGATCATCTTCAGCCAAGAAAACTGGAAAACCACGGTGTCCAGGATCTTTGTTATTTTCGCTGGTTCTGCCACACAGTGTCACTGTTGAAACAGGCAATCCATCCACTGCGTGCCATCCTGCTGGCCAATGCCCAGGGATCTTAGGGAATGAAGCAGATACCTCCAGGAAATACAGTGATCTGAGAGCAGCTGCTGTATGCCACTTCAGTCTCCTAGACAGGTTGCTTCTATTTAAATATTTTTTTATGATGGAAAAATGCTGTAAGACCAGTGTACAGGAGGGACCCTCACACCTGTGCATGCTGCCCATGACTGGGGCTTAGCCTTGTTGCCTCGCTTCATTCTCAAATCTTTGAGTACACTCATCCAGAAGCTCCATGCTGGATGGCTTCTTTGCATGTGGAGTGCTGCCATCATGCTCAAGTAATTAGCATCTTCTCCTTGGCAGTATTGACTTGTAGGTTCCTTTTACAGAGAGTCCCTTGTAGGAGAGCTGCTGCTGCTGCTGCTGCTGCTGCTAAGTTGCTTC
Source organism: Budorcas taxicolor (assembly GCF_023091745.1). Lineage (NCBI taxonomy): Eukaryota > Metazoa > Chordata > Mammalia > Artiodactyla > Bovidae > Budorcas > Budorcas taxicolor. Next base: position 18,530,174 of record NC_068930.1, on the reverse strand, counting down.
AGTTGTGTCTGACTCTGTGCGACCCCATAGACGGCAGCCCACCAGCTCCCCTGTCCCTGGGATTCTCCAGGCAAGAACACTGGAGTGGGTTGCCATTTCCTTCTCCAGTGCATGAAAGTGAAAAGTGAAAGTGAAGTTGTTCAGTCGTATCCGACTCTGCCCACCAGGCTCCTCCGTCCATGGGATTTTCCAGGCAAGAGTGCGGGAGTGGGGTGCCATTGCTTTCTCCGTATAGGAGAGCAAACCATGACAAAAATTGGAAAACTTTCCTCTCTTTGGACATCTCTGCCCAGTGAGTTCCTTCCGGGCTTCCTAGGTGGCGCTAGTGGTAACGAGCCCGACCGCCAGTGCAGGAGATGTAGGAGACATGGGTTCGATCTCTGGGTTGAGAAGATCCCCTGAAGAAGGGCGTGCAACCCGCTTCAGTATTCTTGCCTGGAGAATCCCATGGACAGAGGAGCCTGGCGGACTATGACCCATGGGGCCGCAGAGTTGGACATGACTGAAGTGACTTAGCACGCCCGGATGAGTTCCCCGGGCATGGCATGTGAAGTGGGCTGGGATGAGGAGGCAGACAGGGTTGAAGGAGTGCTGGATTAATATCAGTTGTTCACTCCTAGCTCTAAAGCCAGATCTCAGGTCTTTAAATGTACTGAGGGTGCTTGTCATAGGAAGTATGTCCATGAAGAGATGCCCAAGACAAATAGATTAATCCAGAAAACAAACAAACTAAATGTATAACATGATCCCATTTTCCCTTGCATTTCTCTATTCTGAATTTATTTTTTATATAGTATATGCATGATGACTTTGCACATAGTAAAAAAACAATAAAGATTAGAAAAACATGCTAAACTGCTGGCATATTGGTCAGGAATAGAGCCTTCAATTGAGGGAAAAATAGGGGGATAAGGTGGCATCTTTATAAAGACTGGTTTTGGAAACATTGGAAAAGTCATATTATCAAAATTGTTTTTTAAAATGATGAAACACAAAGTAAAATCCATTGTTGTTGCTGTTTAGAAATTTAGTCACTAAGTTGTGTCCAACTCTTTGAGACTCCACAGACTACAGCATGCCAGGCTTCCCTGTCCATCACTATCTCCTGTAGTTTGCTCAAACTCATGTCCATTGCATCTGTGATGCCATCCAGCCAGCTCATCCTCTGTCGTCCCCTTCTCCTCCTGCCCTCAATCTTTCCCAGCATCAGGGTCTTTTCCAATGAGTCAGCTCTCTGTATCGGGTGGCCAGAGTATTAGTGCTTCAGCTTCAGCATCAGACCTTCTAATGAACCGTGAGCTAGGCTTTATTTCCATGAAATGACGGTAAAATGATGAAAATAATATCAGCAAGCATGCCCTGAAACAGCAGAATCCTGGAGGAGCAGATGGCATTTCTGCCTTCTTTTGGCCAAGAAGATGTTCTGCGCCTTCTCCTCATGGAGGCTTCCTCTTTCTGTCTTCACTGTTGAGTAAGTGGTAAGCGGCTATGTTCTCTCCAGGGGATCATGCCAGTGTCTGAGAGGCATCCGTTATCTGATTAGAGGTTAGGGATTGAGACGATGAGGGAAGCTGACATTTAACAGCACTGCTGTGTGTCCAGCACTGGGCCAGTGACTTTATTGCTCTCATGACCCAAAGTCCTTGGATCCAAGAGGGGCTAAGAGCAAGTTTAGAGGTTCTAACTTCCCCCCTTTAGTTCAGCTCATATACTTTTTTAAAGATTTTTTTTTAAAAATGTGGACCATTTTAAAAGTCTTTATTGAATTTGTCACAATACTGTTTCTGTTTTATGTTATGGTTTTTTGACTGCAAGGCATGTGGGATCTCAGCCTCCTGACCAGGGTTTGAAGCCACATCTCCTGCACTGGAAGGTGACATCTTAACCACTGGACCACCTAGGAAGTCCCCATATTTTTAAATAGACTTTATTTTTTAGAGCAGTTTTAGTTTGCAGCACAGATGAGAGGAAGGTACAGAGGCTTGCCATAAACCTCTGGCCCCCAGTGAATGCACAGCTTCACTTTTATTAACATCCCCCATCAGAATGGCGCATTTGTTACAATTGATGAACCTACTTTGACACGTCATAATCACTCCAAGTCCGTAGTTTACATTAGGGCTCACTGTTGCTGTTGTATATCCGATGGGTTTGGACACCTGTATAATGACTGGATCCACCGTTATAGTATCACACAGACTAGTTTCACTGCCCTAAAAATCCTCTGTGCTCTAACTTTCATTCCCCATAACCCCTGACAACCACTGGTCTCTTTATTGTCTCCATGGCTGTCTTCTGCAGGATATCACATAGCTGGAATCATGTAGTCTGTATCCTTTACAGACAGGCTGCTTTCACTTAGCAAAGTGCCTTTAAGTTCCTCCCCCCCACCCCCGCCCCAGTATTCATGGCGTGATAGCCTATTTCTTTTAGTAGTGGATTATACTCCATTGTCTGGATGTACCACAGTTTATTTATCTAGTCACCTGCTGAAGCACATCTGGGTTGCTTCCAAGTTTTGGCAATTATGAACAAAAGCTGCTACTATAAACATCCATGTGCAGGTTTTTGTGTGGACATGTTTTTAACTCCTTTGGATAAATACCAAGGAGTAGATGTTAGCTTTTGGCACTTTCTCCTGCTTCTGTGAACTTGAAAACTGCAAACATGCATACCTGTCTTATTAAACAGGCCAATCCAAATCACCCACACATAAATTAAAGTCTCTTTTAGTTGCATATGTTTTCTGTCTCACCTTGGATGATATTAGCTCCTGGGGCACATTAAAACGGATTTTTTCCAGTGGATTTGCAATAAAATAAAAATTTACAATAAAAATATGTTTCTTAGTTCCCAGTCCAAATTAGCTGGAACGCTTTCCATGTGGCTATTCAGGGTCCTGCTTCCTTCCATCTCCACAAGGTGCCCAGAGTTCCTTCCATTCAGCTGATGGCCTGGGAGAGGGATTATGTGGAAGTCAAGTGTGTCTGAATCACCTTAACCTGCAGGAGACAACATCACTTCTGCACATATCTCCTTGGTAAGAACTGGTCCTGTCTAGGTACTGGGGAATGTAATGCTTCCTGGGCAGCCATTTCCCCCTCAAACTTTGCACTCTAGAGGAGGATCACGCATCTTTCCTGGTTACCCAACCACCCACCACAGGTATATGTGTGTGCATGCATGCATGCTCAGTCGTGTCTGACTCTTTGTGACCCTGTGGACTATAGCCACCAGGCTCCTCTGTCCATGGGATTCTCCAGGCAAGAATACTGGAGTGGGTTGTCATTTCCTCCTCCAGGGGATCTTTCTGACCCAGGGATCAAACCCGTCTCTTGCATCTTCTGCAGTGGCAGGTGGCTCTTTACCACTGTGCCACCTGGGAAGCCCACTCATGATTCAAATACATGATTTTGGATTCTGGAAAAATCCAGTGTTTAATCTCATCAGTCACTTTCCAACTAGCAATGAATGCCAGAAAAAAAAGAGGTTATTTGGAGTTAAGGAGAAGTTTGGGGCAGGGGGTAGGGAGGGCTTCCCAGCTGGTGCTAGTGGTAAATAATCTGTCCGCCAGTTCAGGAGTGCAAGATGTGGGTTCGATCCCTGGCATGGGAAGATACCCTGGAGGAGGAAATGGCAACCCACTCCAGTCTTCTTGCTTGAAAAACTCCATAGACAGAGGAGCCTGGTGGGCTACAGTCCATGGGGTCACAAAAAGCTGGACATGACTGAGTATGCATGTGCAGCAAGATGGTATAGCGAGTCAGATCAGTCATCCTGAAGCTTCCTGCCTGAACTTACGCAAGCCATGGATTGACAGATGTAACATCCCCTGAGCAGAGTGGTCAGAGAGTAGAAGCAGATCTGTTTCTCAGCAAATTCTTTACCAGGGTAAAAATCTTCCATGGATTACAGAGAATGTCAATGTCATGTGTGTTTCCAAGTGTTAGTCACTCAGTTGTGTCTGACTTTTTGCGACCCCATGAACTGTAGCCCACCAAGGCTCCTCTGTCCGTGGAATTTTCCAGGCAAGAATACTGGAGTGGGTAGCCATTCCCACCTCCAGAGGGATCTTCCCAAGCCAGGGATCGAACCCGGGTCTTCTGCATTGCAGGCAGATTCTTTGCTGTCTGAGTATTTCCAAAATTATTAGTAAAACTAAACACCCCTTTGTGTAAGAAGTAGCTATACCTCTAAAACACTGCTGTTGGCATTTCTGATGGATTCAGCTATTTGGAGAACAAAATAGTATCATACCTTAAAGTTGAAAACATGGACATCTTATGACTCGGCAATTCCATCAGTGCTCTATCGATAAGGATTTATTTTCCAGTCAACAACCCCAGAAAACAAAATAGTGAAAACAACTGCATATATAAATAACTCCTAGTGGCTTCATTTTTTGACAAGATGACATCTGAAGAGCAGGAAAAAATTGACCAAGTTCTTATGAGAAAGAAATCGATTCTTTTGGAATGCCGCTGTCAGCAGGGGAAAATATACTTTGGCAACAAGTTTCTAAATGATGGAGACCGTCATGCTGTTTGTTTCACAGACATTCTCAGGGCAAGTCTGAGAATTAGAATCTCAGTAGGTAAAAATATCCGTGCAGAGAAGAATCAATGAGTTACATCAGGTAGTTCATATGAGATGGGCAAATATATGAGGTGGAATCATAAATTTTACAGTAACATTTTAACTCATTTAAAAAAATTAACAGAAGTATTGATTCAGGGAGAATGGAAATGTTAGAGGATTTCTCAGTTATAGGAGAAGTGGAGATTTAGAGAGAATAATTTGCTTTGCAGACCGACTGCAAAGCAGTGACTTCAAGTAACGTGATAGGAGCATGATCATGGTCACCCTAGTGATACATGTAGCCAATTTTCTTTCGTATGGTCACTTAATTGAGGACCTCAGCTCTTCAGAAGAGTGTGCTAGAAATATAAAATGTATATACTTGGGTAGAGACATGGATGGACCTAGAGACTGTCACACAGAGTGAAGAAAGTCAGAAAGAGAAAAATAAATATCATATATTAACGCATATATGTGAAATCTAGAATGGCGGTACAAGTGAACCTGTTTGTGAAACAGCTATAGAGCCTCAGATGTAGAGAACAAACTAGGTATGGACACCAAGGAGGGAAAAGATGTGGTGGGATGAAGTGGGAGAATGGGACTGTCATATCTATGTACACTGCCATGTATAAAATAGATAGCTAGCGAGCACCTACTGTGCGGCACAGGGAACGCAGCTCAGCGCTCTGTGGTGATCTAAATGGGGAGGAAACCCAAGGAAGAGGGATAAATGTATGCTTACAGCTGATCCACTCTGCTGCACAGCAGAAACCAACGCAACATTATAAAGCAACTATAGTCCAATAAAATTAATTAAAAAATAAAATGTAAATGAAATAAAATAGATCTCAGAGCAGAAAACCATGTCACAGACTTCATGGGCTGAAAGCTCAGACATTGTGCTCAGAGTAGTTTCCTCACAATACTGCTTGAGTTTGTCTAATCTAACTTTGTGTTTGTGTCTGACAGACCTGGCTGGCTGTTTCCTCCTTTAAATAGCATGGTTTAAGAGGAACACATTAGAGGGGTAGGGGTGTGTGTGTGTGTGTGGATACACACCTAGAACATGGTTCTTGGTGGGGTAATTTCGCTTCTCCCTCTACCAGGCAACATCTGACACAATGTCTGGAGACATTTATTTAAGCTGAAGTGTAGTGGATTTACGTTAAGTTAGTTCAGGTTTGCGTGCGTGCTAAGTTGCTTCCGTCATGTCCAACTCTGTGACCCTATGGACTGCAGCCCCCCCGGCTCCTCTGTGCATGGGATTCTCCAGCCAAGAATACTGGAGTGGGCTCCATTTCCTCCTCCAGTAGCGCAAGGGTATAGCATAGTAACTCAGTTAGGTTTTTCAGATTATGTTCCATTATAGGTTATTACAAGTTATTAACCATGATTCTCTGTGCTGTACTGTAAATCCTAGTTGCTCCTCAGTTTTATGTATAGTAGTTTATACTGTTAATACCATACTCCTAATTTATCATCCCCCCTTTCTTTCCCTTTTCGTAACCAAAAGTTTGTTTTCTATGTCTGTGAGTCTGTTTCTACTTTGTATATAGGTTCATTGGTATTATCTTTTAACTTAAAATTTTTTTTCTCTGCCTACCAGAACAACAAGGAATTTCTGTTTTATTTTTTATACAACAGTATAGTTCAATTTAACTTTAAAATTTATATGTAGTCTCTAAACCAAATACATATTATAGGACAAAAATGATTTATTAGAAAAATTATTTGTTGGCCAATCTTGTTCTATAATATAATTAAAGTTAATTAAACATGGTTGAATATCTAAGTGAAAAATAATTTTGTAATATTATTAAATATTTTATTAATAAACTTAATAATACAATGTTTGACAATACACTGATCTAATACAAAATATTTTTACTCAGAATAACTTCTTTATTGTACATCATGCAAAATTATAAAATTATTTGAGAAAAATCCAAGAGAACTTTTAAGAAATGCATTTTTTTTGAGAAGGCTTAGTATATTAAAACAAAAATTTAGCAAACTTATCTAAACAATTGTTAAGGTCTTTCCAGTTTTGAATGTCTATAATCTGTTTATTCCATTCATCAGTTTATTATACAAGTAAATTAAGTTACTTAATCATTCAATATTTGTTGGCTCTCTAACATTATAGCATAATGACCTGTATTATTATTTGTACAACAATGGATGCATTATTTGGTTATGATAATGTATATTCTTTATGGATATATTTTAATTTTTACCTATTTAATTCCAGTTAGACTATAAGTCTTTCAAGAAAAAACTGTATGTGAGAATTCTTCACTTTCTTTGGAGAATTAGTTAAAAGGAATATATCAATCCTGCTGCTTCAAGATGTTTTGTTGAAAGAACTCTAAAATTGTATTACTCTTTAGATTCCACATATGAGTGATATCATATAGTATTTGTCTTTGTCTGATTTACCTCAGTAAGAATACTATTCTCTAGGTCCATCCATGTTGCTGAAAATGACAATGTTTCATTCTGTTTTATGGCTGAGTAATATTCCATTGTATATATACACACTGCAACTTCTTAAGTCAATCGTGTGTTGATGCCAAGACATGGGAACAACCCAAGTGCCCAGTTTTGGATTGGATTGCTTTCGTTTTTTGATACTGAGTTGTATGAGCTATTTGTATATTTTGGAGAGATTTTTGATTGTCCTGACTGGGAAGGAAAGGAGAATTGTTACTGGTATTCAAAGACAGAGGCCAGGGATGTTGATAAAAATACTAAAGTACGCAAGACAACCCCTACCCGAATGAAGAATTATCAGGCACAAAATATCAGCAGTTCTTCTAGAAGCAGGCAGAAGAACATCAGAAGAATGTGTGTGGCAGCTTACAACCTAACAGTGAGGTAGGAGGCAGAAAAATGATACAAGCAGACACATGAGTTTCAAAAAATTAAATATGCAAAAGCATGTCAGGGTGACATGGCTTAGCACGGAGGCAAAGAACTCGATGCATGTCAATAAACTGCTGAGGCTATCTCTGTATCAGTGCGCTGAGTGGTAATGGCTGTTCAAATAATGTTAATGTATTCAGTTTAATAAAATATGTGGGTGATCTTTATTACCTGTGGCTAAGCCAGAATGCAGATGGTAGAGACTGACATCAGTGATAAACAAATATTTCTGAACAATGCCTGGAGCTAAGGGACTGCTACCCGGTGTACTGGAGGCAGAAATTATGTGAGAAAGGACGTGCATTCAGACATCCTAGCCCTGCCAATGTTTGACCTTGGACAAATTTTAAATCTGACTCTCTGCAGGGGATTATCAGATCTACCATGCTGAGTGCTATGAAGATTAAATAAAAATATTTGTGTAAAGAGCCTGAGGCATAGAAAGCACTTAATACATAAGAATTTTTACTATAGAAATGGTAAAGAAATCATTCATTCATAATGTTAATAATAAGTAAATACTACCTAGATGTATTAAAAAGCAGAGACATCACTTTGCCAACGAAGATCTGTATAATCAAAGCTTTGGTTTTTCCAGTAGTCAGATGTGAGAGTTGGATCTTAAAGAAGGCTGAGCACTGAAGAACAGATGCTTTTGAACTGTGATACTGGAGAAGACTCTTGAGAGTCCCTTGGATTTCAAGGAGATTAAACCAGTCAATCCTAAAGGGAATCAACCCTGAATATTCATTGGAAGAACAGATGCTGACGCTGAAGCTCCAATACTTTGGCCACTGGATGCAAAGAGCCAACTCACTGGAAAAGACCCTGACATGGGAAAAGATTGAGGGCAGGAGTAGAAGGAGGCAACAAGAGGAGAGATGGTTGGATAGCATCACCAACTCAATGGACATGAATTTGAGCAAATTCAGGGAGGTAGCAGAGGACAGAGGAAGCTGGCGTGCTGCAGTCCATGGGGTCACAGAGACTTGGACACAACTTAGCAATTGAACAGCAACAACATCTATATTTATAATGTATTTATATAATAACAATATGTGAGGAATAATTTTTATAGATAATCTGATGTCTTGAGGTCTAGACATTTCAGTGTCTTGGCGTTTGGCAAGTAAAAGGTGATCAACACAATGCTGGCTACCTGAACTCTGTGACCAGCCCACTCACCCATTCTTGGACAGCAGTGATGAGTTTCTGGAGCAAGATGGTAGAATGAGGGTGCCTCTCAACCAGACAGACCTCGAGGACGGGAAGAAGAGAAACAAGCATTTACCTGAAAGTAAATGCTCCAGATATTGAACAAAGAACTCCACCACTACATTGTTGAATTTGATCCACCCAACAGCCATCTCATCGGAAAAGACCCTGATGCTGGGAAAGATTAAGGGCAGGAGGAGAAGGGGGCGACAGAGAATGAGATGGTTGGATAGCATCATCAACTCAGTGACCATGAGTTTGAGCAAACTCTGAGAGATAGGGAACCCTGGCGTGCTGCAGTCCCCGGGGTCACAAAGAGTCAGACACGACTGAGTAGCTAAACGACAATAGCAGCAGCCATCTCGGTGTTGGAGGGAGACTGTCCTTCTTGCCTATTCCGGCTCCTACCTGCTAGGAAAGCAAAGAAATCCTGCAGCATCTGCACATGTAATTAAATCACTTCCATCAGAAAGAACTCACATCAGTGAGGCAGTCACATACCCAAGACATGGTTAAGGGCATCAGTGACTATCTTTCTCTCCTTTAACTCCTGGACCTCTTATAGCTTCATCTTCAGACAGAACTAGGTTAGTATCCTGGCTTCAGGGCTTACTACCTTCGGGGCCTTGTTACTTTGGTGAAAAAACTGTAGAGAAGCAAGTTACTTTATCTCTTTAAGCCTCAATTTCTTCACTTGTAAAATGGGATAATAATAATTCCTATTTCTCAGGGTTATTGTGTAACAAACATTATTAAATAAAAATTACATACATACATTCAATACATATAAAATATGACAGATAAAATCATGTCCATGAAGCATTTAGCTCAAGGTTTGCATATAATAAGAACTCTAAGAATGTTGACTGCTCTTTTCATTATTAATTATTATCACCCTTGCGATGGCTTTGGATAAAGATCTTATTGAATATTACCCTGATGATCTGGGTCCTAAGTTGGCACTGCTCTCAAGGAGTAATTCTTCTATTGGATTTCCAGAAGTTAGCTTTTAAAATTTGCAAAAAAAATAAATTCAATTCTGAATTCCTTTTCAATAAGGAATAGCAACTTTTTCCTTTTAAGAAAAGTTCAAACAGTATAATTAGTCAGAATTACTGTATGAAAGTAAACATTATCTATAAAAAGAAATTGCAAACTCATTGTTGAAATCACAAACTCATTTTTGTGGGAATTACAAACTCTTGTTGAAATTACAAACATATCTTATATCCTTTTTATACTTTTATATTGGTGAAAGGAACATGTCTTGGTTTATCCTGAGTTATTTCAAGTATTTTGAGTTACTGCTTTTTATTTTATTGTCTGTTTGTTCTAAAATAAACAGGTAGGTCTGCACCTGCTCGAGTCCAGTGTCCCTTGTGGGAATGGTCTAGCCTTACTCCTAGGACACATGACCTTTGAGCAGGTTGTGTGTACTATATAGAAGACGGAACTTGTCTCAATTGAGATACACTTTCATTTTTTGCTGTCTGAGCAGATAAAGGTGAGACAGGAGCAAAAGCAGAGTTGTAGGCAGCAATAATTCTAAATATTGGTTTGCTTTGGGGCTTAGACCTGGACCAGCTTCTCTATTAATGTCAACTTGTTAAATGAGTTCACCCTGGCTGTTGGTTTTGAATACCATTAGCATGTTGATGACTGTATTTATATCTACAGCCCAAATCTCATCCCTGAGGTCATTTTCATCCATTGTACTGCCTACTTGACATCTCCATGTGACTGTCTAATTGGAAATCTAAACTTCACACATGCAGAACCACCCTCCTGATTCCAGACCATGACCTTCACCAGGCCTATGCCTCTCTAGCTCAGTAAGTGGCCCCACTCCAGTGATGAAGAATTGTCTGGTCTTTGTCTCCATTCCTGGGACTCTCTAAACCCTTGGAATCTCCCAGGTGATAGGACTGGCTTTGTTAATCATGGCGGGTCTCTTAGACCACACCTGATTTTATGCTAATGAGATGACTAAGGACAAGGGCTGGCCGTGCCAGGAAGACAGCTGTGTGATTTGAGGGTTGGGGCCTTGAGTCATCTGACATCAGCCCAACCTCTGAAGATGGGGGAGCTGGAGAGTAAATTCAATTCTGTGGCCAAGGAGTCAATGCATCATGCCTATATAATGAAGCCCCCTTAAATACTCTGGGCACTAGGGCATGAGTGAGCCTCCTGATTTGTGATACACATCGATGTGCTAGGAGGGTAACACATTCCGAAAACATGGAAACTTCACCTTTGGGCTCCTCCCAGACCTCACCTTATGTGTCCTGTCATTAGGCTGGCCTTAATGTGTATCCTATATTATAAAATTGCAAGTAAAATGTTTTCCTGAGATCTATAAGTTGTTCTAGCAAATTGTTAAACCTCAAAGGAAATGAACCCCAAATAGGCGGCCAGTTGATTAGAAGTGCAGGTGACCTGAGAACCCTGGAGCTTGTGGAGGACCACGCTGTAAACCTGTGAGGTTTGAACTAACTCCAGGCAGTTAGCCCGAGCTCATCCACTCCTTCCCATCTCTACTCCCCCTTCCTCAATCTCAGCCACCATCACTTAAACCTGAACAACCGTGACGGTCGTTTCCTTCCACCCTTGGCTCTACATTCTACTCTCTATTTTCCTCCATTCTGTAATCAGAGTGATCTTATAGAAATGGGAACCACTTAATGACATGATACTGAAAAATGCTCCTACAGTTTCCCTTCACACCTAGAATAGAGGTAAAGTTCTTCCCAGGGTCTACAGGGTCCTGCACAGACATGCACTTGTGTGTTTATTTAACCTCAATTCCCTTTATTTCCCAATGGCTAAGTGGTAAAGAATCCGCCAGCAACTCAGGAGATGCAAGAGATTTGGGTTCCATCCTGGGTTAGGAAGATCCCCTGGAACAGGGAGTGACAAGGCACTCCAGTGTTCTTGCCTTGAGAATCTCATGGCCAGAGGAGCCTGGTGGGCTACAGTCCATGGGGTCACACAGAGTCAGACACGACTCAGCCTGCACACATGCCCTTTATTCACTGAGCATCAGACACACTGGCTTCCTTTCTGATCCTGTACCACAGTGATACTCAATCTAATTGCACTTTAAAATCACATGGAGCACTGAAAAAATACCAAGCATTAGAGTGAAGCCTGGGCATTGGTATTTTTAGAATGTTCTTCAAGGTCATCAAATGGGCAGCCGAGGTTGAAAGCCAACACCAAGAGCTCTTTTCTGCCGCTAGACTTAATCCTTGTCGTCCTGTCCACCTGGAGTGCTTCTGAGATTGCCAGGTCTCACTTCAGATATCATCTCCTCAGAGAGGACGACTCAGACATTCTCCTAAGGTGGCTCTTAGTGTTTTCCTCCTTCTCATCTCTTTATTTACTTTATAATACTCACTTTAATTTGTAAGTATCTTGCTCATTTAGGTTTGCTTATATCTGCTTCCCCCAGTAGAATGTGAGTACCACGAGAATGGAGCCTTCTTTGTTGCTGTATCTTCAGCTGCTTAGCACAAAGGTTGGCATAGATGCTCAGCAAATGCATTTTAAGTGTTTCTTAAGCAAATAATTGAATAACTGAAAAAACTAGCTAAGGTTCCACATGGAAAAACAGTACTCAGAAATGCATAACCAGTGGGATCTACTGTTTAGCTCATGGAGCTCTGCTCAGTGTTCTAGCACATGAACTCTGGGTGGGAGGTGAGTCTAGGGGAGAACCGATACGTGTAAATGAATGGCTGAGTGCCTTTGTTGTTTGCCTGAAATTATCACAACATTGTTAATTGACTCTACCACAATACGAAATAAGGTTTCTTTAAAGAAAACTAGTGCTTGATGAATGTAACTGCTCCTTTGTCATTCTGCATGTAGTTTATCTGTACCTATATCTGCATTTCCATTTCTACATGTCTGGAGACACAAATGTATGAATTTGTATGTAAATACACACACACATACTATATGTGTAGTATATATTTTTTCCTAGGAAAAAAAACGGTTCTTTTAAAAATATTTGTCCAACACTGGGAAAATGTGAAGTAAACGAGTCCCAGGAGGCCTAAAGAGGAGAGGAACATCATTTGGCTGTCAAATCGGAGACCGTTCAGGTTGAGGTCTTGGGCTCAAAGCCTTCCTGGAACGCTGCCGTTGTTGGACCGACGTCTGGTCCTGTCTCAGGCCTCAGCTTTGATGTCACTGCTTTGCACCAGAGTTGAGTGCCCTTCTGTGATAATCACTGTGGAGGGTTTGATATGCCTACTTGTTTGTCCTGTCTCTCGGGGGCTGTCCTGTCTCCATTCCCTGAGCACCCAGAACAGTGCCTGGCAAACAGCTGGAGCTCAAACGGGCACTGGATGCACTTGAGCACAGGGCAGCGACAGGAGAGGTTTCAGAGACATTAAATTTGGCTCGGACCCTAGCTGCTTCTTCAATTGTTTCATCACCCCAGACAAAGTCACTTCATTGAGGAGATAGGGAGAACAGTATCTACCCTCAAGAGTTGTGGGGCCAAATGAAAACTATACTGGGAAATGATTTTTAATAGCTATGTCCATTAAGTTTCAAATTAAATTGAATTTATTGACTTCCACGTGGTACATATTAATATATACAATGGAATATTACTCAGCCAAAAAGAAAGGAACAAAACTGGGTCATTTGTAGAGATGGGGATGGACCTAGACACTGTCACACAGAGTTAAGAAAGCCAGAAAGGCAAAAACAAATGTCTTATTAACGCATATATGCAGAATCAAGAAAAATGGTATAGACAATCTTATTTGCAGAGCAGAAACAGGGACACAGTCTTAGAGAACAAATGTATGGATACCAAGAAGGGGAGAGGGCGGATGGGAGGAATTGGGAGACTGAGATTGACATATATACATTATTGATACTATGTATAAAATAGATGACTAATGAGAAAATGCTGTATAGCACAGAGAACCCAACTCAGTGCTACATGGTGACCTAAATGGGAAGGAAATCCAAAAATGAGGGGATATATGTATACGTATGGCTGATTCATTTTGCGGTACAGTAGAAACTAACAACATTGTAAAGCAACCATTCTCTTAAAAAATTAATTAAAAAAATCTACTGGCTTCCCTATTTTCTCAAAGCAGAGACCTCAGACCTGGCCAACCACTTCAGACCACGGGGATTCATCAGGGAGCACGACTGTGCCCACTCTGCGCCTGCCCCTCCATGGTTCTTTGGGCAACAGCATTTCCCCGAGTTTCTTGACTACTAAGCAGGGCTCTGAGCTGGTGCAGATTCCCTGAAGACCAAGCTCCCCTCTGGGTGCGTGGCTTTGTGGAGACCTGGAGGATGGGTTAGCATCTGTGACATGTAAACGGAAAATACATGCTGGGGTCTTTGGGTCACTTTTCCCCCTGATCATTAAACTACAGCATGCACAGGAAAACTGTGAGCCTGAATATTAAATGTGGGGAACTGACAGTGGCTTCTTTGATGGAAAATTCTCAATCTGATTCTCAGGAACTTACCGGTAAGACCTCATTGCTTGATTGATGAGGTTGTTGCCAAGGATTTCTTTTTTTAATCTTTGACATTTTTAGCTTGCCTACAATCCAGGAGCTTCAGGCACAGGCAGTTCTGTTCTTTTCTAGGAAAATGAACCTCTTTCCATGAAATAGATTTGTTTCTGAAGGCTCATTTTGATGTTGTCTCCCTCTCTCTTCCTGTGATGCAAGAAAGCTGCAACAAGGTAGGCCCTCTATCTGCAAATCTGAAACCATGGGGAATGAAGTTGTGCTCAGGAAATTAAAAAGAAAAATTCATGCTAGGTGGGGCTATCTATCTATGGAATATACCCTAAGATTGTCTGTGAACATTTAAGCAAACAGCTGGAGGACACCACAAGCTCTATCCAAGTGGAAGAACACATCTACAGTTGGAGAGAATCCATTTCAAATCCTGGCTCTGTAATCTACTACAAGTTTAATCTTGGGAAATTTTCTTAAATTCTTTAAATCTTAGTTTCCCTATTTTTCAGTATATAGTTTGCCAATGTATATAGCAAGGAATTTATTATAACAATTAAATGAGGTATTATTGTATCTGAAGCCCTTGGATAATACTCATACCTCACAGGCACTGAGTATAATGTTATTATCTCCAGGGCCATCTTCATTATGAAGGTTCTTAGGGTACAGTTTCAAGGAGGTGGGAAAATTGGATGTGACTGCAACTTTGAAAATGAATTGTCGACATTTTTTGGAGTAAGTACTCATCTAAATGCTGTGTGATATGTATTAACTCAACAACACTGGGAAGTAGGTTCAATTCTCCCCTCTATCATATATATTAGGAAAATAGGCACAGAAACAAAGTCACACAGCTGAACAGTGGCCGAAACAGGATGCCAATTTAGAGGGACCTGTGTGCCAAGCCACTGACTGTTCAGCTTCCTTCCAGGGTATAAATCCACTTAACTTGTTTCCTTACGTTACAAAAGACCAGTGAAGAGGCGGGAAAGAGTAAATTTTATTTATGTGTTTACTTATGGCTGTGCATAGCCTTCGCTGCTGTGTGGGCTTTTCTCTAGCTGCGGAGAGTGGGGACTACTCTCTAGTTGTGATGCGAGGGCTTCTGATTGTGGTGGCTTTTGTTGTGGAGCACAGACCCTAAGGCACGCAGGCTTCAGTAGCTGCAGTTTCCGGGCTCTAGAGCACAGGCTCATTAGTTGCAGTGCACGGGCTTAGTCGCCCTGCGGCATGTAGAATCTTCCTGCATCAGGGATCAAACCTGTGTCTCCTGAATCAGGAGGCGGACCCTTTACCACTGAGCCACCAGCAAAGCCCCTATCTTTCTCCTGACTTACTTCGCTTAATGTGATGATCTCTATTTCCTCTCAGGTCACCCTAGCATTACTCGCATTACAGATAGCATTACTTCCTCTGAGGCCCAAGGGCCCTGGAGCCCGTGCTGTGCGACAGGAGAAGCCACGACAGTGAGAAGCCCGGGCAGCGCAGCTGGAGAGTGGTCCCCGCTCACCACCTGGAGGAAGAGCCCACGCAGCGGCAGAGACCCAGCACAGCCCAAAGTGAGCAGATGAAGACAAACACCGTATGATAGCACTTGTGTCCTGGTTTAGTTCCTAAGCTGCGTCTGACTCTTTTGCCACCCCTTGCACTGTGGTCCACCAGGCTCCTCTGCCCATGGGATTTCCCAGGCAAGAATACCGGAGTCGGTTGCCATTCCCTTCTCCAGGGGATCTTACCGACTCACGGACTGAACTCATGTCTCCTGCATTGCAGGCAGTTTTTTTTTTTTTTCTTTTACCACTGGGCCACCAGAGAAGCCCCTATCACTTATATATGGAATCTCAAATATGTCACAAATGAACCTACCTATGAAGCAGAAAAGGATTCACATAGAGAATGGACATGATTTGCTAAGGGGGAAGGGAGGTGGGGGAGTGATGGAGTGGGAGTTTGGGGTTAGCAGATGCGAACTATTATATGTATTAATAGAACAGATATATAGCTCATGCTCAGTTGTTTAGTCACGTCTGACTCTTTGCGACCCTTTGGACTGTAGCCCATCAGGCTCCTCTGTCCGTGGGACTTTTTGGGCAAGAACACTGGGGTTGGTTGCCAAGTCCTCCGCTAGGGGATCTTCTCTACCCAGGGACTGAACTTGTATCTCCTGAATTGCAGGTGGATTCTTTACTGCTGAGCCATCAGGGAAGCCCCAATATAGCTCAGGGAACCCATATTCAATACACTACGATAAACCATAATGGAAAGGAATATGAAAAAGAATATATATATAACTAAATCACTTTATTGCATAGCAGAAACTACCACAACATTGTAAATAAACTACACTTCAAAAACAATAAAATTTTGTTTTTAATATCAAATTTATTATTTATATTATTCATATTAATTTTTAAATCACTTATTTTTATCTACCAGTTCTATTCTCTATCAATCATTCTTATCACTTATAGTGTTATTATCTTAATTTTAATAATTTTAGTAATATTTTAATTTTATAAATGTATTTAAAATTAATATAGATTTTATCTGCTTTACCTAAAACCAGTGGTCCACATATAGAAAAATTTGAGAGATACTTCCCTATCTAATCCTACTCCAAGCTAGCACTGGGGGAAAAAGATGAACAAAACATGCTATTTCTGATATCAAGCGCTTGAAATCTAACTGGGTAATTTATATGCATAAGTTTCCAGAATAATGAGACAATGTATGATATAATTATACAAAGAAACTTGTATTTGCCAAGTGGCAGGACTAAAGTCAGGAGAGAGTTCTCTTGACTGTATCACTGTATCAGTAGTCTTAAAATCTAACATTTAGTGTGAAGAATTTTGACTTTTAATTGCTCAGTTACTCAGTCGTGTCTGACTCTGCCACTCCATGGACTGTAGCCCTCCAGGTTCCTCTGTCCATGGGATTGTTTAAGGCAAGAATACTGGAATGGGTTGCCATTTCCTCCTCCAGGGTATCTTCCAAACCCAGGAATTAAACCTATGTCTCCTGTGCCTCCTGCTTTGCAAGAGGATTCTTCTACCTCTGAGCCACTGGGGGGATTTTAAGCAATACAAAAAAGAAGAGTATAGGCTGCGGAACCACATTTACTCATTACACAAATTCAGTAATGATTAAACCCATGGACATTCTCATTTGATATACATTGCCAGTTACTTCTTCCCACCTCACTCCCTGGATTATTTTGAAGCAAATCCCAGATATATTGTTTCATGCATAAATATTATCAGAATATCTTTAAAAGGTATGTGTCTTTAAAAAAAAGCAATAATATTAAATTGCATAAAAGTTATTTACTTTCTAATCTTTGATCAATGTCCCAAATTTCCCTGATTGTCTTATAAACATGTGTACATGCAGATGAGCTAATGTGTTCTTGTGTATGCTTGTGCATGGGCGTGTTTATACTTGGTTTGTTGGAAACAGGATGCAAACAATCCATATATTACATTGATTGATTTATCTAGAAAATGTCTTTTTAAATCTACAGATGCCCTTTCCTTTTAAAAAACATTTTGTGTGACCATTAAGGAAAAAAATGTAATCAAATTGATCCATTCTTGCCTTACTGCTTCTGGATTCTCTGTCATGGTTAGTGAAGATTTCCCCATTCTCAGATTAGATACATTCACACATGTTTTCTTCTGCATCTTTTCATATTTAATATTTAAATCTCTGATCCATTTGAAATTTATTCTAGCATAAGTTGTGAAGAGTGGATCTAATTTTATATGTTTCCAAATGACTATCCAAATTTCTCAGCACCATTTATAAGATGTCCATCCCCATACTTCTCTTTTAAATTTCCTCACCTGGTCAAGGGAGAATAGCAGTGTAAGAGAGATGAACGAATATTATTCAGACAGTATAACAAATCAAGCAATCCATGTGTACTGATGCAGAAAAACATCTTTCATATGTTCAGTTCAGTCACTCATTGTGACTCTTTGTGACCCCATGGACTGCAGCATGCCAGGCCTCCCTGTTCATCATCAAGTCCTGGAGCTTACGCAGACCCATGTCCATTGAGTCGGTGATGCCATCCAACCATCTCATCCTCTGTCGTCCCCTTCTCCTCCTGCCTTCAATCTTTCCCAGCATCAGGGTCTTTACAAATGAGTCAGTTCTTCCCATCAGGTGGCCGAAGTATTGGAGTTTCAGCTTCAACATCAGTCCTTCCAATGAATACTCAGGACTGATTTCCTTTAGGATGGACTGGTTGGATCTCCTTGCTGTCCAAGGGACTCTCAAGAGTCTTCTCCAACACCACAGTTCAGAAGCATCAATTCTTTGGTGCTCAGCTTTCTTTATAGTCCAGCTCACATCCATAAATGATTACTGGAGAAACCATAGCTTTGATTAGATGGATCTTTGTTGGTAAAGTAATGTCTCTGCTTTTTAATAGGCTGTCTAGGTTGCTCAAACTTTTCTTCCAAGGAGCAAACATCTTTTAATTTCATGGCTGCAGCCACCATCTGCAGTAATTTTGAAGCCCCCCAAAATAAAGTCTTTCATATGTTATTAAACTAAAAAAGATGTAAAGGTGAATACAGTATGAGTCAATTTTTGTTTTAAAATTATATACATACATACATACATACATACATATATAATACACAAGAAAGAATATATACAGGAAAAATATATATGGAAAATACCTGGAAAATTTTTCTTCAAACTGTAAATAATGGTTAACAGTGATTACTTCTAGAGGTGGGAAAAAAGAGGTTGAGTTTTAATTTTTTTTTTGTATATTTTATTTATTTATTTTTTTACAATAAGCACATACTATATTGGCTCAAAAGTGAAATCTGAAAAAAAAGATCATTAGCACATCCTGGAAAATCCCATGGACAGAGGAGCCTGGTAGGCTGCAGTCCACGGGGTGGCTAAGAGTAGAGCACGACTGAGCGACTTCTCTTTCACTTTTTGCTTTTCATGCATTGGAGAAGGAAATGGCAACTCACTCCAGTGTTCTTGCCTGGAGACTCCCAGGGACAGAGGATCCTAGTGGGCTGCCGTCTATGGGGTCGCACAGAGTCGGACACGACTGAAGCGACTCAGCAGCAGCAGCAGCAGCAGCACACCTTGAACTGCAGTCAACAAATGTTTATTAATTCCACTGTGTGCTAGGTTTGCTTGTATGCTCTGTGTCTGTGTTTCCCCACAATGCATTTTCCAATCACCCACTTTCTCTGTTTCTTGGTTTTCTACTCTGAAAACAGGAAGTTTTAGAACGCTCTTAGGATGGACAATTAGGAGACCTAGATTCTGATCCCCACCCCTCTGCACTAGCTTGTCAGTTAGCGTATGGCTTCTCTGATCCTCTCCTTCTACATACACCTGTTAAAGGGGGCTTGGATGAGGTCCTCTCTGCATTGTGCTGTCTCTCTCTGGAATTCTGTGATCTGACAATATTTCCATGTACACTGCGTGCATCATGTGACCAGTCCCATTCTAGCCAGGCTGGCCAGTTCCAGTAAGTCCCTGACCATCCAGCCTGGCTGGAAAGTAGCATTCAGAGAATATTTACTCTGTTTGATTATGCCCATTCTGCAGACCAGGATAGATTATTTAGGATAAATTATTTAATCTATATTTAAATTAAATATAGATTATTTAGGATAGATAGATTATTTAGAATAGATTATTTATATTTAATTAGTATCATAGGTTGCAAATGTCAGGGAAATTTTGGGAATGGGAATTAAAAAAGGATTACATAAGTCTCTTACATAGCAAGTTTTCTTTTTGTTGGATAGTGAAGTTAATCTATTTCTTTTAATACCTTTTATTGAGTAATAAGTGTTTAATATAGCTTTTAAAAATTGAGTACAGTGTGATTATGTTATAAAAGCATTCAACTTATGCAAAATCAGCTATATATATGTGATTCTAGTGTTTTGCATACAGCATGGACTTTATGTGCAAGCTGACTTTCTTACCTGGTGCTTAGCTGAAGAAACAGCTATCTGTTCCAATGCCACAGGAATTACTAGTTAGATTGATCAACCAATAACTGACCAACCAGCAATTGATCAGTCTGAGCACTGTATTTAATGTACAATTAAGAGAATTCAATTTTAACTATATATAATTTTTCACACTGTAAGCTGCCATTGGAAGCTAATATTGACATAAAATAAATTTCTATTGTAATATCAATATATGCTCAATGTAAAAAGTTGAAAAAATATAGCAGCAGAAGAAACTAAAAGTCATCTATAATCTTTTTACATGGAGATAATGACTATAATGGTTTTCAGGTTTATGGCTCTCCAATATTTACTCTAAGCACATATGAATGTGTTAGGATACACATTTGAGATATTATTCTAGGTATTTTGCCCACTGGATTCAAAGTATTGTATTTTATCCTGGGGTCATCTCTCACTGCCCTTCACTCTATCAGTTCTTAAAAGTTCAACATTACCTTTTGAAACTTTTGTCAGGATTAAAGAGCCTTGAATATCTAGCTCTGGGATGTCAATATTTTGAAGGTCTATGTCCTGGAGAATTCAGTGCATAACATTGCATGAGTGGGGCTTCCCTGGTGGTCCAGCAGTTAAGAATTTGCCTGCCAATGCAGGGCACACAGGTTTGATCCCTGGTCCTGGAAGATTCCATATGCCTCAGTGCAACTAAGCCTGTGTTCAGTAACTATGTGCCACAATTACTGAAGCACGGAAGCCCTTGCACTGTAGAGTCCCTGCTCTACAGGGACACAGAGCACTTGCGAGGAGAGAAGTGGATGGAGCTGAGAAAAACTATGTGGCCTTGAGGGGACCCAGCACTGAGCTGCTGCCCATTCTTTGCTCAAGAGAGCACCATCTATGCTGGCAACTGGGAAATGTTTCAAGTCCCACTGACTACTGCGCCCCTCCTGGAGTAAGCTTTTGTATTACTAGGCCAAGAAACAAAGTAGGTGTTCCCTCCCTACCATCACACTAGTATCACCCACAGAGATCTGTCAGTGTGTTTCTGGCACGTTGATCACCTGGCGTGAGTGCTGTCCATCTGTTCCCCGAGACACTGCTAGTCTCAGTCGAATCACCTCATGTGTCCAGTGGCCACTTTGCCAGTCACCAACACTTGTGAGCCCAGCTGGAGCCTGGGCCCTGGACACCTGGAGGGGCCGTGGTGAGGTCACACAGAAAGACCCCGCTGTGGTTCTTTGGTGAAACCAGCTCTCTGAGACACCAACCCACCCCTTAGACATTCAAAACTGGCACATACTCCATGGCCTATTCAGAGAGGCTTCTTTTCCACTTTATAATCTAAGCATACATTTCCTCCTGTGATTAATATTCTCCAGAAGAATGATTTTCATGGTTTCAGGGCATGTGCAGGTAGCATAATTTATTTTTAAAAATCCCCTTTTGTTGGATGTGCAGATGATTTCCAGTGTTTTGCTGCTGCAAATAGTGTTACAATGACCTGCCTTGTGAAATCTTTGTGAATGTCTCTGAATTGAAAACAGACTCACAAAAAATGTCAAGCAATCACGGAACAAGGACTATGAACATGATTGCCTGGGTTTTGCCCTTGCTTTCCAAGATTATCAGCAGCCCATAAAGCAGCTGAAGCCTCAGCTGCCTTGCAGATGGGCAAAGCCCACAGGGGCTTCATATGGGCTTAACACACACTGGAGAGGGGAAGAAAGGCAGACATAGGAGTTTAAGATTGCCATGGAAACACGCTTCTTGGCTAAATATACGTCTTTCTATCTAACCCATGTCTCAGAGTCTACATTGACCTGTATATGCGGAGTGAGGTCCCACTTTGGGGTCAGCAGTTTCCGAGGAGACTCTGCAGTCCCTAGCAGCTTTTGCCCTCTCCCTTATGACTCAGGAAGTCCAGCTAGACAACTCATGAACAGAAAAGTCGTGAAATATTGATGCTGTGTTACTGACTCTGCTGCAAACACTTGGAGAGTATCAGCCCCTTTCACATCAATAAGCTTTGCATTATGCATGAGTGCCCCGAAGTCACGCTTATCCTTTTGGTTACAGGGTGGGAGGACTAGGAGCCCAGGCCAGAGGAAGATGCCAAACTGGGGGGGGTCACAGTCCCTTTTTTCAATGTTTTTACTGCAGAACCAGTTCAGTCAGTGCAGAGAACGAGAATGTGTTACCCATCAAACAACCCATGACTTGGAGAAGCCCAATGGGTCATTTTGAATTTTCCACTCTTTCATATTAGAAAAAGGGAAATCGTGTTGTGCAGCAGAAACTAACATGACATTGTAATACAATTATACTCTAATTAAAATATAAATAATTAAAAAAAGAAAAAGGTAAGTGGTAGGATTTTAACATATTTTATCTCTGTTTACACACTCATTAAAGTAAATTTGGAGAGTACAGAAAGATATTAAAATTTTAAAAAATTTGCCATTTCCACTCCCTAGTGGGATGGAAAGTTCACAGTGGCTGCCCCCGCAATAGGCATAATTATCAACATTCCCCTTTAGAGTGGTACATTTGTTACAGTCAATAACTTATACTGACACATCACTGTCACCCAAGTCTGTAGGGTTCACTGTTGGTGGTGTACAGTCTATGGATTTGGATAAATATATGAAGACATGCATTTACCATATGACTGTCATAAAGATGAGTTTCACTGCCTTAAAAGTCCTCTGCGCTGGATTTTCAGGGCAATGAATACATTGGATATGACACTGTGATGAAGCATACATGTTACTGTACATTTGTGCAAACCTACAGAATGTACAACAACAAGAGTGAGCCCTCATGTAAACTGTAGACTTCGGATGATTCTGATGCGTCAGTGTACTTTTATTAATCATAACATACATACTACTCCAGTGGGGGATGTTGATAATGGAAGAGGACTTGATGGACATGTGTCTGAGCAAGCTCCGGAAGTTGGTGATGGACAGGAAAGCCTGGTGTGCTGCAGTCCATGGGGCAGCAAAGAGTCAGACACGACTGAGTGACTAAACTGAACTGACTGATGCATGTATGGGAGGAGAAGATATATAAGAAGCCTCTGTACCTCCTTCCTTACTTTTGCTGTGCTAAAACTTCCCTAAAATATAAAGCCTATTATTAAAAAAAACCCCTTCATGCTTTGCCTACTTATCCCTTAATTTACATGTGTCTTTATATTTAAAATGGGATTCTTGTAGACAACATAGAGCAGAGTCTTGCTTTTTCATCCACTCTGTCAAAGTCTATCTTTTAATTGGGGTGTTTATACTCTTGACATTTAAAATGTTTATCGATACAGTTGGATTACTATCTACACTATTTTTTTCTGTTTTCTGTTCATTGTGCTTGTTCTTTATTCGTATTTTTGTCATCCATTCCTTTTCCGTTATTTGTAGTTTTACTTGAGCACTTTATATGATACAATTTTCTCTCCTTTCTTAGCATATCAATTTTACTTCTTTTTCAGCTTTATTTAAGGGGTTGCCCTTGATAGAAATTGAGCTCTGCTTGCCAATGCAGGAGACACAGGAGATACAGGTTCGATCCCTGGGTCAGGAAGATCCCCTGGAGGAGGAAATGGCAATCTACTCCAGTATTCTTGCCTGGAATATTCCATGGACAGAGGAACCTGGCAGGCTACAGTCCATGGGGTCGCAAAAAGTCAGACACAACCCCACAACTGACTATGCATGCAGGCAGGCCTAGATAGAATTTGCAATACATATATTTACAGATGAATCCAAGTCCATTTTCTTTCTTTTTAACTAATTAATTTGGGTGCACCCAACCAGCTTGTGGAACCTAGTTCCCTGACCAGGGACTGAACCCACACCCACAGCAATGAAATCAAGACATCTTAACTACTAGATTGCTAGGGAATTCTGAAGTCCACCTTCAAATAACGCTATACTGCTTCACAAGTAGTGCAAGTACCTGTGAAAACAAAATATTCTTAATTCCTTCTTCCCAACCTTTGCTTATACGTTATATCACTGCAGTAATTTATCTCATTCATACAGAAACATATGGAAGTGCATATGCTTATATATACAATTGCATATGCTTATATTGTATATATTGGAAAAGGAATTGACTACCCACTCTGGTATTCTTGCCTGGGAGATCCCATGGGCAGAGGAGCCTGGTGGGCTACAGTTCATGGGGTCACAAAGAGTCGGACATGACTCAGTGACTAAACGATGATGATTATATTGTATATGTATACTAAACACAGAATCAAGTACATTGTTGCTACCGTTATCTGTAACAATTATCTGTGAAATCAATTAAGAATCAGTTCAGTTCAGTTCAGTTCAGTTGCTCAGTCGTGTCCGACTCTTTGCGACCCCATGAATCGCAGCACGCCAGGCCTCCCTGTCCATCACCAACTCCCGGAGTTCACTCAGACTCACATCCAAGAATAAGAAACACAAAAGCTTTTATTTACCTTCATAGATTTCTTCTCTCGCACTCTTCCTTTCTTTATGTGGATTGAGCTCCTGACCCATATCACTTTCCTTCTGTTGGAGGAGTTCATCCAGAGGATGTGACCACTTGATGACCCGTGAGCCGGACCCAGGAGGTGGGAGGCTCTTCCGCCCTCCACTGTCCTTTAAGCCTGCACTCTGCCCACCGTTCCCACAGTGCGAGCCATTTTCAAAGATGCAGCTTTAAAGCCATCTGTTGTTCAGGCCATCTGGATGGTATGTGTGACTGAACTTTGTTCAGTCCTCTACATAAACTTTAAGATTCTGGTGGGCAGGTCTGGAGATTGACTTATCTTGTGGCCTAAGATAAGCCTCAAGGTAAGCCTCAACCTAATTATTACTGAATTAGGTCACGTGGATGCCTACAGGAGCCCCAGCTGGCCTGGGTGGGGAAGGTTTTTCCCTGTTCAACTGGGACAAAAACCGAAGCTGAGATGGAAGCAATATAAGCTTTATTCAATGGCCAGAGTCTGGAGAAGCAGGAACTTAGTTGCAAATCAACTTCTCACCTGGGTGAATGATTCAGGCAAGAATTTAAGGGTAAGGTTCATGAGGGGGAGGCATCTGCATGGGTTTTCTAAGAGCCAGGATTCTTCCTGGAACTAAGTTGCTACCTCTTTTCTGCTCACACATGGTTCTTTGGCATCTGGGTTGGAAGCCAGTGGAACCATCCTGGTGTAGATGGCAGAGAGGTTAGTATAACAATGAGATGGTAAGGGCCTAGATCTGATAGATAGAGTGCTGATGAACTATGGAATGAGATTCGTGACATTGTACAGGAGACAGGGATCAAGACCATCCCCATGGAAAAGAAATGCAAAAAAGCAAAATGGCTGTCTGGGGAGGCCTTACAAATAGCTGTGAAAAGCAGAGAAGCAAAAAGCAAAGGAGAAAAGGAAAGATAAAAAGCATCTGAATGCAGAGTTCCACAGAATAGCAAGAGAAGATAAGAAAGCCTTCCTCAGCGATCAATGCAAAGAAATAGAGAGGAAAACAACAGAATGGGAAAGACTAGAGATCTCTTCAAGAAAATTAGAGATACCAAGGGAACATTTCATGCAAAGATGAACTCGATAAAGGACAAAAATGGTATGGACCTAACAGAAGCAGAAGATATTAAGAAGAGGTGGCAAAAATACACAGAAGAACTGTACAAAAAAGATCTTCATGACCAAGATAATCACAATAGTGTAATCATTCATCTAGAGCCAGACACCCTGGAATGTGAAGTCAAGTGGGCCTTAGAAAGCATCACTATGAACAAAGCTAGTGGAGGTGATGGAATTCCAGTGGAGCTCTTTCAAATCCTGAAAGATGATGCTGTGAAAGTGCTGCACTCAATATGCCAGCAAATTTGGAAAACTCAGCAGTGGCCACAGGACTGGAAAAGGTCAGTTTGCATCCCAATCCCAAAGAAAGGCAATGCCCAAGAATGCTCAAACTACTACACAATTGCAGTCATCTCACATGCTAGTAAAGTCATGCTCAAAATTCTCCAAGCCAGGCTTCAGCAATACGTGAACTGTGAACTTCCTGATGTTCAAGCTGGTTTTAGAAAAGGCAGAGGAACCAGAGATCAAATTGCCAACATCCGCTGGATCATGGAAAAAGCAAGAGAGTTCCAGAAAAACATCTCTTTCTGCTTTCTTGACTATGCCAAAGCCTTCGACTGTGTGGATTACAATAAACTGTGGAAAATTCTGAGGGAGATGGGAATACCAGACCACCTGACCTGCCTATTAAGAAATCTGTATGCAGATCAGGAAGCAACAGTTAGAACTGGACATGGAACAACAGACTGGCTTCAAAAAGGAAAGGGAGTATGTCAAGGCTGTATATTGTCACCCTGCTTATTTAACTTCTAGGCAGAGTACATCACGAGAAACGCTGGACTGGAAGAAACACAAGCTGGAATTAAGATTACTGGGAGAAATATCAATAACCTCAGATATGCAGATGACTCCACCCTGATGGCAGAAAGTGAAGAGGAACTAAAAACCCTCTTGATGAAAGTGAAAGAGGAGAGTGAAAACGTTGGCTTAAAGCTCAGCATTCAGAAAATGAAGATCATGGCATCTGGTCCCATCACTTCATGGGAAATAGATGGGGAAACAGTGGAAACAGTGTCAAACTTTATTTTTTTTGGGCTCCAAACTCACTGCCGATGGTGACTGCAGCCATGAAATTAAAAGACACTTACTCCTTGGAAGAAAAGTTATGACTAACCTAGATAGCATATTCAAAGGCATAGACATTACTTTGCCAACAAAGGTTGGTCTAGTCAAGGCTATGGTTTTTCCAGTGGTCATGTATGGCTGTGAGAGTTGGACTGTGAATAAGGCTGAGCACCAAAGAATTGATGCTTTTGAAGTGTGGTGTTGGAGAAGACTCTTGAGAGTCCCTTGGACTGCAAGTAGATCCAACCAGTCCATTCTAAAGGAGATCAGCCCTGGGATTTCTTTGGAAGGAATGATGCTAAAGCTGAAACTCCAGTACTTTGGCCACCTCATGCGAAGAGTTGACTCACTGGAAAAGACTTTGATGCTGGGAGGGATTGGAGGCAGGAGGAGAAGGGGACAACAGAGGATGAGATGGCTGGATGGCATCACGGACTTGATGGACATGAATCTGAGTCAGCTCTGGGAGTTGGTGATGGACAGGGAGGCCTGGCATGCTGTGATTCATGGGATTGCAAAGAGTCAGACACGACTGAGTGACTGAATTGAACTGAAAAAGCTGCAGGGTGGTCTTTGCCCCACTTGTGACGCTGAACCAGCTTGCCAGGGTGTTCTTGTGGATGGACTCTTGTTCCTGTGCCATGAACAGGACATGGTTTGTTACTGTTCAGTTGCTAAGTAGTGTCCAACTCTTTGCGACCCCATGGATAGCAGCACGCCAGGTTCCCCTGTCCTTCATTATCTCCCGGAGTTTGCTCAAATTCATGTCACTGAGTTGGTAATGTTATCTAACCATCTCATCCCCTGTCATCCCCTTCTCCTTTTGCTTTCAATCTTTTCCAGCATCAGGGTCTTTTCCAATGAGTCAGCTCTTATCTTTGGGCTTGCCAGGTGGTGCTAGTGGTAAAAAACCCACCTGCCAATGCAGGAGACACAGGAGATGCAGGTTTGAACCCTGGGTTGGGAAGATCCCCTGGAGAAGGAAGCGGCAGCCCACTCCAGTATTCTCACCTGGGAGATCCCATGGACAGAGGAGCCTGGTGGGCTGTAGTTTATGGAGTCGCAGAGTTGGACTCGACTGAAGCAACTTAACATGCACACATGGTTTGGTCTCCTCACAGTCCAAGAAACTCTCAAGAGTTTTCTCCAGTACCACAACTTGAAAAGTTAGCTGTGGTTTTCTGCATTTTACCTGGAGGGAGGGGCAGGGGTGTGGTCCTGGGGCCACAGCCTTGGTACCAAGTTCCCTTGCTTGTCAGACCTGCCACCTACTAGGCTGGAGCGTCTGCCTCTTTCTTATGGCTCTCCTCATCCTTTGTGTCTGGGAATCTCTTTCAGATTTTCCACGGGAAGCTCTAGGTCTTTTTTTTTTTTTTAACATTAAAAAATATATATTTATTTAAAAACATTTTAAACTTATTTTGGCAGTGCTGGGTCTTAGTTGTAGCTGGGCAGGATCTAGTTCTTTGGCTCAGGATCAAACCAGTACCCTGCATTGGGAGCACAGAGTCTTAGCCACTGGGCCACCAGGCTGTTGGTTTTGAACCAACACCTTCTCTCTGAAGAAACTTCTTTTAACATTTCAAGGCAAGAATGTATAGATTTTGCCTCTCAATTTTTGTTTGCCTTAGAATGTATTTATGGTTCGCTTTTGAAGAGGACCTCAGAATACAGAATCCTAGGTTGGAGTTCATTTTTTTTCCCCTCTCTACACTTCAAATATTTCACTCCTCGCTTTTGCTTGCATGGTTTCTGAGGGAATAGGTGGATGTCATTTTTCCTTTGGTCCTTTTAGAGGGAAGGCATGTTCTCCCTCTGGCTCTTTTTAAGATTTTTATCTTTGATTTTCCTCAGCTGGAATATTATATGCTTAATATTTCCCCCCATTATCCTATCTATTCTCTGAGCTTCCTCAATCTGTGAGTTGGTGGCTGATGTTAATTTGGTGAAATTCTTAGTCATTATGAGACTGAGTCCAAGCTCATTTTGCTCGCTGCTTGACAGACCAGTATACAGGGAGAGGAGTTCTGAGGCAAGGAATGACGATATTTGCAAAGGTAGCAGGCTGAGGAGACGGCGGACAAGCGTCTCAGAGAACCATCTTTCGCGTCAGAATTCGGGCTCCTTTATATAGCGGTGGGGGGGGGGAGGGGCACACTGTGAGGCGACCGTTGGTGGGGGCGGGAGGCTAACAGCCAATCAGGAAGGCCCACTCTAACGGCTGGGCGTTCATGCCGCTCCTATTATAATTATTGCTCTGAATATTTCTTCTGTTCCTTCTTTTCCCCTTGGTATTCCTTTTACTTGGATGTTGTACCTTCTGTAGTTGTCTCACAGTTCTTGGCTCTTCTGTTCCATTTTTAATTTTTTTTCCTCGTTGCCTCTCAGTTTTAGAAGTCTCTAGTGGCGAATCAGGCTTCCCAGGGCGTGCTGCTGCTGCTGCTGCTGGTAAGTCACTTCAGTCGTGTCCGACTCTGTGCGACCCCAGAGACGGCAGCCCACCAGGCTCTGCCATCCCTGGGATTCTCCAGGCAAGAACACTGGAGTGGGTTGCCATTTCCTTCTCCAATGAATGAAAGTGAAAAGTAAAAGTGAAGTCGCTCAGTCGTGTCTGACTCGTTGCGACCCGATGGACTGCAGCCTACCAGGCTCCTCCATCCATGGGATTTTCCAGGCAAGAGTACTGGAGTGGGGTGCCATTGCCTTCTCCCCAGGGGGTGCTAGTGGTAAAGAATCCGTCTGCCAAAGGAGACCCAAGACAGGAGGGTTTGATTCCTGGCGCAGGGTAGATCTCCCTGAGAAAGAAATGGGAACCTGCTCCAGGGTTCTTGCCTGGAGAAGCCCATGGACAGAGGAGCCTGGCAGGTACAGTCCATGGTCCCAAAAGGGTCATGTGTATACATGGACTTGTGTATACATGGTGTCTAGATGGAGAAGATTTTTGGGGAGGAAAGGACAAGCACTTCACCCAGCTTGGGTGGCTTCCTTAAGTGGGAATACATGAGCTGGGTTTTTAATGGTGACAAGAATTCAGCCAGATGAAGACCAAGCTGACAAAGGGAGCTTAAGTAGAGGAAACAGCTCATGCAAAGCTGGAGGTGTGGAAACTGGACAGTGTCCTGGGTGGCAGGTGAAGACTGATGGGGCACTGAGAGAGGCAAGATTAAGAACTGGGTTAGCAGGAGTTATTTTCATTTTGGTCTCCAAGAACTGTGTTTCTCCTGGAAAGAGATCAGAAACTCACAGTTCTCTGTAGAGTACAGTCTGTAACACATGCTTCTGCTCAGTTGTGTCCCACTGTTTGTGACTCCAAGGACTGTAGCCATGCAGGCTCCTCTGACCACGGGATTTTCCAGGCAAGAATACTGAAGAGGGTTGCATTTCCTTCTCCAGGGGATCTTCCCAACTCAGGGATCCAACACATGTCTCCTGCACTGGCAGGTGGATTCTTTACCACTGAGCCACTGCATGTCAGTGAGGCCAAGCTTTACCAAGCAGAATATGGTCCAGAAATCTTTTATTATTATTACTTTTTTCTTAAGGAATCCTCTTTTATTATTATTATTTTTTCCCCTCAGGATCCTCTTTAAGAAGGTGTGGGACAAGGGTCAGGGTTTTTTTTTGTTGTTTTTTTGATGTGGACCATTAAAAAAAAAGTATATTGAATGTGTTACAATATTGCTTATGTTTCATGTTTTGGTTTTTTGGCCTTGAGGCATGTGGGATCTTAGCTCCCCGACCAGGGATGGAACCCTCACCCCCTGCACTGGAAGGTGAAGTCTTAACCACTGGACCACCAAGGAAGTCCCAAGGGTCAGTTTTTAAAGGATTTTCATCAAACATAGAATTTAAAATGAAAGTTTAGTACCTAAGATAAATTTCACTTATCTAAAAAGTTCACTTAACTGGCTTACTTAGAAACAGTGCTTTTAGGCTTTTTTAATTAGAAAAATGTGTAAAAGTAAATATTGAACATAACTCCAGTGTAGAAAAAGCAGGCATCTCAGCTTGAAACAACGGTGTGTGTGTATATGTGTGCGTGCGTGTGTCTGTACCAAAGCATCCAGAACTCAAGTGATATGTGTGCCCTTCACCTGGAAGACTAGAACTATAGAACACAATTTACAAAATATTGACTTAGAGAATAAGAGAGATGAAAGAACTTACAGATGATTTAATAAATTGTTAGAATTCTAAAACCTTCATGTTAGAAATAGGAATTCTAAGAGTTGGCAAGGCATTGTAACTGTTTTTTTCCAGGGAATGAGACCAAATGATGTCTCAGGCACTCT
Source organism: Budorcas taxicolor (assembly GCF_023091745.1). Taxonomy (NCBI): domain Eukaryota; kingdom Metazoa; phylum Chordata; class Mammalia; order Artiodactyla; family Bovidae; genus Budorcas; species Budorcas taxicolor. The sequence goes on along the minus strand of NC_068930.1, from coordinate 18,499,000 downwards.
AAAAATTCTGATGACTTAATTTCTCCACATGCTTTCTTTTCCCCAGAAAGGAACTTGACATACTGGGACCATCTTGGGCCTCAATTCAGGAAGTTTAATAAAAATAACAAGTATAAATTTTGTTATTTTGAGAACGCTTTCTGTATTTCCTACACTGTGAAAGCGTTTTCTATTTGTTATCTTAAATTTTAAAAAGATTGTGATAAAATACATAGAACAAATTTTGTTATCTTAGCCACTTTTAAGTATACAGTTTAGCAGTATTAGGTAATTCACATTTTTATGCAACCATCACCACCATCCATCTCCAGAACTCTTTTTATCCTGCAAAACTGAAACTTGGTACCAATTATGGAACAATTCCTACTACCCTCCTGGCAACTACCATTCCACATTCTGTCTTTTTGACTACTCTGGTACTTTATATAACTGGAATTATACAGTATTTGTCCTTTCGTTACTGGCTTATTTCACTTAACATAGTCCTTCATGTTCATCCACGTTGCAACATGTATCAGAATTTCCCTCTTTTAGGACTGAATTTCATTATATGTATATACCACCATTTGCTTATCCAAATGGTTGCTTCCTTCTCTTGGCTATTGTCAATAATATTACTATAAATATGTTTTAAAATATCTCTTTAAATCCTTGCTTCCAATTTTTTAGGCATCCTCATACATGGATTCTGGGTCAAGTGGTAATTCTATTTTTAATTTTTTAAAGAACAACCTTACTGTTTTTCATGGCAACAGCACCATTTTACATTTTTACTAACAGTGCACAACAGTTCCAACTTCTCTGCATCATTGCCAACCCTTGCTATTTTGTTTTCTTTAAACAGCAATAGCCGTCCTAATGGGTGTGAGGTGATAATTCAGTGTGGTTTTGATTTGCATTTCTGTAATGATTAGTGATGTTGAGCATCTTTTTATGTGTTTACTGACATTTGTATATTTTCTTTGGAGATATACCAGTTCAAATCCTTTGTCCATTTGTAAACTGGGTTTGGTTTTTGTTTTGTTGAGTTGTAAGGGTTCTTTATGTCTGCTTGCTATTAACCCTTGATGAAATAGATCACTTGCAAATATTTTCTCCCATCCTGTGAGTTGCCTTTTCACTCTGTTGACTGTATCCTTTGATGCACAGAAGCTTTTAATTTCATATATAGACCAATTTATCTTTTTCTTTTTTTGCTTTTGTTGCCTGTTCTTTTGTTTGTGACATACCCAAGAAGTCAATGCCAAATCTAATATCATAAGAGTGCTGTAGGACTCACGCTTATATTTAGGTCTTTCCTCCATTGTGAGTTAATTTTTGTATAGGTTGTAAAGCAAGGGTTGCATTTCATTCTTTTACATGTGGATATCTGGTTTTCCCAACATCATTTGTTGAAGCCACATGACTTTCTTAAAGCCACCCAGCTAAATGGTAGCACAGATAGGAAAAAACCTTAGTTTCCTGTTTTTAAGTTTTTTAAGTCTTCCCCTCTATTCTTTGTTAGTGCCCATGGCCCACTCTTTTAGGTAACTGAGGCATTACTGTCATCACACACAGGTATGATGGAGCTTATACCCTTGAGTACACTTGCATTTTTAAGGAAGAATTTGTTGCCCCTAATATTTTTGAATAAGTAAAGAAATCACTGCCTGCTCAAATAGTCATCCAGTGTCCCCCTCTACTCACCATTCTTCTGAGTTTGGAACAAAGGCAAAGCAAATCACAAAAATAGTCACTTGTCATTTGTACTTTATTTCACATAGTTATCCGTAGTAAATCCCAGGGCCCCTTAAGTACCAAGCATCTTTCCACAGGGAAAGAAAATAGGCTTGCTCGATGAGCTGTAAGTATATTGAAATATGAATTATGAAATGATTAATGTGAGAGGTCCAAACTTCGCTAACTAAATTTCTAAACTACATTCTACCTCCTGAGACTCTCTTTGATCATAATGCTAGTTTGATTCATCACTAAACTGCCTTCTATCTAATTTTCTTTGTAGGAACTGGTACTTAATATATCTCAGAGGGAAGATTTATGAGTAAAAATCCTAAGAGTAAAAACATTTAAAAATCACTTTCAAAATGTGTTAAACAGGACAAATTTCATTCTGTGTAAGCCTGTGTAACACTATGTATATTGAGTCCCACAGAGTCTAGTCTTTGCCTGGTGTTGTGTTTAAAGAAACACAACTCAACAATTAAAAGTAATTAGAATATTCCAGTGTTAGCAATCATATGCCTCTTGATCAACAGCAGAGTAGATTCAATTCATCATCCATGTTTCTTTCAGTCTGTGAGTCTTTCACACTCAGCAACCATCCTTCCAGCTGAATCAGATGTCCTCCCTGACACTATCCAGTAGCCTGTTTTATTTTAATCCCTTCTCTCCTTCCTTCTAGAATCCATTTTCTTCCTCAGATATTTCCTTCCTCAAAGGTTTTACTGCAATGCACAATAAAGGGAATAGCCTTATCACCTTCATCCCCACCATTCTTGTCCAGGCCACCATCACTTCTAGCCCAAATATCTACATCAACATCTAAATAGTCTCCTTGCTTCCACCTCAGTCCGTTTCAAAAACCAGATGATCCTTTAAAAATATACACCAGTCTCACCTGTCCCCCCGGGCACTTTGAGTACTCACTTGTTTACTATCTGTCTCTCCTAATAGATGGTGCTCTTTAATGATGGAGAATCTTGTCTGTTTCTGGGTTGTATCCCCAGGGAGGAGAGCATTGATGATTGGTACATGAAAGGCACCCCCAGTTTTTTGAATGAAAGACTGAGCTGTTGAACAAACTTCTTGCTTGCTTTTATGCATTTATTTATTTGTTTTTGGCTGTGCTGGATCTTCATTACTGCGTGGGCTTTCCTCTAGGTGTGGATGAGGGCTTCTCATTGTGGTGGCTTCTCTTGTTGTGGAGCACAGGCTCCAGGGCTCACAGGCTTCAGTAGTTGTGTAGGCTCAGTAGTGGTGGCTCCCACGCTTGAGAGCACAGGCTCAGCAGTTGTGGCTCAGGGGCTTAGTTGCTCCATAGCATGTGGGATCACCCCAGATGAGAGATCAAACCTGGGTCTTCTGCATTGGCAGGAAGATTCTTTACCTTTGAGCCACCATGAAAGCCCCCATCCTTCTTTTGTAAATACTGTTTCTTCTATAGAGGATGCCCTCTGTAAGAACTGGCAAAATTTCAGCTTCAGGTTACAGAAAAGATAGCATGCTTTATTTCACATAAACAAGTAGCTTAGACACATTTTGAGCATGGCCAATGCGATACCAATAAGGCTTCACAAATAGTGAGGTGAACAAATCCTATACTCAAGGAAAACAAATGCTACGTCTCTTCTACCTTCCTACTGCTACCCGCAATGCCACACAATTCATATGAAAGTGAAAGTCACTCAGTCCTGTCTGACTCCATGGACTGTCTGACAGTCCATGGAATTCTCTAGGCCAGAATACTGGAGTGGGTAGCCTTTCCCTTCTCCAGGGGATCTTCCCAACCCAGGTCTCCATTGCAAGTGGGTTGTTTACCAGCTGAGCCACAAGGGAAGCCCAAGAATGCTCGCATGGGTAGCCTGTCCCTTCTCCAGTGGATCTTTCTGACCCAAGAATCGAACTGGGGTGTCCTGCATTGCAGGCAGATTCTTTACCAACTGAGCTATCAGGAAACCCTATATATATATATACACAATTTTTTTCCTTAGTGGTTTCCTCTTAATAAAAGGGAGATCAAGAAGAAAGACTTAAACAATAAGGAAGTTAATGTGTTTCCATTATTGGAAATACAGAGGTAGCCAGATTCTAGCAACAGGATGATGTTGTTGAGTTTGAAGGTGCTTTTTATGTCTCTGTCTGACATCTGGTACTGTGTGTGAACAGCCCCTGTGCCCCGTCTCATATCCTCTCAGTCTACCTGCCATCCAGCCTTGGATGCAAGAGTCAGCTCTACTCAGGTGTTTTGGCACCTTGCCTCAGCCACACAGTGTATTTTTTACTTTTTGCCCCAGGGCTTTTCTAATACTAGATATGGGATTCTTCTGGGAACCTGCTCATCCAATTCTAGGACCAATGAATGATTCAGTCGCAGAATCATCAGTTCTTTTGTGAAGCCTCTGTGAGGCAGCTAAACCAACTGGAGCACCAGCTGATCTTCCACATAAATAAATGTGCAAATATGAAATTTACATTCAGTGCTCAGACCTTTGATCAATTAGAGATGAATGTGCCAGATAAACATCTTAGAACATCTAAGTGGCCTGGAATAGTGCTTGGCACATAGTAGGTACTCAATAATATTGGCCTATTATTAATATGGTTGAATACAGTGTATATATGCATACACATATATTAATATATTTAACAACACATTTTATCTTTATACATCTGTTCTTGGGTTTCACTTGCAGTCATCTCTGTTTCTAGAGCTTGAAGTGAATAAAGATCTGTTGAATGAATGAATGAACAAATAGTACAAAGAATATATGCTATGTAAATATCTGGAAGGGAGAGATTACTATGGGAAGCTAGGGGAGGAAGTAAGGTTGTCTGGGCAGGTTCATTGGAAGAAGTGGAATCTCAGCAGGTACTTGAAGGATAAATTAGGTTTTTATAGGGTTGAGGATTAGAAACAATATTAGTATGAGGAGCTGTGTGTGTAATGATACAGAAGAGAAAACAAATACAAAATATTCAAGGGAGTAGACCGATTTGGGTGGAATGGGAGGTGTGGGGACAGGCATGAGGAAGAATAAGACAGGACAGCTAGGTTGGAACTAAGATTATTCCTATAGGAGAGTGATTTTATGGAAGAATCCAGGCTTTGGAATTTTACTGTAATTTGACTCTTGACCCTTTTGCTTATTGGTTGTGTGGCCTTCAAGGTATTACCTGACCACTTTAAGCTTTTAAAAACAAATTTAGCATATGAAAATAAAGTGCATAACTTGCAGTGTTTTGGGAAAAATTAGCAAAAATATATATAGAATGGCTTTCAAATAGTAAGTATGTGGTAAAAGCAGCTGTTAAATCGATTGTTATTCTGGCAGGTAATGTTGAAAGCTTTTTTTTTTTAAATACAGGAAGAGTGTCTTAACATCATTTGATGGTAATATAATTGAACCATCAAAATTTACAGAGTGATAAAACCCAGGAAATGAACCAGCAAGTCTGCCAGACGCGTCCAGTGCATGGAAATCGCTGTCTTCTCTGGTTGACTGGGAAGCAGCAGAAGGTAATGGAAATATTTAAAATCCTGTGATGGGATTTTGTGGGTTCTTTTTTTCCTCATTTAGATTTAGTTTTAAAATTCTGCTTTCAAGCAGGTAACTGCTTTCTTTAAAATGGAATTGTTTTGTTTTTCTGCAGTATCAGGTGATACTTTCCTTTCTAAGAGCCAACAGTCAAATCTTTCTCAGTAAGTTCACATACTGAATTTTGCCATGGTCAAGTCTGGAATTCCTCCCTGCCTGTAGAGCAAGTGGAAGAGATTCTGATTCTTTGCATCTGAAGTTTTTCTACTGATAAAGCTACAGTCAGAAGAGACTTTATCATTATCACATTATTCTTAGGCAAAGGCCCAGAAAGAGTAAACACTGGTTTTGTAAATAAGTTCATTCATATCACTTTTTAAAGATTCTGCGTATAAGTGATATCATATGATATTCCCTTGTAAGATTTACTTCACTTAGTATGGTCATCTCCAGGTCCATCCATGTTGCTGCAAATGGCATTATTTCATTCTTTCTAATGGCTTGGTAATATTCCATTACCATTGTATATACCTACCAGAAACAGACTTAGAGAAAGAATGTATGTTTAGCAGGGGAAAGTGTGGGGGAGGAAGGGCATAGATTGGGAGGTTGTGATTGACATGTATACACTACTATATTTAAAATAAATAACCAACAAGACCCACTGCATAGCACAGGGAACTCTGCTCAATATTCTGTAATAACCTAAATGGTAAAAAAGACTTGAAAAAGAAAAGGTACATGTATATGTATATGGCAACCCACTCCAGTATTCTTGCCTGGAGAATCCCATGGACAGAGGATACTGACAGGCTACAGTCCTTGGGGTCACAAAGAGTTGGGCACGACTGAGCGACTAACACTATGTATAACTGGATCACTTTGCTGCATACCTGAAATTAACAAAACATTGCTAATCAACTATCATTTCAGTTCAGTTCAGTCGCTCAGTTGTGTCTGACTCTTTGCGACCTCATGGACTGCAGGACTCCTGGCCTCCCTGTCCATCACCAACTCCTGGAGCTACTCAAACTCATGTCCATCGAGTCAGTGATGCCATCCAACCACCTCCTCCTCTGTCATCCCCTTCTCCTCCCGCCTTCTATCTTTCCCAGCATCAAGGCCTTTTCAGTTCATCAAGTGGCTAAAGTATTAGAGTTTCAGTTTCAGGATCAGTCCTTCCAATGAACACTCAGGACTGATCTCCTTTAGGATGGACTGGTTGGATCTCCTTGCAGTCCAAGGGACCCTCTATACTCCAACATAAAATAGAAATTTAAAAAATTAAGTGAAAAAAAAGAGTAAATACCAGTGCTTTTCAGAATGTGCTGGTTTCCATACTGTAGCTTCAGCTGTGACTCACACTTTGCAGCCACAAACCACTGGCAGCTCTCATTTGGCACTCGTTGGCCCTTCCAAAACGCAAATTGACTGTGGATTTTCCCATTTCTACTCTCATTACCTTAACCTTTGCTGTTCTAAGCAAGCAGTTTAGGAGTCCACTGTACTTACTTTCCCAAAGCGAAAACATAAAATGAAAGCGTTGCCTTAGATGCATTTGTATTCTTGAAGTGAACTGTTGTAATTAACAATAGAATTCTGTGGGAGGAGGACACAGAAATTTGACAGTTGTCCCCCTGATTCCTGAAGAAAATAGGACCCAAAATGCTTTTGATTAAGTGAGGTTTATCTCTTGAGGCTTGAGGGATAAGAAAAGGTAATTTAGTTTCTACAGAAACATTTTGGTGAGAGATGTGCCTTGAATTTAAAGTAAGTTACATATCTGACTCAAAACGAATCTCAAAAGAAAATTTTAAAAATGATCTTCCCTTCAGGTTTTCAGTTAGAAGTCAGAATTAGCATTTCTTTACCTATTGAAAAAGGAGATTTCCATTTATTAGAAGCAGTATATCATCGTGGTTATTGTCACTCCTGGTTTTAGGATGAGATAGCATAGGTTCATCTCCTGACGTCATTACTTACTATTAAGTGATCTTTGGCAAGTTACACAACTTGTCTGAAAAATGTACCTACCTCATAAAACAGTTGTGAGAGTTAAAGAGTTAGCAAATCAATTTCTGCTTTCCAGTAATATTTAATAGGCGGCATGTCATTAATCTTCTGCATCAACTAGAAAAAAGAATTAATTATAGGAATCATATTTTATTTTTATTATTATTTAAACATGTTTATTAATTTATTTGGTTTCATTGAGGCATGTAGGATCTTTCACTGAGGCATACAGGCTTCCTCTATTTGTGATGCACTGGCTCCAGCACGTGTGGGCTCAGTAGTTGCAGCTTTTGGGCTTAGCTGTCCCATGGAATGTGGGATCTTAGTTCCCCAACGAGGCATCAAACCCAATCCCCTGCACGGGAAGATGAATTTTTAACCACTAGACCACCAAAGAAGTCCCAGAAATCATATTTTAAAAGATATCTGAGAATAGTGGAAACAAAAAGGACTAAATGAACTAACATTCCAAAAAGAAAGAGCTCTTTCTGTTGTTCAGTTGCTAAGTCTTATCTGGCTATTTGCAGCTCCATGGACTGCAGCATGCCAGGCTTCCCTGACCTTCACTGTCTCCCGGAGTCTGCTCAGACTCATATCCACTGAGTTGATGATGCCATCCAACTATCTCATCTTCTGTCACCTTTCCTAGCATCAGGGTCTTTTCCAGTGAATCAGCTCTTTGCATCAGGTGGCCAAAGTTTTGGAGCTTCAGCTTCAGTATCAGTCCTTCCTATGATCTGCTAGGTGAGTTGATTTTGCTGTTTTCTTCCTTATGGAGATTTGCTGAGTCCAAGCATGAGCTGACAATCAGGTAAAGGGGCCCTACTGCTGCTGCTGCTGCTAAGTTGCTTCGATCGTGTCCAACTCTGTGCGACCCCATAGATGGCAGCCCACTAGGCTCCTCCATCCCTGGGATTCTCCAGGCAAGAACACTGGAGTGGGTTGCCATTTCCTTCTCCAATGCATGAAAGTGAAAAATGAAAGTGAAGTCGCTCGGTCGTGTCCGACTCTTTGCGACCCCATGGACTGCAGCCCACCAGGCTCCTCCATCCATGGGATTCTCCAGGCAAGATGGGCTCTACTAGGGGAAGACAAACCAGCAGAGCTTTAGAACACCATATGGCTCTATGCCTGTTTAAAATGTACAGAAACCCCAAATGTACATTTTGCCTGGCAGGATCTTTGCTGAATGCTGAGTCGGGGAGTGGTGTAAGAAGCTAGGTGTTGAATTGGAAAGGCAGAGTGAGATATTTTGCAGTCTCATAGTGCTAAGTAAAATCCTCCCTGAGGCAATGTCCTGCAATAAACACATAACCACTGTCATCTTTAAGACATATGAAAACAGAGGTGAAATTAGCCTAAGTAGAGCTAATATCCAGTTCCTTGGAAGCGTATTTTTGGATGGATTGAGGTGAGTAACCCCTCATCTCATCTGTATAACAGAGGGCAAGGTAAATGATCTCTAAGAAGCAACAATAATTTCAGTTTTCAATACTTCCTTTACACACAATATCTGACATACAAATTTTAAAAAAGGGATAATGCAAAGAGACAAGAAAAATTTTACTAGTAGTCAACAGAAAAGATAATAAACTAGACTAAATTATTCCTATATTGAAGTTAGTAGATTTTATTATAAATGTGTTAAAGAACATAGAAAGATGGAGCAAAGTCTACGTCAATTAATCAAGTAGCCATTGGAAAAAATGTAATATCTAGGCTTAAAAACTCATTGGATGGGTTTAATAGCAAATTGGTTATCAGTTCAGTTCAGTCGCTCAGTCGTGTCCGACTCTTTGCGATCCTATGAATTGCACCCTGCCAGGCCTCCCTGTCCGTCACCAACTCCCAGAGTTTACCCAAACTCATATCCATCGAGTCAGTGATGCCATCCAGCCATCTCATCCTCTGTCGTTTCCTTCTCCTCCTGCCCCCAATCTCTCCGAGCATCAGAGTCTTTTCCAATGAGTCAACTCTTTGCATGACATGGCCAAAGGATTGGAGTTTCAGCTTCAGCATCAGCCCTTCCAATGAACACCCAGGACTGATCTCATTTAGGATGGACTGGTTGGATCTCCTTGCAGTTCAAGGGACTCACAAGAGTCTTCTCCAACACCACAGTTCAAAAGCATCAATTCTTCGGTGCTCAGCTTTCTTCACAGCAGAAAGCAAATTTAGTGAACCTAAAGAAAGGTCAGTAGAAAACTCTCAAGCTAAAGTACAAAGAAGGTGAAAAGGGAATAGAAAGAATGGAGCATAAGACATGAGGGATAATAGCAAAACCACTTAACCATGTGTAATGTATGTGCTCTCTCAATCTAAGAGTATAGGAGAGAGAAAACAGGGCAGAAACAACATTTGAAAAGATAATCTGAGAATTTTCTAAAACTAGTGAAAACGTTAACCCACAAATTCAAGATGCTCAGTATCAGAAAAAAATAAAGAAAATCATGTTGTTGTTCAGTCACTCAGTTATGTCTGATTCTTTGTGAGCCACGGACTGCAGCTTGCCAGGTTTCCCTGTCCTTCGCTAACTCCCAGAGCTTGCTCAGATTTATGTCCATCCAGTCAGTGATGCCATCCAACCATCTTTTCCTCTGTTGTCCCCTTCTCCTCCTGCCTTCAATCTTTCCCAGCATCAGGGTCTTTTCCAATGAGTTGGTTCTTTGCATCAGGTGACCAAGTATTGGCCAAAGAAAATCATAGATAGGAACAGAATAATTAAAAAGAAAGAAAATATTAAAAGAAGCAAAATTTTAAAAGATTAGTTTCAGAGAAGTGAAAATAAGACTAATAGAGTTTTAGACTGCACATACAAAACACATCAAGAAGACAATAGAATGACATCTTAAAAATGATGAAAGAAAAAAAACTTCCATCTATAAATGCTATATATAGTGAAAAGGGACCTTCAAAAATAAAGGTCAAATAAAGACATTTTTAATTGAAAAAAAATTGAAATAATTAGTCTCTAGCAGTCTAGAGAATTAGTCTCTTCCCTACAAAAAATACTAAGAAGACCTATTCAGACTGAAGTAAAGGAACCTCCAATAAATATAAAGGAAGGAATGAAGAACTGGGTAAATATATGATAATATATAGACAAACAATGACTGTAAAAGAACAGTAATAACAATGTCTTGTGGGTTGTGGGGTTTGGTGTATATATGTATGTGTGTATATATATATATATATATATATATATATATATATATATGCATGCTAAGTTGCTTCAGTCATGTCTGACTGTGTGACCCCATTGACTGGAGCCCATCAGCTCCTCAGTGCATGGGATTCTCCAGGCAAGAATACTAGAGGGGGCTGCCATGCCCTTCTCCAGGGCCTCTTCCTAACCTAGAGATTGAATCTGTGTCTCCTGCACTGTAGGTGGCAGGTGAATTCTTTACCCACTGAGCCATCAGGGAAACATATACATATTTATATATGAAATTTCTTCAGTTGCATCTGTCATCTGTCTTCCCACGATGGGAATGGTGTATGCTAAGACCTATCAACCCCATTTTATAGCAAGTTGTTTTTTTTTTTTTTTGCCACGCCACAGCTTGTAGGATCTTAGTTCCCTGATCTGCATCCTCGGCAGTGAACTTGTACCTTTAGCAAAGAAAGCATGCAGTCCTAACCACTGGACCATCGGGGAATTCTCCACAGCAGGTATTACAGTGCATCAGACTGACATCTAAGGGTCAGGTGATATAATGAAATTCACTCATGTAATCTGAGAGGGGTTATTTGAAATATATATGAAGAGAGAGAGAGATCTGTTGGATCTGTTTCTGTATGAATAGCTCAGAAAAATTTCTTGGACAAAGCAGCTGGCCTAACTGAAAAGCAAAAAAAAATTAAGTCTGTTTACTGATCTTTGCACTTGAAATTATGTCATTGTAAATTAAAAAATGTTTAAAAATTTTTATATTAAAATATATATTGTAGCACAAAGTTAAAAAAAAGATAAATGGAGCTGAACTTAGATTTTTGCATTTTTTGGGAAGTGATAAGTGATGTGCTTTGTTGTGCTTAGTCGCTCAGTTGTGTTTGACTCTTTGCGACCCCATGGACTGTAGCCCACCAGGCTCCTCTGTCCATGGGGATTCTCCAGGCAGGAATACTGGAATGGGTTGCTATGCCCTCCTCCAGGGGATCTTCCCAACCCAGGGATCGAACCTAAGCCTCCCGCATTGCTGGCAGATTCTTTACCATCTGAGTCACCAGGGAAGTGATGAGGTGACTGCAATTAGAGTTGCACTATAGAAACAGAGCATCTAAGATAAATATACTAAAAGAGAAAACTAAAGTGAATAGAGTATATATAATAATTTAATTAAAGATATTGATTAATGAAGAAGAAGGTAGGAAGATGATAAACAGACAATGAAAAATGGGACAGAAAACAAATTCCTAAAAGTTTGAAAATTATACTTCAAATAATCCTATGGATCAAGGAAATCACAGTCTACATTAGATAATAGTTTAAACTGAACAAAAATGTATATGTAACATATAAAAATTGGTTAGATGTAACCAAATCAGTGTTTAGAGGGAAGTTTATAGGCTATTAAAACTCAATAATCTAAGTTTCTATTTGAAGACAGGCAAGGAGTAGCATAAAAGAAAGGAAAACCATCAACTCACCAAAATCAGGAATGAAAAATGAGACATCACTGCAGCTAAAAATTTTGAAAAATTAAATGAAATGGATAAAGTCCTTGAAAAGTAATAGTTTAACAAAGCTGAGAGAAGAAGAAATAGAAAATCTGAGTAGTCACATGGCTAATAAAATAATTGAACTTGTAATAAAAAATCTCACAATAAAAACTTTAGGCTCTAATAGTTTCACTGATGACTTTCCCCCAACGTTTAAGAAAGAATACACAATCTACACAAACTGTTCCAGATAAAAGAAATGAGAAAAACTTTTCAGCTTGTTTATGAGGCCAGCACAACCTTGCTGTAAAAGCTTGACAGAGACATTATTAAAGCAGAATTCTAAGTTAATATCCCTCATGAACATAGAATATTTTTATATAAAAATATTAAAATATCAAATCAAATCCAGTTATATATAAAATATGATATCATGGAGTTTATTTGAGGAATACAAAGGTGGTTTAACATTCAAAAGTCAATGAATGAACTCTCCAGAAAGCAGGAATAGAAGGAACATACCTCAACATACTAAAAGCTATATATGACAAACCCACAGCAAACATTATCCTCAATGGTGAAAAATTGAAAGCATTTCCCCTAAAGTCAGGAACAAGACAAAGGTGCCCACTTTCACCGCTACTATTCAACATAGTTCTGAAAGTTTTGGCCACAGTAATCAGAGCAGAAAAAGAAATAAAAGGAATCCAAATTGGAAAAGAAGAAGCAAAACTCTCACTGTTTGCAGATGACATGATCCTCTACATAGAAAACCCTAAAGACTCCACCAGAAAATCACTAGAGCTAATCAGTGAATATAGTAAAGTTGCAGGATATAAAATCAACACACAGAAATCCCTTGCATTCCTATACACTAATAATGAGAAGTTCAGTTCAGTTCAGTCGCTCAGTCGTGTCCGACTCTTTGTGACCCCATGAATTGCAGCACGCCAGGCCTCCCTGTCCATCACCAACTCCCGGAGTTCACTCACACTCATGTCCATTGAGTCCGTGATGCCATCCAGCCATCTCATCTTCTGTCGCCCCCTTCTCCTCCTGCCCCCAATTCTTCCTGGCATCAGAGTCTTTTCCAGTGAGTCAACTCTTTGCATGAGGTGGCCAAAGTATTGGAGTTTCAGCTTTAGCATCAGTCCTTCCAAAGAAATCCCAGGGTTGATCTCCTTCAGAATGGACTGGTTGGATCTCCTTGCAGTCCAAGGGACTCTCAAGAGTCTTCTCCAACACCACATTCAAATGCATCAGTTCTTCGGTGCTCAGCTTTCTTCACAGTCCAACTCTCGCATCCATACATGACCACTGGAAAAACCATAGCCTTGATTGGACAGACCTTAGTTGGCAAAGTAATGTCTCTGCTTTTGAATATGCTATCTAGGTTGGTCATAACTTTCCTTCCAAGGAGTAAGCATCTTTTAATTTCATGGCTGTAGTCACCATCTGCAGTGATTTTGGAGCCCCCCAAAATAAAGTCTGACACTGTTTCTACTGTTTCCCCATCTATTTCCCATGAAGTGATGGGACCGGATGCCATGATCTTCGTTTTCTGAATGTTGAGCTTTAAGCCAACTTTTTCACTCTCCTCTTTCACTTTCATCAAGAGGCTTTTTAGCTTCTCTTCGCTTTCTGCCATAAGGGTGGTGTCATCTGCATATCTGAGGTGATTGATATTTCTCCCAGTAATCTTGATTCCAGCTTGTGTTTCTTCCAGTCCACCATTTCTCATGATGTACTCTGCATATAAGTTAAATAAGCAGGGTGACAATATACAGCCTTGACGTACTCCTTTTCCTATCTGGAACCAGTCTGTTGTTCCCTGTCCAGTTCTAACTGTTGCTTCCTGACCTGCATACAGATTTCTCAAGAGGCAGGTTAGGTGGTCTGGTATTCCCATCTCTTTCAGAATTTTCCACAGTTTATTGTGATCCACACAGTCAAAGGCTTTGACATAATCAATAAAGCAGAAAGAGATGTTTTTCTGGAACTCTCTTGCTTTTTCCATGATCCAGTGGATGTTGGCAATTTGATCTCTGGTTCCTCTGCCTTTTCTAAAACCAGCTTGAACATCAGGGAGTTCACGGTTCACGTATTGCTGAAGCCAAGTAGAAAAAGAAATTAAGGAAACAATTCCATTCACCATTGCAACGAAAAGAATAAAATACTTAGGAATATATCTACCTAAAGAAACTAAAGACCTATATATAGAAAACTATAAAACACTGATGAAAGAAATCAAAGAGGACGCTAATAGATGGGAGAAATACACCATGTTCATGGATTGGAAGAATCAATATAGTGAAAATGAGTATACTACCCAAAGCAATCTACAGATTCAATGCAATCCTTATCAAGCTACCAGCGGTATTTTTCACAGAGCTAGAACAAATAATTTCAAATTTTGTATGAAAATACAAAAAACCTCGAATAGCCAAAGCAATCTTGAGAAAGAAGAATGGAACTGGAGGAATCAACTTGCCTGACTTCAGGCTCTACTACAAAGCCACAGTCATCAAGACAGTATGGTACTGGCACAAAGACAGACATATAGATCAATGGAACAAAATAGAAAGCCCAGAGATAAATCCACACACCTATGGACACCTTATCTTTGACAAAGGAGGCAAGAATATACAATGGAGTAAAGACAATCTCTTTAACAAGTGGTGCTGGGAAAACTGGTCAACCACTTGTAAAAGAATGAAACTAGATCACTTTCTAACACCACACACAAAAATAAACACAAAATGGATTAAAGATCTAAACATAAGACCAGAAACTATAAAACTCCTAGAGGAGAACGTAGGCAAAACACTCTCTGACATAAATCACAGCAGGATCCTCTATGATCCACCTCCCAGAATACTGGAAATAAAAGCAAAAATAAACAAATAGGATCTAATTAAAATTAAAAGCTTCTGCACAGCAAAGGAAACTATAAGCAAGGTGAAAAGACAGCCTTCTGAATGGGAGAAAATAATAGCAAATGAAGCAACTGACAAACAACTAATCTCAAAAATATACAAGCAACTTATGCAGCTCAATTCCAGAAAAATAAACGATCCAATCAAAAAATGGGCCAAAGAACTAAATAGACATTTCTCCAAAGACATACGGATGGCTAACAAACACATGAAAAGATGCTCAACATCACTCATTATCAGAGAAATGCAAATCAAAACCACAATGAGGTACCATTTCACACCAGTCAGAATGGCTGTGATCCAAAAGTCTGCAAGCAATAAATGCTGGAGAGGGTGTGGAGAAAAGGGAACCCTCTTACACTGTTGGTGGGAATGCAAACTAGTACAGCCACTATGGAGAACAGTGTGGAGATTCCTTAAAAAATTGCAAATAGAACTACCTTATGACCCAGCAATCCCACTGCTGGGCATACACACCAAGGAAACCATAATTGAAAGAGACGCATGTACCCCAATGTTCATTGCAGCACTGTTTATAATAGCCAGGACATGGAAACAACCTAGATATCCATCAGCAGATGAATGGATAAGAAAGCTGTGGTACATATACACAATGGAGTATTCAGTTCAGTTCAGTTCAGTCGCTCAGTCGTGTCCGACTCTTTGTGACCCCATGAATTGCAGCACGCCAGGCCTCCCTGTCCATCACCATCTCCCGGAGTTCACTCAGACTCACATCCATCAAGTCCATGATGCCATCCGGCCATCTCATCCTCAGTCATCCCCTTCTCCTCCTGCCCCCATTCCCTCCCAGCATCAGAGTCTTTTCCAGTGAGTCAACTCTTTGCATGAGGTGGCCAAAGTATTGGAGTTTCAGCTTTAGCATCAGTCCTTCCAAAGAAATTCCAGGGCTGATCTCCTTCAGAATGGACTGGTTGGATCTCCTTGCAGTCCAAGGGACTCTCAAGAGTCTTCTCCAACACCACAGTTCAAAAGCATCAATTCTTCGGTGCTGAGCCTTCTTCACAGTCCAACTCTCACATCCATACATGACCACTGGAAAAACCATAGCCTTGACTAGATGGACCTTAGTCGGCCAAGTAATGTCTCTGCTTTTCAATATGCTATCTAGGTTGGTCATAACTTTCCTTCCAAGGAGTAAGCGTCTTTTAATTTCATGGCTGTAGTCACCATCTGCAGTGATTTTGGAGCCCCCCAAAATAAAGTCTTACTCAGCCATTAGAAAGAATACATTTGAATCAATTCTAATGAGATGGATGAAACTGGAGCCGATTATACAGAGTGAAGTAAGCCAGAAAGAAAAACACCAATACAGTATACTGACACATATATATGGAATTTAGAAAGATGGTAATGGTAACCCTGTATGAGAGACAGCAAAAGAGACACAGATGTATAGAATGGACTTTTGAACTCTGAGGGAGAGGGAGAGGGAGGAATGATTTGGGAGAATGGCACTGAAACATGTATTCTATCATGTAAGAAACGAATCGCCAGTCTATGTCCCATACAGGATACAGGATACAGGATGCTTGGGGCTGGTGCATGGGGATGTTCCAGAGAGATATGGGGTGGGAGGTGGGAGGGGGGTTCAGGATTGGGAACTCATGTACACCCGTGGCAGATTCATGTCAATGTATGGCAAAACCAATACAGTATTGTAAAGTAAAATAAAGTAAAAATAAAAATAAAAAAAAAATAAATAAAATTTTATTTTGGGTAAAAAAAATAAAAGCAGAAAACACACTGTTCACCTTTTTTTGTTGTTTTGATACATAAATTTCTGTTTTGATTATTATATTTTGTACCATGTGTTTCTTTGTGACATTTTATTTTTAAATCGTTCATGTTCTTTGTGTCAATCATTGAAAATTTAACAATAATGATACTTATTTCAAATAGCCTTTATACCTTTTCTGCTACCTTTAATCTGTTGGCACCTGGTAAAAACTATATCAAAGCTTCTTATGAGTTATACTTAATATAAGAATCAATATAACACAAAATGAAACTATATGAGTAAGAATTCTAGGCTTTAGTTGAGGAGCTTTGCAATGAAACATTTTGTTCTTAAAAAAAAAGTCAATGAATGGAATCACCCATATGAGTTGAATAAAATAGTAAAACTATGGATATCTCAATGAAGGCAAAAAACTTTTGACAAAATTATACATATTTATTATGAAAAATTCTTTCATCTGATAGAGTTTTTAACAATGGCTAACATACTTAAGGGTAAAATATGCTTTTTTTATGAAATTAAGAATAAGATAAGGCTCTTCATGATCACTTTTATAATTAAAATATGTAATAGTATGAAGACTTTTCCCCTGAATATGAATAAAACCAGATATCCAGTATCACCACTTTATTTTTGAAAAACCTTTAATTTTATATTGGAGTATAGCCAGTTAACAACGTTGTGATAGTTTCAGGTGGACAGCAAAGGGACTCAGCCATACATAAGCATGGATCCATTCTCCCCCAACCCCCCCTCCTATGGAGGCTGCCGCATAGCATTGAGCATAGTTCCCTTGCTATACAGTAGGCCCTTGTTGGTTATCCGTTTTAATATAGCAGCCTCAGTACCACTTTAATTCAGTGTTGTTTGAGAGGTCTTAACCAGAGTCGTCAGGCAAGAAGTTTAGATATCAGATATAAGCATTGATGGACTTCCCTGGTGGTCCAACGGTAAAGAATCCGCCTGCGAATGCAGGAGACACAGGTTCGATCCCTGGTCGGGGAAGATTCCCTGGAATAGGAAATGGCAACCCATACCAGTATTCTTGCCTGGAAAATTCCATGCACAGCGGAACCTGGCGAGCTGCACGCATGGGGTCGCAAAGGGTCCACACGACCGAGCAGGCACGCACTATCCGAGGATTCACCTTCCCAGGAATTCAAGTCTTGCCCTCCGAAGTGTCTTAGTTTGGGGCTGGTGAAAGGGAATGTGGAGTGCATAGCGCCCCCTGGTGCCGGGCGCGGTGGAAAGCGTGAAAGAGATGCCAGTCATCAATAAGGGATGAAACTCGAAACTCGAGGAATAAGTTTAGCGTGTATTGCTCTGCAAATCCCGACAGCCTGAGTCCCCAGCTGGGTCCCCTGTCCATCAAGCTATCCCAAACACTCCGTCTTGAATCAGAAGGGGATTTAGAAGCGAGAAGAGGTGGCCGCCGCCAATGCCTTTAATGCCCAGGCCGGGAAGAAAGCGGGTTAGGATCTGATCCCGCTGAGTAGAGGACCCAGGAGCCTCCCGCCCTGAGTGCTCGGTGTGGCGGGGGCGCGCTGCGCGCTGCGGCGGCGCGGGCGCCGTGATGCAGGTGTGACACTCGCGGACTCCTGCCTCCGCCGGGATCGCCCCAGCACCGCGTTCTCCCGAGCAGCCGGCCGGGCCACCCGGACGGACCCCGCTCCGCCCGCACCCGGAGGCGGCCGCGTGCGGATTTCCCACCCAGGTAGGGGACGGCATTGCTCGCTCCGGTGCGTGCAGACCCGGCCGGGGGCGCGGAGCCCGCGCGACCCTGGGGGCTCCCAGGCTCGCCTGCCTGGGCTGAAACGTACACGCTGCTACCTCTGAATGTTGTTTATAGTAAATGGCACAAAGAGAGGGGAGAGTCTTGGAAAGCTGGCGCAGAAAAGCAAGCACTTGCCTGCTGCGCGGGGTTGCGCGCCTCTTTGAAGCGGGCATCCCCAAGGGCTGTTTTTAAATTCTGTTTGAACTGTTAGCGCCATACATAGTTTTGCAACTTAGGCTATTGACGTTGATAACTCCCTTTCCATAAGCTTCCTAGTCACCCCTTTTAGTTTCAGTTATTTGCAATTAGATGGATTTGTGTGTGTGTGTGTGTGTGTGTGTGTGTGTGTGTGTGTGGTGAATGATGTTGTTGTTGGTTTGTTCTTAAAGGACAGATCGGAACCAGGCTTTCATCTGGTACCTCTGGATTGGGGTTTGTGAGTGTGTATTTGTGTGTGTGGAGGGCGCCCTCCGCGGGCGTGGGAGCCGTTTCTTAGGGACGCGGAGAGGATTTGTTTATAGATGGATTTTAGCGCAAGGAAAAGAACATGATTTGTTCTGCAGGGACGGGTGAGCGGGTGCGTTTAGCCAGGAAGGAGCGAGGCACTGCCGTTTCCTCCGCAGACGGGTGTTAGATATATCTGCTGTCCAGGGTTCAGCCTGGCTGCTAAAACACGATCCTTAAACCAGAAATCACAGATGCAGACTAACTCCTTTTAAAGGTAACTTAACCTCTGTGTCTGGGGCTCTGGTAAGAGCAGACCGGTAGGGTGGGGTGGGGTGCGTGCTCATTTTTAAAAAAGCGTGTTCAGAAGCAAATGTGGGTGGTTTTGAGGTTCAGGGAGTGGCAGATGAAAGATAGGAAGTAGATACCTACAGAGGATAATTGGACATCCTAGCCAGCTCAGTGAGCCTTCTGGTCTACCCTGGTCTCTTCTGTTTCTGCTTCTTGCCCTTTCCAGAAGAGGTCACTTATCCCGCTTGCTCCAGTGGGTGCAGCAAGCACAGCACAGGCTCGCTCTGCATCTTTCTTGAGTCAGCAAATACTGGCCGAGCACCTAGTATGTGTCAGGCTGGATTAACCCTGGGGGTGCAGAGAGGATGAAAACAAAGGCCATTTCCCCAGAAGCTCACATCTGGTGGAGAAGAAACACCTGTAATAAGGAGGTGCGATAAGTTCAGCAATGTAGATGTAGAAAGAATGGTGGGAGCAGGAAGAGAGGGATTAATGTGGCAGTGAATTTTTTTTTAAACTTAAGCACTCCTAGGTGAGACATTACATGAATTTCAGTAGAAATAGGGTCCCTCTCTTGGTCCTTTGGTCTGTAACCCCCATCAGTCTCCCCGTCATCGGCATCAAGGCTGCTGTACGTGCAGAGCTCTGTAAGTTACAGCAGAGTTGGCATTTGCAGTATGTGACCAGATGCCAGTAGATACAGACACAGGATGACAACCAAGAGAAGAGAGTGTCCAGTGCAGGACGTCAGGCTTTTTGTTTCTTTAATGGATCGTTTCCCCAAGTTCTAGGACCAGGAAGGTTTGGGAGCAGTACATCACAAAGGCAAGGATTCTGGATAGTTCTGAGGGATTCTCAGAGCAGATGAACTTCTGTCTTCATCTCCTTTGGGTCCCTGACCTGTCTGTGCTTGTCCCAGCTCAGTTCAAAAGGAAAGCTCTGAACTTGGATGTCTCTAAATGGATGGAATAAAGGAAATCTAAAGCTATTGCAACCAACGTGCTCTGGGAAATAAAAATCCAATCTGACAGATTTTTTTTCCTGAAAAAAATCTATGGTGGGGGATAGAAAAATGGTAGAATGAAGAACTCTTGGGTTATACATGTTGCCAGAGATGCGTCTTACATGTGTCTTATTACCTAAACCGTCACTAAGGTATTTAAAAAGCAGATTGGCACACTTCAAGGACTGTGGGTTTTGATACTCAAACAGACCTAGGTAAGTGTCTTGTGCAGGTTTCTTAGCCTCGCTTTGGGTTCCTGAGCTGTAAAATGGAGATAACAGTGGAATTCTTATAATATAATTACATCATAAGTGCTTAAAAATATGTTTATTGGGAAATGATCATCATATATAAATTGCTTGACACAAAGTAGGTGCTTAAGAAATGGCAGTTCATTCATTGAGCACTATGTGTCAGGAATTGCTCTGTGTGTAGGGATACGGACTGAATTAAATGAAGTCCCTCAAGGAGCTTACCGTGTGTGTGTGTGTGTGTGTGTGTGTGTGTGTGTGTGTGTGTGTGTATGTAAGATAATGGACAAATAAATAACAAGATAATGATGCATTATAGTGGAGAGAAATAAAGCAGAGTAAGAGGAATGGGGAGTCTTGCCAGAGGGCGGGGTGAAGATTGTTATTGTTTAAAATAGCTTGGTCAGGGAAGGCTTTGCTGATGAGTGACATTTGACTGGACCCCTGGGGAAGTGAGGAGCGGTCCAGGCAGATGTCTGAGGAAGAGCATTCCGGGCAGTGTAGCAGCACCTGCAAAACCCTGAAGCAGGAGGGAGGTGTTCATAAGAAAACCCAGAGAGGAGTCCAGTGAGGCTGTGTGTGAGTGAGCAAGGGGAGCAGCAGTAGGATTTGAGGTCAGAGGGGCAAGCCGGCAGGGTCACTGGGGTATTGCCTCTCATGATTTCTATTTGTTGCTAAGATTAATATCCTGAGCACTTGAGGAAGGAATTGGCTGACGTCTTACACTCGATGTTTAGAAGAAGGCTGGTTGGGAGACGTAGGTTCCTAGGTCACTCAGCCTGAGCAAATGCAGCCAGCAGAGGGTGATGAGGAGCTCAGTGCAAAACAGTGTTCAGCAACCTTTCATCCAGATCAAGGACTGTTTTAGGGCTTCTTTTGGGCCTTTACCCTGCAATGAAAGAAAGGGCCACCCTTAGCGCACAGTCCTGCAGGTATTGTCCTTGCTAGTTTTTAGTCTGTATTCTTTGAGGATGAAAGTAGTTTCTATGGCTATGGAAAGATATTAGAATCAACTGGAAATACATTGACTGTTGGTGTACCATGGGATGCATGAACATGATATTATATGGTGCATTTATTTGAGACTTCCATCTTGTAGGCCGAATACGACGAAGACCACAATTTGCTGCTCCACCCCTCTGGGACATCGTTCCTCTAAAGCAGGGATCCCTGACCTCTGGGATCTAATGCCTGATGATCTGAGATGGAGCTGATGTAATAGTAATAGGAATAAAGTGCGCAATGAATGTAATGCACTTAAATCATCCTGAAACCATCTCCCCTGCCTGGTCCATGGAAAAATTGTCTTCCATGAAACGGGTCCCTGGTGCCAAACAGCTTGGGGACTGTTGCTCTAAAGAGCATGGTTTTGGCAGACTCACTGTTACCAAACAGGAGAGTGTGAGGGGAGGGAGGACAGATAAATTAGGAGTTTGGGATTAAAATACACACATTGGGCTTCCCAGGTGGCGCTAACGGTAAAGAATCCATCTGCAAGGCAGGAGATGCAGGAGACGCGGGTTTTATCCCTGAGTTGAGAAGATCCCTTGGAGGAGGGCACAGCACTCCACTCCAGTATTCTTGCCTGGAGAATCCCATGGGCCAAGGAGGCTGGTGTGCTGCAGCCCATGGGGCTGCAAAGAGGGGGACGTGACTGAGCAACTGAGCACACACACACACACACTATAACATATAAAATAGATTAACAACAAGGACCTACTGCATAGCACAGGAACTGCATTCAGTATCTTCTAATAACCTATAATGCAAAAGAATCTGAAAAAGAACTTATATACATATTTATATATTATATGTGTCTGATAGAATCACTTTGCTGTACACTTGAAGTCAACTGGACCCAATTAAAAAAATAAAGTGCATGGTTTGGGGGATTTGAGAGCTTTCCCCCATGGCTGACCCTAGTGCTGTGGGACTGTTGCAGTGTGTTTCATGGATACAAATGGGGTTGGATGCCTGAGAAGCTGGCCAAAGTTTCTATGAAATAGGATTTGACAAGGTTGGGTCCTGGCTGGATGGCTGGTTGGGTGTCCCCCAAGTCACCCCTTTAGAAGGTGACTTTCACCTGTGGATTTTTTTCCATCCGAGGTCTTGCTGCCTCAGAAAGCCACTCTGTCCCTCTGGGCCACATTGCAGTGACCTTGCTCACCCCCGACTGTGAATTTGCAGTGGCTGGGACCCTGTGTGGTGTCGTGGGGTGTCTTCTTCTTGCAGATCCCACATCACAAGGAGAAGCTTTCCTAATGAGCACATATTCAGAGCAGAGCAGCTGAGATGCCTCCCCTGGGGGCTGATCACATACATTAGGGCTGATCTTACCAAGGGGACTACAGGACAAATCTCTCCACAACTTAGTGGCTTAAGACAGCAACCATTTCTCATTTTCTCACATGTCTACGGGCTGGCCAGGCAGTTCTTTAGGTCTGAGTTGGGCTCGATTCATCCCAGCTGGGTTTGTTCATGTGATTTTTGTCTGCTGTTGGAGTGGCTGAGAGCTGGCTGCTTGAGGGTGGCCTTACCTGGGGGAACTTGGCTCTGCTCTGGGTAGTACCACATTTTCCAACAGGCTAGCCCAACATGTTCACATAGTATCCCTGGTATCCAAGGGTGGGCGGAAACTTGCCTGACCTCTTGAGGTCTAAGCTTACGCTTGGCACACTGTTGTTTCATCTTTGTCTATTGACAAAAGTAAGTCACAAGACCAGCCCAGAGTGAAGGTGTAGAGAGTCTGCCTGCGATGCAGGAGACCAGGGTTCGATCCCTGGGTCAGGAAGATCCCCTGGAGAAGGGAATGGATACCTACTCCAGTATGCTTGCCTGGAGAATCCCATGGACAGAGGAGCCTGGCGGACTGCAGTCCATGGTGTTGCAGAGGGTTGGACATGACTGTGACTGACACTTTCTCTTCAACTCACAAGGTCAGCCCAGAGTGAAGGTGTAGAGACTAGAATACACTCTAAAAAATTATTTACTCATTTGGCTGTGCCAGGTCTTAGATACAGCACGTGGGATCTTTGACCTTTTGTTGTGGCATGTAGGGTCTAGTTGCCTGACCAGGGATGGAACCTGCGCCCCCTGCATTGGGAGCGCAAGGTCTTAGCTGCTGAACCACCAGGGAAGTCCCTGGAGTACACTGCTTGATGGGAGGAGCTATGAAGGCACACTGCAAAGAGCATGGATATGGAGGGAGGAGGGAACTGGACAGTCTTTGCATTCAGTCAGCCATAGGGACGTTAATATTTAAAGTCCCCTTGACTAAGGCTCCTTTTTCCCCAAATTCTGCTTGAATGGACAGTGCCTGAAACTTGCCCTTTTCTTTTTCTCTGTTGTTCTCTGTCTCCATGGCTGAGCAGCCTCAGACATATGAATCTTTAGATAGCCATTCATCCACCAGATATTTACTGAGTGTTCCTTACATGCCAGGCATGGGCTTCCCAGGTGGCACAGTGGTAAAGAACCTGCCTGCCAATGCAGGAGGCACAAGAGACGCAGGTTCAATCCCTGGGTTGGGAAGATCCCCTGGAGGAGGAAATGGCAACCCATTCCAGTATTCTGTGCCAAGAAAATCCCATGGACAGAGGGGCCTGGCGGGCTACAGTCTATGGAGTCCCAAAGAGTCAGACAGGACTGAGCGACTGAGTGCCCACACAAACATGTGGCAAGGTGGCAAGGTCCATCCTCATGAGCGTTCATCCTAGCTGGGGAGATGGCATGTAAATAAGTAAATGTGCATTATGTGATGAGAGGACATCAAGCAGGGAGAGCAGGATGAGGAGTGCCTGGTTGGGTGGATGAGGAGCAGGGTGAAGGGAGGGCTGGGAGTGTTCAGGGTGACATGAAGGAAGAGAATCAGCCAGATGGATGTTTGGGGAAGGACCCTTCTAGGCAGGGAAAACGACAAGCGTGAAGGCCCCGAGGGAACAGTGTCCTGGTGTGGCCTGGGAACAGAAAGGGCATTCATGTAGAGGGAGTGAGGATGGAGAAGGTGAGATCAGACAAACTGCTGAGAGCTGGGTAATACAAGGTTATCTAGGGCTTTGTGTAGACTGTGGCTTTTACTCTGAGCGTGATGGGAAGCCAGTGGAGAATTCTGAGCACTCGCTGACATTACCTGATTTAAGCTTTACAATGATTACCTGAGCTTTAGACTTTAGAATAGACTTTTGGGGTTAAGGGTGAAAACAGGGAGATAAAGTCAGGAGGCTACTGCAATGATCCAGGCAAGAGATGATGGTGGTTTGGACCAGGGTAGTTAGTGGTGATGGTGAAAAGTCATCAAATTACAGATATATTGCTCTAGGGATTCAGGGATGACTCTACATATTTTGACCTGAGCAACCAGAAAGAGTGGCCCTTTACTGAAATGGAGAAGGAAGAGTAGTGGGGTTTAACTGAACATCCAATGGGAGATGTTAATTTGATAGTTACACGTGTGGGTTTACAGTTGAAGGAAGAGGTCCTAGAAGGAGATACAAGCTTGAGTATCGTTAGCATTCTTAATTTGTCCCTTCAGTGAGCCCAGTCCCTGCTGTACCACCAGTGCCCTGCATATTGTTTGGCACATAGTCTGTGCTCAGTGAGAATTTACTGAATGAGTGAATGGAGTCATTCAATCACTGGAGGTGACTGCGGATCTTTGTTTCAGTGGGTCTTGAAGTGTAACTCCCTGAAGTTATTCTTTTTCTTTTCAAGGTCTCATGAGAGCCTTATTGTGGATCCCACGGACTAAAAACAGACTTTAAATGTGAAGGCTCCAATTGCTTATGTCTTATAGAAAACAATGTGTGATGACAAGTAAGAAGGAGAAACAAGTGGGAACCAAAAAATAGCTCATACTTTCAAAAAAGGAGACAAAATCCTGCAGGAGAGGAGGTTGAAATTCAGAGGTGTGATGTTCTTGGGTTATTATTGTCCTCCTCTTAATTTAAGATTAAGCAGAAGCAGGAAAGAATCTTGAAAAAGGAAGATGTTTATTTAAATCGATTTTGTGCCAAGTGAAAGAGTGTCACCAGCTTGCTTGAAAAATCCCACATCTACAGCGTCTTGTGTAATCTGTTCCTGTTTATAAAAGGAGAGAAATCCGCAATAGTCCTATAGGAAAAGGGGAGGAACAGTTATGGGGTTTAATTGGTGTGACTTTGATTGGAATGACTTCAATCTCAGACTCCAGGTGCTGACCATTTCCTCCCTGTGGTGTGGCTGAATATGTGTGAGTGTGAGTTTTGTTTGTAGTGATATTAGAGGGGGTGGGAGTGAGGAAAAAAGTAGGTACTGCAATGGCAAATGGTTTCCTGTTTGTGTGTGTGTGTGAGAGAGAGGGAGAGAGAGACAGAGAGACAGGGAGAGAGAGACAGAGAGACAGAGAGAGAGAGAGAAAGAAAGGGACAACAGTGGGAGAAAAAGAACTGAAGCTGAGAAGGAAATATGAGAAAGGGATATCAAGTTGGCCTCCGTTTGTACATGTGTATAACAAGCTTGACCATGTTGGAGATTGGATGGAGCGGTGGGATTTGGGATCAAACAAAACTTGGTTTGGACTCAATCTTCCTTACTTTCTAGCTGTGTAAACTGTAGCAAGTTATTTAATTTCCCTGAGCCCTGGTTCCTTCAGTTATAACATGGTGATGGTGATGATGGCGGCAATGATGGTGATGATGACGGTTGGTGGTGGTGATGAAAGTGATGATGGAAGTAGTAATAACACCCACGTGGTCTGCAGTTTCTTTCATGCTCCTGTTCTTGGAAATGTGTTGGTCTAAATACTAATTAAAGAATTACTGAGTGCACGCTTAGTCATCAGTTGTGTCCGACTCTTTGTGACCTCATGGACTGCAGCCCTCCAGGCTCATCTGTCCATGGGATTCTCCAGGCAAGAGTACTGGAGTGGGTTGCCATTTCCTCCTCCACAGGATCTCCTGACCCAGGGATCAAACCCATGTCTTCTGTGGCTCCTGCATGGCAGGTGGATTCCTTACCTGCTGATCCATCGGGGCTTCCCAAAGGATCACTACATCTAATGAAAGAATTGGGAATTCTAAGTGTAGAGAGAGTTTAGAACCTGTCATTTAATGTTTCCAGTTCTGATGAGATTATTTGTATGAGGCGCCCATCGTGTTCAAAATGAGACAGGTGGATAATAATAGACTTATGAGCTAGAGATTTCTGAGGTGCCTCAAAGGGAAACCAACCTTCCATTCTCTACAATAGGCCAACCCCCCAGCTCAGCTCTGCATTGGCTCATACTTTGTTAGAATTCCTTGATCAAAGTTTTTGAGTCATTTGGATTATGGAGGTGCAGAAACGCTCCATCAGATGCCTCTGGGTTTTGCTCCCATAAAATCTACCCCATGATGTTTTCTATTGGAAAATCTGCTGTTTTCCCTACTCCAGGTACATAGTAGGCACACAATATGAGTCTATTTGATTCATGGATGAGTAAATGCTGTTGTGCTTGCTCGGTTGGCTGAGGCTTCTTGGCTTTTCCTCTTTGACCTGGACCAGACGTGATGATGTGAGAGTGCAGAGTTTGCAGCATCTAGTAAGTATTCAGCAGCGAAGGGTTTCCCAGGTGGCGCTAGAGGTAAGGAATCCACCTACCAATGTAGGAAACTTGAAAGATGTAGGTTCAATCGCTGGGTTGGGGTCGGGAGGATCCCCTGGAGGAAGGCATGGTAACCCACTCCAATATTCTTGTCTGGAGGATCCCATGGACAGAGGAGCCTGGCGGGCTACAGTCCATGGGGTTGCCGAGTCGGACACAACTGAGTGACTAACATACAACACCCAGCAGGGAATGGTTTCTCTCTGTCCCACCTCCTGGCCTTTGCTGCCATTCTGGCCTCCTCTGGATCAAGGAGCATGGACTCAGGTTTCTCCTGGGGCTCTCAGATGCTTCCAGAGCGAAGACCAAAGCTCCCTTGCTGTCCTGACCATGAATTACAGTTCACTCACTGTGTCTCCTGCTGCAGTGAAACCCTGCACCGTGGCTTCCCTCCTTCACCAGCCCACACAGAAGCCTGTGGTCCTATCACATTTCTCTGTTTCTATGGAAGCTCCTGCTCCACGCACTTCTTGTTTCTTTCAGTCTTCAGAGCTTGCTTCTGTCCAGGGCAGCAGCGGGAAGAGTAGCATTAACTTTTTTCTTTTCCCCGAAAGGCAACTGAAAATTCTCCTCTAACCAGAGACCCCGTGTGTGTGTGTGTGTGTGTGTGTGTGTGTGTGTGTGTGTTATTGCTCAGTCGTGTCCGACTCTGTGACCCCATGGACTGTAGCCTGCTAGGCTCCTCAATCCATGGAATTTTCCAGGCAAGAATATGAAGTGGATTGCCATTCCCTTCTCCAGGGGATCTTCCTGACATAGGAATCGAACCCCAGTCTCCCATATTGCAGACAGATTCTTTACCGTCTGAGCCACCAGGGAAGCCCAGTGATTCTGTAACCCCTCAGAAATAGAATTAAATTGAACTCTTAGGAGCTGGAACATATAGGCCATGTCTTCACTTCCATTCCCACTTTATAGACGGGAAACCTGAGGTCCAGAGTGAGGAAATCACAGATGAAGGTACTCTTGGACAAGCGGTGGAACAACCTCATTTCTTTCTCTTCCTGTTCTATGTAGAGGCAGGAGAAGGTAATTTGGCCAGACTTCTGGGGCCTTCTTGCATCACAGATGTCCTGGTCTAGCAGTTGGCTGTTCAAGCTGGGAGCTGGGGACCATTAACTGCTTTATACATCAAACCCAGATGATGCATGTGTTGGCAGGAGCTCTGGTGCCTGAAAGTCACATAAGCATGGGGGAGATGTGTGTATTTCACCCATGTATTTTCATGGCTCCCCATTACTGAAACCTGCCAATGAATACATGTCCGTCCATCAATACCTCCAAACATACACATTTGTTTTAATAAGTATTTCATTGGCAGGTTCCTTTGACTTCCTGGTGGCTCGGACAGTAAAGATTCTATCTGCAATGCAGGAGGCCCAGGTTCAATACCTGGGTCTGGAAGATGCCGGTAAAGGGAATGGCAACCCACTCTGTCATTCTTGCCTGGAGAAGTCCCTGGACAGAGGAGCCTGAGGAGCTATAGTTCCATCCAGTCAGAAAGAGTCAGACATGACTGAGTGACTTTCACTTTCAGTTTTCGTAGGCAGTTTCCTTTTTGGGCCCAGAACAAGTTCAGGACAATGGAAGGACTTACTTGGACTAGAGGATCTTAGTGTTTCAGAGCTGCAGGGACTGTAGGCATCTAAACTCCCTGCTAGGCAAAGACAGGAGCTGAGTCTAGAGCAGGAAATGACTTGCTTAAGGTCCCACAGTCAGGGAGCACTAGAGAGAGGACCAGAGCCCAAGTCAGGCCTGCAGAAACTAAGCTCGTCTGACAGTAGAGAGCAAGAGAGACCACAATCACAGCAGCGCTATTTACAAGGTGTGGAAGCAACCCGTGTCCGTCAGTGATGACTGGGTAAAGAAGCTGTGTACATACATACAATGGAATACTAGTCAGCCTCAGAAGCAAATGCAGTTTTGCCATTCACAACAACATGGGTGGACTTGGAGGGTATTATGCTTGGAGAAATAAGTCAGCCAGAGAAAGGCAAATACTGTATGGGGTCATTTATATGTGGAATCTAAAAAAAGAAAACCGGCTAGTGAATATAACAGAAAAGAAACAGACTCACAGATACAGAGAACAAACGAGTGGTCACCAGTTGGGAGAGGGAAGTGGGAAGGGGCCGGAGAGGGGTAGGAGATTAAGAGGTACAAACTACGGGGCATAAAATAAACAAGCTACAAGGGTAGGTACTGTGCGGCACAGGGAATATCCAATACTTTATAATAACTGTCAGTGAGGCACAAGCTTTCAAAATTGTGGGTCAGTGTGTTGTGCTCCTGAAATTTATATAATCTTGTACACTGCCTGTACCTCGATTAGAAAAATTAAGGAAAAAAAGAGAGCACAGGAAATGAAGCCTGGGTGCCCTTCACGCTGAGAAGCCCTCTGCAGCATGAAGGCCGGTTCCCCCAGGCAGTTGAGAGCTTGGGCGGCTCCCCTGCAGCTTCCTCCGAGAAATCCTCTGGGGGTTTCCCCTGCCGGTGACCCAAGCGCAGGCCCAGGGAGCGGAGCTCCTGGTCTGCCCGAGGCCCCTGCTCTCCTGCCAGGCGCAGGGTCTGACCGTGGCCTCTCGCCTGATCGGGGGCGCAGCAGATGGTGCTGATCGGAGCCCAGCTGGCACGTGGGCGGCTCTGAGGGAGCAGAACCGGCTTGGCGGGGAGGGGCCTGCGCCAGACCAGAGTCCCGGGCGCCCCCAGGACAGGGCTAAAGAGGTCACGGCCATGTCAGGAGTTCCTGACCTTGGCACTTGAGGGCTGAAGGGACTCAGTTCCACTCCTGTGCGACACCCCTACCAGGATGAGTGATGAAGGCAGCCCACCCACGGTTGCTTAAATGTCTGTGGGTTACAGGCGGCTGCTTTGAGTATTTTTCAGCAAAGCATAAAAATTAAGCTTGAAGGAAAGGGAAGATCTGGGAAAGCAGAGTAAAGGTGGTAGCTTCAAAATTAAAGTGGTAGCACAGGGAACTCTCGCTTGATGTTAGGAGGCAGCCTGGATGGGAGGGGAGTTTGGGGGAGGATGGATACATGTATGCCTATGGCTGGTACCTTCTGCTGTCCACCTGAAACTATTACAACACTGTCAATTGGTTATGCTCCAATATAAAAGAAAAAGTTAAAAAATGAAAGTAGTAAGAGGATAAGACCACATGGAGTGATGAAGGAGTCGATTAGAAAGGGTCAGAGCAAAATCCTCCCTGGTGGTCCAGTGGCTAGGAGCCCGAGCCTCTAGTGCCAGGAGCCCGGGGTTTGATCCTTGGTCAGAGAACTAGATCGCACAAGCTGCAACTAAACAATTCCTGTATGTGGCAACTAAAGCCTGGTGCAGTCAAATAAATAAATAAAAATAGATATTCAAAAAGACAAAAAAGAGAAACGGTCAGAGCAGCATGGAAACAGGATGGGATGCTGAGCTGAGCTCTTCTCTCCCTCCCCACGATGGGTGACCTTGTCTTCATTTGGGGGTCCCAGCCCATCTCTGGCAGAGAAGCTGTGCCAAGCTCCCCGCCTCACATCGCAGGGCTGGGGACCTCCTGTCTCCGCAGTGACCCAGTGGGGGACCAAGTGGAGCTCCCACAGGCCAGGCTATTCTGTGTCACTGCCAGGTGGATGTCCTGGGGCTCTCAGCCCGTTTTCTCCAGGCCTGTAAGGTCTCTTCTGGCTGGCTTGACCTTCCAATTATTCCTGGATTCTTGAGCTTCTTAGAGAGGGTAGAGAAAGCAAAGAGTCCTGGAGTCAGTCTCTCCTGGGTTCCCGGCCTGGCCTTGCTTCTTACTCAGTTGAGATCTTAGGTGAATCATTTAGCAATGCTGGGCCTCAGTTTTCCAATCAGTAAAATGGGAGTGATGATGGTTTTACCTTCTCTGTAGAGTCACTGGTGGCAGATACTGTTAGATGCTGAATCCTCAGCCCAATGACTAATTGAGGTCCATTTACAGCAGCAGCTGCTGCAGGCCTGTCACCTCCAGATTTCCTGTGCACACCCCCAGAATCCCTGCAGCCTGCTCAGGGCTCTCATCTGCTCCCTCTGCTCTCACACTGGGAAGACGAGGAAATGCTTAGGACTTGCCCATTTGGGAAACAGAGGGGAAAATCATGCTGGTGTTAGAAGAATCACTTTCAGTCATTTGCTCAGCACCTCATATTCCAACAGCAGTGTCCTCACAATAACCCTCAAATAGGCAGCTTATAAATCTGTTTTATTCTCTTATAGATAAAGAAATAGAGACAGCAGAGGTTTCATCTTACAGCAAAGTTAGCTTTGTACTGAGGACCCACATGGATGCATTAGATGTGGTTCCTCTGAGCTTGTAGTTTGATCATGTGACAATAATGATGATTATGATATATATATGATTTCATTTCATTTCATTCTGCTAATCCCTGTGAAGTGGGAGTTTTTTGTCTCCATTTCGTCATGGAGTAAACTGAGGTTCAGAGAAGTTAAATAAGTTTCCCAAAGGTTATTGTTGTTCAGTCTCTCAGTAGTGTCCGACTCTTTGTGACCCCATGGACTGGAGCACACTAGGCTTCCCTGTCCTTCACCATCTCCTAGAGTTTGCTCAAACTCATGTCCACTGAGTCAGCGATGCCATCCAACCATCTAATCCTTTGTTGTCCCCTTCTCCTCCTGCCTTCAATCTTTCCCAGCATCGAGGTCTTTTCCAATAAGTTGGCTCTTCACATCAGATGGCCAAAGTATTGGAAGTTCAGTTTCAGCATCAGTCCTTCCAGTGAAAATTCAAGGTTGATTTCCATTAAGATTGATGGGTTTGATCTCCGTGCTGTCCAAGAGACTCTAAAGAGTCTTCTCCAACACCACAGTTTGAAAGCATCAATTCTTTGGGACGCAGTCTTCTTTATGGTCCAATTATCACATCCATACATGATTATTGGGAAAACCATAGCTTTGACTATACAGACCTTTGTCGGCAAAGTAATGTTAGCATTGGTGGAAGGGGAGAATGGACTTGAATGCAAGGCTGCTTAACCTCAGAATGTATTCTTTGCTGTGTGCTGTGTTCCCTCCCCACCAAGTCCATGAAGGCTGGTTAAGTGCAGCTGCTGCTGCTGCTGCTAAATTGCTTCAGTCGTGTCCGACTCTGTACGACCCCGTAGACGGCAGCCCACCAGGCTCCCCTGTTCCTGGGATTCTCCAGGCAAGAACACTGGAGTGGGTTGCCATTGCCTTCTCCAGTGCATGAAAGTGAAAAGTGGAAGTGAAGTCGCTCAGTCTTGCCCGACTCTCAGGTGCAGCAATGAGCCTCAATCCATGACCTCGACTCCTGCCTCTCCTGCCCCTGTTGCTACAACCCACAGGCCCCTAAAGGGAGTTTGCAAACATCTGGTTACTTCCTAGTGGGCTTAAACCAGGAACTGGATCCAACTGGATTCCCAGCCTCTGAAGCTATTTTTCTACAAGGTCTTATAAGGACTGCAGTGCCTAGGCTCTGTTGTTGGGAAGCTCATTAATTAATTATGAGACTACAAGGTGAGACGATGATGTCACAGAGATATAAACTGAGTGAACGTTTGTGGGAGCATGGACTATAAGCAGTGATTATTGCTGCATAAGGAGAGAAGACTGAGGGCCAGAAAAACTACTGGACAGGGTGAAGGGGCATTGCTTAACTGGGCCTTGAAGGATGAGTAGGAGTTTTCCAGGAGGGCGCTGGGGAGGAGAATGGTATTCCTGATAGAGGAGATCATTTGAGAAGTAGCTAGACCTGAGAGTGTTCAGTTGATTTCGGAACCACAAGCAAACTGGTGTGGTGAGGTGGTTTTGGCTGGCAGGTGAGGCGGGCGAAGGAGATGGTGGAAGGTGGCATGGAAACACACTGGAACCTCTTGGGGTTTTCCTGTTTTAACTTTTGTTGGAGTATAATTGGTTTACAATGTTTTGTTAGTTCCTCGTGGGAGTTTCAATGTTATTAGGAGTGCAGAGGAGGAAAACCCCCTCCAAACCCACTAACATACTCAGAAGAGCTGATTTTTGTTTGGGCTCCTTGAAATGGTCTTTTGAATGTCGAGATAATTACTGTCCTTTGCTTCATCCACAAGGCCTGGCCGTGTGTGAACTGTGTGGATCATAAGTCTGATATAGTCTCCATCACAGACATCCATCTAATTAGAGAAACAACAGCAGTGGAAACTGTGATTGATGTCTTGGAGACCTTCAGTGTACAGAAAGATCCAAGATAACGTAGAAAATATTTAAGAACTATAAAGAAGTCCTAGACCATAGTTGCCCAGAACAAACAGAACAGAAAGTTCTGTTTTCTGGCTTTAGAGTAGAGGAGAGAGCTGCAAGGGGACCAAGAGGACCAGCAATCTCTTTATTAAACCTGCTTCCTACTCTTCCTGGACACACAGACTCCGTCTCCCAGCCTTTTTTTGCAAGTGAGTGTGGCCATGTGACAGGTCTGTTGATGTCATGAGAATGGGTGTGATGGGTACCACCTCCAGGGCTGGCCAGTGAACTTCAATATGCCCTCCTCCAAGTTCTTTTCCCATCCACTGGCTGGCCCTGCTTGGTGCTGTCTTGTGCAAGAAATAAGCTCTGCCTACGTTAAACTACTGACATTTTTGGAGTTTGTTATAGCAGTTAGCCTACTTCCACCAATACAAAGCTTGGAATTTTAATTAGTAATTCCTCATAAGCTTATAGGAGAAGGCTGGAGGAGCCTGGTGGGCTGCAGTCCATGGGGTCACGAAGGGTCGGACACAACTGAGGGACTTCACTTTTACTTTTCACTTTCATGCATTGTAGAAGGAAATGGCAACCCACTACAGTGTTCTTGCCTGGAGAATCCCAGGGACAGGGGAGCCTGGTGGGCTGCTGTCTATGGGGTTGCACAGAGTCAGACATGACTGAAACGACTTAGCAGCAGCAGCTGCAGCATAAGCTTATGGGAACACATCACAGAGGATCAAGAAGAGCATTTCTTGATAACATGAAGATGAAAAAGCTACCTCTGGGCTGACTGCTGGGGTGCCTGTTTCATGTGAGCTTCTTTTGTTTTAATTTTAAAATTTATTGTATTTCTATTAACATCTATTTTAATATTTAAACTTATTGGGCCTTAGAAAGCATCACTATAAACAAAGCTAGTGGAGGTGATGGAATTCCAGTTGAGCTCTTTCAGATCCTGAAAGATGATGCTGTGAAAGTGCTACACTCAATATGCCAGCAAATTTGGAAAACTCAGCAGTGGCCACAGGACTGGAAAAGGTCAATTTTCATTCCAATTTCAAAGAAAGGCAATGCCAAAGAATGCTCAAACTACCACACAATTGCACTCATCTCATACACTAGGAAAGTCACGCCCGAAATTCTCCAAGCCAGGCTTCAGCAATACGTGAACCGTGAACTTCCAGATGTTCAAATTGGTTTTAGAAGAGGCAGAGGAACCAGAGATCAAATTGCCAACATCTGCTGGATCATGGAAAAAGCAAGAGAGTTCCAGAAAAACATCTATTTCTGTTTTATTGACTATGCCAAAGCCTTTGACTGTGTGGATCACAAGAAACTGTAGAAAATTCTGAGAGAGACGGGAATACCAGACCACCTGACCTGCCTCTTGAGAAATTTGTATGCAGGTCAGGAAGCAACAGTTAGAACTGGACATGGAACAACAGACTGGTTTCAAATAGGAAAAGGAATATGTCAAGGCTGTATATTGTCACCCTGCTTATTTAACTTCTATGCAGAGTACATCATGAGAAACACTGGGCTGGAAGAAGCACAAGCTGGAATCAAGATTGCTGGGAGAAATATCAATCACCTCAGATAGGCAGATGACACCACCCTTATGGCACAAAGTGAAGAAGAACTAAAAAGCCTCTTGATGCAAGTGAAGGAGGAGAGTGAAAAAGTTGGCTTAAAGCTCAACATTCAGAAAACGAAGATCATGGCCTCTGGTCCCATCACTTCATGGGAAACAGATGGAGAAACAGTGGAAACAGTGTCAGACTTTATTTTTTGGGGCTCCAAAATCACTGCAGATGGTGACTACAGCCATGAAATTAAAAGATCCTTACTCCTTGGAAGAAAAGTTATGACCAACCTAGCTAGCATATGGAAAAGCACAGACATTACTTTGCCAACAAAGGTCTGTCTAGTCAAGGCTATGGTTTTTCCAGTGGTCATGTATGGATGTGAGAGTTGGACTATGGAGAAAGCTGAGCATTGAAGAATTGATGCTTTTGAACGGTGGTGTTGGAGAAGACTCTTGAGAGTCCCTTGGACTGCAAGGAGATCCAACCAGTCCATTCTGAAGGAGATCAGCCCTGGGATTTCTTTGGAAGGACTGATGCTAAAGCTGAAACTCCAATACTTTGGCCACCTCATGAGAACAGTTGACTCACTGGAAAAGACTCTGGTGCTGGGAGGGATTGGGGGCAGGAGGAGAAGGGGACGACAGAGGATGAGATGGCTGGATGGCATCACTGACTCAATGAACATGAGTTTGAGTGAACTCCGGGAGTTGGTGATGGGCAGGAAGGCCTGGTGTGCTGCGATTCATGGGGTCGCAAAGAGTTGGACACGACTGAGTGACTGAACTGAACTGAAAATAGTTATACTGCACAGTATTTAAAAAGTCCAGTAGTTTTAGACAGGCAGAATCACCGTATGATTCAGCAATCCCACTCCTGGGCATATATCCAACAAGACTGCAATTGAAAAAAATATATGCACCCGTGTGTTCATAGCAACACTATTCATAATAGCCAAGACATAGAAGCAACTAGAAAGGGACAATTTAAATGTCCCTGGTGATATATATCTTATATATATATATGTGTGTGTGTGTGTACACAACAGAATAGTACTCACCCAGTAAAAAGAATGAAATAATGCCATTTTGCAGCAACATGGATGTAACTAGAGATTATCATATTAAGTTGTTGTTGTGCTTCAGTCACTAAGTTGTATCTGACTCTTTGCCACCCCATGGGCTGCAGCAAGCAGACTTCCCTATCCTTCACTGTCTCCTGGAGTTTGCTCAGATTCATGTCCATTGAGTCAATGATACCATCCAATCATCTTATCCTCTGTTGCCCCCCTTCTCTTTTTGCCTTCAATTTTTCCCAGCATCAGGGTCTTTTCCAGTGAGTCGACTCTTCACATCAGGTGGCCAAAGTATCGGAGCTTCAGCTTTAGCATCAGTCCTTCCAATGAATATTCAGCATTGATTTCTTTTAGGATTGACTGGTTTAATCTCCTTTCTGTCCAAGGGACTCTCAAGAGTCTTTGCCAGAACCCAATTTGAAAGCATCAATTCTTTGGCACTCAGCCTTCTTTATGGTCCAGCTCTCACATCTGTACATGAATACTGGAAAAACCATAGCTTTGACTATATGGACATTTGTTGGCAAAGTGATGTCTCTGATTTTAAATACGGGCTAGGTTTGTCATAGCGTTTCTCCCAAAGAACAAGTATCTTTTAATTTCACGGCTGCAGTCACCGTGTGCTATGATTTTGGAGACCAGGAAAATAAAATCTGTCACTGTTTCTACTTTTTCCCCATCTATTTGCTGCGAAGTGATGGGACTGGATGCCATGATCGTAGTTTATTGAATGTTGAGCTTTAAGTCAGCTTTTTCACTCTCCTCTTTCATCCTTATCAAGAGGCTCTTTAGTAAGTCACAAAAAGAAAGACCAATACCATATGATGTCAGTTGTATGTGGAATCTAACTATGATGCAAATGAACCTATCTATGAAACGGAAACAGAGTCCTGGACAGAGAACAGACTGAGGGTTCCCGAGGGAGGGGGTTGGGGGAAAGGTGGAATGGGAAATGGGGGTTAGCACATGCAAGCTTTTATATTCAGAATATAAGCAACCAGGAGGTTCTTAAATGCAGGAAAGGGCACGGGGTTAAATGGCCAGTGTTTCCTCTGATGACTGTTCCTTGAGCCTATGCACTCTGAAAAGACTCAAGTTCAATATTTTCCCCTTCCTCCCACATTGTTTCTGACTTCTATAAAACGATGAGGATATCTTGTAACATTTGATATCATTTAAAAAATAATAATTTTTTATACTGAAAACTGGGGAAGTTCTTGTTACATAAATTACGTAAATAATTAAGAGTGTTGGATCTCTTTGTATTATGCAATGTGGTTGAGCATCTTACTGAGAACAGTGCTGGGTGAGTGAGGAAATCTTCTAGGAAAAAAGCTCCATCTTTGGTGAAATGTGCCTGACGACCACGGAGCATATATGCCTCAGATAAGACTGGCTTCTCCAGGTGTGTTGACCATCTGTATCCTATATTGCAGTTTGGACCATCCACTGAAACTTGAAGTACTTAACAGGTAGATTTGGTCTTTTGGCCCCTGATGCTATACTGTAGATCCCCAAAGGGCTTGATGAAAGGTGTGACCAGAT
Organism: Budorcas taxicolor; assembly: GCF_023091745.1. Classification (NCBI taxonomy): domain Eukaryota; kingdom Metazoa; phylum Chordata; class Mammalia; order Artiodactyla; family Bovidae; genus Budorcas; species Budorcas taxicolor. Next base: position 18,461,583 of record NC_068930.1, on the reverse strand, counting down.
GCTTACTGGCCAGTGTGTTCTCAAAGGCTGGTGTCTTGTGGTTGTAGAAGGTGTTTGAGGCCCAAGTGTAGCACATTAAAAATTTGATTCTTGCTCAAAAGTACACTTTGCAGTTATATTTCTATTTTGTAGCTTTTATTTTCTAGGATCCCACTGATCTATTATTCTAGTATGAAGTGGTGGGCTTCTAGATTAGCCACAGTTTTTCCCCTGGTGAATACTGTCAGAATATTACAGTGAACACTGGTGGAGTCCCCAGCTCGCATTCCACACAGAGGATTCATCTCAGCAAACAGTGATAACCCCGTTCACTTTGTTAGTGATTGGCTCAAAAGTGTGACTCAGTTCTGGCTAATGAGAAATGAGGGTAAGTAAACAAAGCAGCATCTGGGAAAGGTTTTTTTGGTCCTAAAGTGGAAAAAACCCCAAAGAAACCACAGTCCTTTTTGTTTCTCTGCACGTTGTCACATGTACATACTATACCTGGAAATGTGGCAGCCATCTGGCTACAGCTTGAGGCTGAAACCAGTGTGAGAGATGGCAGAGCAGAGATGTGGAAGGAACCTGGGCTCCAGATGATACGTCATGGTTTTAGTGAATCACCTCATTCTGGAATCCTCCCATCTGGGCTTTCTGCTTCCTTATTGCTTAAGTCAGTTTCTGTTTCATTGTGACAAAATAATTTTTTATGTGGAAAATACTGTTGGCTGCCTCGTCAGTATTTTTTATCCTTTTCTTCATTACCATGAGAACCTCACTTTTTTTTTCTTCTCTTTTCCGCCAGAGAGGAAAGGGCAATATACTCAGCTGAAAATGTTTTCTCTTCAGATTTCTTTTCAGCGAGAGATGACTCCAATTCTAGCTACTGAGATATAGATGCAAAGTTCTGAGTGGGGCCTTGGGGAAACCATTTTAATAGGAATAGGTTTTTTCCACCTTCTAAACTGTTTATCATACTTAGAATGATAGGTAATATGTGCTGAATTATGGAGTAGTTCATCTAGATATATTATTGAGCAGATGGTCTTTAGAATTTAAAGTTACCATATGTAAAATCGATGGTGGTGGTGGTTTAGGCACTAAGTCCTGTCTGACTCTTGTGACCCCATGGACTGTAGTCCGCCAGGCTTCTCTGTCTATGAGATTCTCCAGGCGAGAATACTGGAGTGGATTGCCATTTCTTTCTCCAGGGGATCTTCCCGACCCAGGAATCAAACCTAGGTTTCCCACATTGCAGGCAGATTCTTTACCTTCTAAGCTATGAGGGAAGCCCAAAATCGATAAAAATCGATAAAATCGATAAAAATCGGTAAAATCGGTAAAATCAATAGCTGGTGGGAATTCATTGTATGATGCAGGGAGCTCAAAGCCAGTGCTCTGTCACAACCCAGAGGGGTGGGAGGGGGTGGGATGGGGTGGGAAGAGGGAAGTAGGTTCAAGAAGAGCATGTATGCATGCCTGTGGCTGATTCATGTTGGTGTATGGCAGAAAACAAAACAATGTTGTAAAGAAATTATCCTCCAATTAAAAATGAATTAAAAAAATTAAAAAATAAGAGAAGCGTATCGTATACTAACACACATATCTATGGAATCTAGAATGATAGCACTGCTGAAGCTGTTTGCAGGGCAGCAGTGGAGACACAGGCTTAGAGAGCAGGGTTGTGCACAGCAGGGGAAGGAGAGGGCGGGGGGTGGGGGTTGAGAGAGCAGCCCCGAAATGCATCCCAAGCCGCATGTAAAACAGACAGCCAGTGGGAGTTCGCTGATGCAGGGAGTGGAAAAAAAAAAGAAGGTGACTTCAAGCTTTGCAAAAAAACTCCAACAAAGTAAAATATGGCTTTGTTGCCACTGTTTAGTTTCAATATCTATGCCGTTTATACTCAACTTGAGGTCCTTTTTCTTTTTTGAAAGAGTTCTTAAAAATTTGTTTTTTGTTAACAAATTATCAAACAATGGTAGTTCTATTTTCTGGTGTTGCTCAGTAATGCACCATATGTATTTATTTATCTATTTTTCTCTTTACCTTTTGATTCTGTTCACCCATTTCTCCAATTCCTTCTGTCCTTGGAAGGAAGGAGGACTGTTCTCTGTATCTATGAGCATGTTTATTTATTTGTTTAGTAGATTCCACATATAAGAGAGAGCTTGCAGTATTTTTCTCTCTTTGACTTACTTCACTTAGCATAGTGCCATTAAGTTTGTCACAAATGCATGGTTTCATTCTTTTTTTATGGCAGAGTAATATTCTCTTCTTTATCCATTCATCTATTGATGGACATTAGGTTGCTTTTATATCTTGACTGTTGTAAACAATGCTGCAATGAACATGGGGGGGGTGCATATATCTTTTTGAGTTAGTGTTTTCATTTTCTTCAAATAAATACCTAGAAGTGGAACTGCTGGATCATATGGTAATTCTATTTTTCAGATTTTGAGGAACCTATAGCACGTTTTCCATAGTGGCTGTGCCAATTTATGTTCCCACCAACAGTGTACTAAGGATCTCTTTTCTCTACAGTCCTCATCAACACTTGTTCTTTCTTATCTTTTTCATAATAGCCATTCTAACAGGTATGAGGTGATAGCTCATTGTAGTTTTGATTTGCATTTCCCTCATGATTAGTGATATTGAGCATCTTTTCATGTGACTTTTGGTGGTTTTCTTTGGAAAAAAGCATGATGTAAGGTAGTGGCCAAGTTTCTTTCCTTTCTATGCGGCTGTCCAGTTTTCCCAATGTCATTTATTAATAGACTTTCCTTTCTGCAGTGTATATTCTTGACTCTTTTGTTGTAAATCAATTGACCATATATGCATAGGTTTATCTCTGGGTTCTTTATTCTGTTCCATTGATCTATGTGTCTGATGTTTTTGCCAACACCAAAAATACACTGACAATACTGTAGTTTCGTGGTATATAGGAAGATACCTTCATCTTTGTTCTTCTCTCAAGATTACTTTGGCTTTTTGAGTTTTTTTGTGTGGTTTCATACAAATTTTAGGATTGTTTGTTCTATTTCTTTGAAAAATTCTGTTGGAATTTTGATAGAGATTGTATTGATGATGCTATTATTTTAAAACATATTTCATTTTTTTAGAGCAGTTATAAGTCGACAGCAAAATTGAGAGGAAGATACAGAGATTTCTCATCCCTCTGCTCCCAAACATGCACAGTCTCTGCTGTTATAGGATCCCCACTGAAGTGGGACATTTGGCACCACTGATAAGCCTACACTGACACATCACGATCTCTCAAAGTCTGTGCTTTACCTTAGGGTTCATTCTTGGTGCTTCCCATTCTGTGTGCCATAGCATCTTAAAGCCAAGCAGCTTGGTTTGATACTTATAGGTTATATAACCTTGGACAAGTAGTTTAACTTTTCAGAGCCTCAGTTTCCTCATCTGTAAAATGGTCATAGTAATATGTACTTTCAGCGGTTATTGGGGTACATTTATTGAGGAGATAGTGCTTTGCAGACCACATGGCACTCGATAGGTGTTTTCCCTCTGGACTGAAATCTCCCTGGGAGCCAACACTGTATCATCTTATCTACCCCTAAAGCTCTGGTGTCTACCAGTCCCTGGCAGACAAAGTGCTCAATGGTTAGTTATTTACAATCTTGGAGTACCTTTGAAAAAATAATTAATTAACTTTTGGCTGTGCTGGGTCTTCATTCCTGCCCAAGAGCTTGCTCTGGTTGTGGAGAGCAGGGGTCTACTCTCTAGGTGCAGAGCCTCTCATTCCAGTGGCTTCTCTTGTTGCAGAGCGTGAGCTCTAGTGCTCAGGGCCTTCAGTAGCTGTGGCTCATGGGCTTAGTTGCTCCCCAGCATGTGGGATCTTCCCAGACTGGGGACTAAACCTGTGTGTTCCCTCCATTGTCAGGTGGCTTCTTAACCACTGGACCACCAGGGAAGTCCCACACTTGGAATACTTTAAACCAGTCTGTGCATTTCCAAGGAGAAATGCTGTAAGCCTGGCTTGGAGAATTGAGAAGGGTGATGGAGGAACGTGAAGAAGGTCTACCACCTTGGCCCTGGGGTGCTGAAGGGTTAATAATCAGCTCACCAGAGGGCTAGAGAACAGGAATTTGCAAGAGAAGGTGGGGGTGCTTTCCGTTTCTAATGTGTGTGCATGAGATTGCTCTATATTTGGATGATGGCTCTCTCATCTGAGGGTTAATCCTCTTTGTCCGAGTCATCCAGCCCGGGGATTAACTGCTTTAAACTCCAAGCCTCACTGTCCCTGACAATGTGAGTTTTGTGTTGCCAAGAACTGGGGCTTTCAGGGGTCAGTTTTTATTGACCCAGCACACAAGGCTCCTTTGTGATCACTAAATCCTAACCCCTTAATACTATGGAGAGAGAGACTGAGGCCCCTTTAGGGGAGGTAACATTATTTCCTGTGGCAGATTTATGATCAGAGCCCCTGTTTCCAGCCTGGAGTTCTCTCTTCTGCTCTGTGCTAGTGCTTAATGAAGGTTTCAGGAGAAGAGGCTTAGCTGAAAGAGCGAAACAATGGAATGGAGTGCTGGAGTCCTGATGTAAATTTCATGTTGTGTTCTGGGGAAATCTCCAGTATGTCTGGGAAAAGTCTAGCTGGCTCCTTTGCTAATAGATGGTCTATTTGGAAACACTTCCACGGGTCTTGAGGCCCCCACCACTTTTGACTTTGGGTGCCCAGCTCCCAATTCCCTTTCTGGGATCAAGAAAATCTGGCTGACTCCACTGGGGTCACATCCCTGTCCTGGAGACCACTCTGAGTCCCACATGGTGTGAGGGAAGAGGAGTTCCTTAAAGGGAAATTGAGGATTTGTTACCAAAAGAAGGGGAATTGGTTATTGGTCATGGAAACCCCCAGTGTCTGCCACAGATACTGAGCTGACTTCTCTTGCTTAAATAAAGATTATAAAGTATTAGTTTTGTTGATATGTATCAAAGACGTTAAAGTCTGGCTATGTCTTCATCTTTCCTTCTTTTCTAAGGGGTTCTGAATCTACTCTTTTTAAAAAATATTTATTTATTTGGCTGAATTGGGTCTTAGTTGTGGTACACAGGGTCTTCCTTGTGTCATGTGGGATCTTTCATTTGCAGCACCTGAAACTCTAGCTGTGGCATGGGGTCTTTAGCTGTTCCATAGCATGTGGGATATTAGTTCCCTGAACAGGGATTGAACCTCTGTCCCCTGTGTTGCAAGGCAGATTCTTAACTGCTGGACCACCAGGGAAATCCCATGCTTTCCCTATTCTTGCATTTTAAGAATTAGAATATGAACAATTCAAAGGTAGTTTCCCCTCCATCCCTGAAATCCCCTTTACATCTATATTCAACAAATATTGATTGACTGCCCACCATGCTAGGCATCGGGGTTAGTGGTGCGCAAGGAAGACTCAATCCTTGTCCTCTGAATTGCTGGCTTGTCTGTAACTTGAAGACCTGTAAGCCCCACTGCTGGCCATCAGGGGTACTAACTTTGGTTAAAAAAGGGAGTGCGTCATTGAATCACACTGATGAGTTATTCTGCCAAAGAACGTGACTTCACATTCTCCCTGCACGCAGAACATCCTGAAAATTGGAAGAGACAAAAAAATCCATCTTGGGACCAAACGTCTTGCTACTGTGTTCTCCTGAAATGGGGAGAGTGGGTGGCTTTGACTTGTGCTGCTTCTGTTTGCAGGCTGTGAACGAGAACGGGCACTCCAGCCTGCTTTGTTGTTGTGTGGCGGTGTTTGAACACTGGACAGCGTATTGCTTTGCTATTATCAGGTTACTTGTATAAGCCTAGCAGCTGGCAATTGTGTAATCGTTTTTAAAAGAAAAAGCCAGAGATATTTGCTTAGAGAGAATTTCTAAAAAGGTAGAGAATGAGACGTGCGGTGCAGTCCCATGGAGAACAACCCCAGCAGTTGGATGATTGCTCTTCACAAAGGCAGGATTGTTCCTTGGTTAGAATTCCCCGTGGGACTTCCCCTCTTCAAGTTCAGGGATGCGTTATGCATTCTGGAAGGGAAGCCTGTCTCATTTTCTCTGCACACACTGACAGAGCTGGAAAAGTTGCCTTGGCTCTTGGGATCTAGTCAGTCTTATGCTGAGAGCCTTGCAGCTCTGAGTCCAAAGTCAGTCCCAGGATACAGACCCTGGAGAGCATAGAGCTGCACTTTTCTCTCTTCCTGTTTCATGTTCCCACTGTGGTCAGATGACTGGATTTGAAGCTTGTCTCCTTCACTTACTAATTGTGCTTAAGTGCTCTGTGCCTCAATTTTCTTATCTATATGATAAAGATAACATCAATAGGGCTCTGTCTCATACAGTTGTGATGAGAAAGAAATTAAACAAGGTACTGCAGTGCTCAAGACTTCCCAGGTGGCTCAGTGGTACAGAATCTGTCTGCTACTGCAGGAGACTCAGGACGGGGGTTCAATCTCTGGGTTGGGAAGATCCCCTGGAGTAGGAAATGACAGTATTCTTGCTGAGGAAATCCCATAGACAGAGGAGCCTGGTGGTTACAGTCCGTGGGGTTGCAGAGTTGGACACAACCGAGTAACTGAGCATACACGCACTATAGTGCTCAGCATAACGTTGGGCAGATACCAAGTGTATCAGTCAGCTATTACTGCCTGAGAATAATAATGCTGCATAACAAACATCCTCAGATCGCTCAGTGACTGACACAATGATCTTTATTTATCTCACTCATGTGTTTGTCAGTCAGATAGAGAGGCTCTCCTTCACGTTGCAGGTCAGGTGCAGATCTGCTCTGTGCATCTCTCATCCAGCTCCTTGGATGCTACAGGCAGCTACTAAGGATGTGTCCTTCTCATGGCAAATGGTAGGAGGACATGAGAGATGCCTAACTGTAAAAGTAAATTGAAAGCCCCTGTACATATCCTGTTGCTGACATTTCATTGACCAAAGCAAACCACATCGCCAAACCCAACATCAACGAAGTGAGAAAGTACCCATCTCTCACAGTGGAAAACACTGCCACATTATTTGGCTAAGAGTGTGGATCATAATTGTATTCCATTGGGGAGAAGAATTGGGAATAATAATTTGAACCGTCACAGCAAGTTATTTATATAACAGGAAGTTGAGTGGAAATTTTCTGTTGTTGTGCAGTTGCTAAGTCATGTCTGACCCGTGGACTGCAGCATGCCAGGCCTTCTTGTTCCTCGCCATCTCCTGGAGTTTGCTCAAACTTCCGTCTATTGAATCGGTGATGTCATCCAACCCTCTCATCCTTTGCTTCCCTCTTTTCCTTTTGCTTTCAATCTTTCCCAGCATCAGGTTTTTTTTTTTTCCCAATGAGTTCATATGAGGTGGCCAAAGTATTAGAGCTTCAGGATCAGTCCTTCCAATGAGTATTCAGGGTTGATTTCCCTTACAATTGACTGGTTTAATCTCCGAGATGTCCAAGGGATTCTCAAAAGTCTTCTCCAGCACCACAATTTGAAAGCACCAATTCTTCAGCGCTCAGCCTTCTTTATGAAAATTTTCTATCGTCCCAGAATAGGCATTCAGAGGGAAAATTTGAAAATATGAAGTTTTAGGCACTCTGCTTTTTACACTGAGCCACAAATAACCAGGGGGCTTCCCGGATGGCTCAGTGGTCAAAAATCCACCTGCTAATACAGAGACATTACTTTGCCGACTAAGGTCCGTCTAGTCAAGGCTATGGTTTTCCTGTGGTCATGTATGGATGTGAGAGTTGGACTGTGAAGAAGGCTGAGCGCCGAAGAATTGATGCTTTTGAACTGTGGTGTTGGAGAAGACTCTTGAGAGTCCCTTGGACTGCAAGGAGATCCAACCAGTCCATTCTGAAGGAGATCAACCCTGGGATTTCTTTGGAAGGAATGATGCTAAAGCTGAAACTCCAATACTTTGGCCACCTCATGAGAAGAGTTGACTCATTGGAAAAAACTCTGATGCTGGGAGGGATTGGGGGCAGGAGGAGAAGGGGACAACTGAGGATGAGATGGCTGGATGGCATCACAGACTCAATGGACGTGAGTCTGAGTGAACTCCGGGAGATGGTGATGGACAGGGAGGCCTGGCGTGCTGCAATTCATGGGGTCGCAAAGAGTCGGACATGACTGAGCGACTGAACTGAACTGAATACAGGAGACACAGGAGATTTAGGTCCAGTTGCTGGGTTGGGAAGATCCCCTGGAGGAGGAAATGGCAACCTGCTCCAGTATTCTTGCCTGGGAAATCCCATGGACAGAGGAACCTGGTGGACTAAGTCTACGAGGTTGCAAAGAATTGGATGTGACTGAACATGCACACACAAATAACTGGGGCCCCTTGTGACTTTCCAAGAGGTATCAAATCTGGCCTTGGAGCCCTCAACTCTAAGCCTCCAGGTCTACATAGGTATAAAGATGGAAAAGAAGGCATCATCTATGGAATCTTCACCTGTAGAACGTACTTGCTTGAGGTGAAGGACTGTTTGCCCCCCATGAAGTCAAGTGAAGGGACCTTGAGAGATTCCCTTCCGCAGACTGGAGATTCTTGCAAAGAGGGCTATGGGGCATCTTATACCCACAGACACTCCACCCCTCTGTGGTTCTGCTGGAGTGTATTGAGCTTGGAGGGCTTGATGTGTCCCCTGGAGTTTAGAGCAGTGAAGACATGGAGTGCCTCCTTTGAGTCTGGAAATTTTGGCAGGTAGGAGGCTTAATAGAGTAGCCCATACCAGCAGGGAAACATGGATGGTGATACAGTGCCAAGGGAAGAAAAGGACCTTTTTCTCATCCATTCACTGAGGCTTTAGAAGGTACTGAAGGCTCCTTGGAAGGAAGCATAAAGCTTAGGGGAGGAGCAGGCGCCCCAGGGCTGCCTAAACAGTAGCTAAATCACAGCAGGGGGAAATCTACTGGGTTGGCCAAAGAGTTCATCTGGGTCTCCCCATAAGATGCTGCAGAAAAACCCGGATGAACTTTTTGGTCAGCCCAATACTTGAAGTAGTGGCTGGATACATGATCAGCTAGAGGGTGTGAGCTGGGACCCAGTTGCCCCTCTCTGAGATGCTCCTCAGTGCTGCAAAAAGCTAAGGTGAGCTGAGCCTTGCCCCAAGAAAGCAGCATACCTGGCAACTGCTGGCATTAGAGGGGCTGGTATAGACCAGAGCAATGCCGGGAGGGACATCTCCATTACCGTAATTATTGTTTTGCCTCTGCGTCACTCAGTGTTCCAGTTGAACAGACAGAATCGATCTGCTGCCTTCCTCCACTTCCAGCCCCTCTTTCTAGCTCCTTCCTGCCTCCCTTCAGCTCTGCTTGGAGCCTGGCACATTTCATGTACTCACTAATCAGCTCTCCCTGTGTGGAGGCAGGGCACAGGGATGTGGGCATGCTGGCTGATCTGCTTGGGGCTCCCAGCGCTTACTCCTAATCCCCAGCCTCTGTCTGGCTGGCAGCAGATGGGATCCTCTGTGGGGAGCTCACCCAGGATGCTCCACTTTTTAGGATAAGGCAAGGTCCAAAGAACAAAAATAAAATTCTGCTACTGAGTGTATATTTGCAAGGAGCAAACGGTTGGCATTTCTAGGGGAATAAGAGTTTCCCAGTGGTGAGCTATATATATATATATATATATATATTTTAATGATAAATCTTTTCTTAATCTCAGGGAGAGATTCAGTTGTTAAAGTGGATGAGGGAAAAGGATAAAATGTGCCTGAGGTCTAGTCTGAGTGCAAAGTTCTAGTGAGCAATCCATTTGTTCTCCTGTTTAGGTCGGGGTCACTTGCTGAGTTGCCTGAATTTAGCAGATGACAAATCCCCCCACTCTGGCTCTGGTTGTTGTAAACTATTATATTAATAACACACAGAATGGGAGTTATTCCAAGACTCATGTTTGCAAGGGAATTTGAAATTACCAAAATGTATTGGTGAAATTAGGAACTATTCAAGTTTGTCATCCAGGTCACTGGTTTCTTTATGCTTACTAATATTTTTCTGATTAGCTTGATAATATTTGCTATTGAACAAGATTTGGAAAATAGTAAAACTTATTTATTATAAAGTTACTCATACTGCCAAGTTACTTTTCAGAACATGGTGCTAATTTACCCTACGACCAGCAATGTATGAATGCCCCTCAATGCATCCTTGATGTTTAATTATGAAAAAAATAAAAACATGGTCAATTTGTTCATTGAGACAAGGTGTTACTTTTCATGTATTTTATTGCTAACATGATTGAGCACTTTGCTTATCGACTAATTGTATTTCCTTTTTTTTAAGCATTGTCTTTCCATGTCCTTTGTCCATTTAAAATTGAGTGTTAGTGTTTTCCATATTTGTTAGTAAAAGCTATGTGCGTATTGAGGTTACTAAATCAGTGACTCATAATTACTGTAATTATGTTCCAATCTATTTGCCTTTAATTTTGTACTTATATGGTCTTCTTGCCATGTAGCAATCTAATTTTTATGTATTCATATTGCTAGTGTTTTCAGTTAAAATTCCATTCTTTTCATGCTTAAGTTTTTCCTTACCCTAAAATTTCCTTACCCTGTAAATTTGGACTGTTTTTACCATTTTAATTTTATATGTGAGGTATTAATCATTTTTACTTTGTTATGATCTGATGGTGGGAGGTAGGGAATTAATCTCTATTTTGTTGTTGTTCAGTCACTCAGTCGTGTCCGACTGTTTGTGACCCCATGGACTGTAGCCCGCCAGGATCCTCTATCTGTGTAATTTCCTGGGCAAGAATACTGGAATGGGTTGTCAGTTCTGTCTCCAGAGAATCTTCGCAACCCAGGGATCAAACCTGTTGCATTGGCAGGTGGGTTATTTACCACTGACCACCAGGGAAGCCCAGCTCTATTTTAGTTCATTTTATCTGTTTTTGATCAGTCCTTCAGCACCACTTAGTGAATACTCCTTTCCCCACTGAGTTGAAAACCCACTTGTATATTTTGATCTATTTGATCTATCTCAAACTCATGTAGTTATTATAATTTTATGTTCTGCTTTAATGTCTAGAAGTATAAATCCCTCTTCAGTCTTACTTTTAAAATGTTCCTTTGGTATTTGGCTCAGATGGTAAGGAATCTGCCTGCAGTGCAGGAGATCAGAGTTTGATCCCTGAGTTGGGAAGATCTCCTGGAGAAGGGAATGGCAACCGACTCCAGTATCCTTGCCTGGAGAATTCCATAGACAGAGGAGCCTGGTGAGCTACAGTCCATGGGGTCACCAAGAGTTGGCTGAGTGACTTTCACTTGGGTATTTTCACCCATTTATTCTTCCAGGTGAATTACTGAGTTATGTTGCCAAATGTGTTGAGAAGCCAGAGCTGGTGTATTGAATTAAGAATATGCAAACTCTGACCTGCTGAATGAGGGGGTACAAACCATCTGCATAGGATTAGCAAGTGGCTCCTTCAGCATCTGAGGTTCCACTTTGGGGAAGGGGAACTTCAGGGGTGGTTTTATTAAATTTTTTAAAATTTACTTTTAATTGAAGGATAATTAGAATATTATGATGGTTTCATGCATCAACATGAATCAGCCATGGGTGTACATATGTCCTCTTCCCCTTCAACCTCACTCCCACTTGCCCCCCACTCCACCCCTTTAGGTTGTCCGAGAGCGCCAGCTTTGGGTTTCAGGGGTGGGTTTTGACTGAAGGTGCAGTTTCAATATGCTTGCATGGTAGGAAGCGAGTGGGCACAGCTGTGGCAGGGGGAAGGGCAGTCTTCTGTCCCAGGTCACGATCCAGCAGGAGACTGAGGGCAGTGTAGTAAGCGCATTGCTTATAAGGTGGTTGGGCCAGAAGTTCTTGATTTTTCACGGGCTTAACTCTGTGTGGTTATTTTATTTTTATTAATTAATGTTTTAATCAATTGGAGTTGATTTACAGTGTTGTGTTGGTTTCTGCCATATAAGAATATGAGTCAGTCATAACTATATGTATATCTCCTCCCTCTTGAGCCTTCCCTTCCCCAACCCACCCCTCTAGGTCATCGCAGAGCATCAGGCTGGGTTCCCTGTGTTATAGAGCAGCTTCCTGCTAGCTGTCTGTTTTACAGATGGCAGTGTATATATGCCAGTGCCACTCTCTTAATTTGTCCCACCCTCTCCTTCCCTTGTTATGTCCTTGGGTCTATCACTACATCTGCCAATAGGTTAATCAGTATCATTTTTCTAGATTCCATGTATATGCGTTAATATATGTTATTTGTTTTTCTTTTTCTGACTTTCTTCACCCTGTAGAGCATGCTCTAGTTCCATCCACCTTAGTTCAGTTATTCACATTTGTTCCTTTTTATGGCCGAGTAATATTCCATTGTATATATATATACATGTGCCTAACTCTAATTGTGAAGTTGTTCAGTCATGTCTGACTCTTTGTGACCCCGTGGACTGTAGCCTACCATGTTCCTCCGTCCATGGGATTTTCCAAGCAAGAATACTTCAGTGGGTTGCCATTTCCTTCTCCAGGGGGTCTTCCTGACCCAGGGATTGAACCCGGGCCTCCCACGTTGTAGACAGATACTTTACCGTCTGAGCCACCCCACTGAAGCGTTTAATAGCTGCCTAAGTAGCAATGTACCCTGTTTGGAGCAAAACCTAGGAGCAAATAATCACAACCTGGGAGGGCTGGTGTGGGGGTGGTTTCCTGGGAGGACACGGGAGGTCACCAGCTGGCTCGGCGGGTGGAATGCCAGCTGGGTCGGGGGTCTCTGAGTCCCTGGGCAGGGTGGCCACTCAGATGGTAAAGCATCTGCCTCTAATGCGGGAGACCTGGGTTCAATCCCTGGGTCGAGAAGATCCCCTGGAGAAGAAAATGGCAACCCACTCCAGTATTCTTGCTTGGAAAATCCCATGGATGGAGGAGCCTGGTAGGCTACAGTCCATGGGGTCACAAAGAGTTGGACAAAACTGAGCGACTTCACCTTCACTAACTCTAATTAGTTATCTTAAAAGGGACCCTGGAAAAAGCAAAGCAGGAACTTACGGAGGGAATCCTAAACTCAATCCTTTTCTAATTGTCCAGACTCTGGACAGGGTTATCATATTGTAAAATGCCTAGGCAAAAGCTCAGAAAAACAAAAGTTATTTTTCTCATCATACTGAGTTAAGAACAAATCCTGTTGGAATTTGGGTAAGAATTATAGTTTAATTCCACTACCAATTACATTTATATTTATGTAGTTACATTACTAGTTAATTTGGTGACAATTGGCGTTACAGAACATGGTATATTTCTTTATTTATCCAATGTTTATTTTCAGTCTCTCTATGAAGCTTCATATTTTAAAATAACAAAACTATTAAAATAAGAAAATAATAGAAAAAAACCTAACCGTCACTGAGGATTATATGCTAGGCTTTGGTTAGTTTAAATATAATATCTCATTAATCTTCCCAATTTACCCAAGATGATTCAGGCAGTAAATGGCAGAGAAACCTAGTCAAGACTTTTAGATTCTGGAGCCTGAGCAGTTACACTATAGCCCTTCCCTGAAGATTCTGGCAAATTATCTCCTGTAGTTCAAAGTGGCAGGGAAATAGTCTATGAGAATACTAAGTTTTGTTCTTATGTTAATAATTTATATTAAAATTTTCTCTTTGAAATCAAGAAAGTGTTAGAATGGGGTACACTTTGCTTGAAATTTGGTAAACACTATGGATTTGAAGGGGCTTCACAGGTGGTGCTAATGGTAAAGAACCTGCCTGCCAATGCAGGAGACACAAGAGACAAGGGTTTGATCCCTGGGTCAGGGAAGATCCCCTGGAGGAGGAAATGGGAACCCACTCCAGTGTTCTTGCCTGGAGAATCCCAGGGACAGAGGAGCCTTGCCGGGGTCCAGCCCCAGTGAATCCAGGGTATTTGAAGTGGAGACGGCATCGGCGTCTGAGGAATTAATTGCTTAATTAAAGATATGGAGGGAGATTAGAAAGAAATAGTGTAGTAGGAAAATTAGTGGAGAAAAGAGGCTGAATAACTTGGTTTACATGGAGAACCAATAAAGTTCCAAGACAAGGAACTTGCACCATCTATGTAGGCCACCAGTGCCCACTTGAATAGCGGAGGATGCCCCGCCTTGGGCTCCCTCTCGCATGGGTCTTAGAAGCCGGGGCAAATAAGTAGACTCAGTGAGCCTCCATGCTCCAGATGGGAATTCAGCCAGAAAAGGGAGAAAAGAACGACATGGGGGAGCCAAGCATCGGTGCCAGACCCACAACTTTATTTTCAAAAGCAGCTTATATACCCCACGTTGTACATAAAGAAATAATGGAATATGCAGAGTTATGCAGAGGCAGCAGTCCTGACCCTTATTGAGACCAGGCTTTCCTCTTGCATACCTTCCCGTATACAAAAGGTCCCAGGTGGTTTTACATCATCTTCTGGCCAGGGGGCCTGTTAACATTTTTGTGGCTCTTTTCCTAGATAAATGTCTGTAAACCAGAAAACTCTTTTTCTCTTGAAGTGTCTTTTCTTTAATCTGCATCACCCTCAAAGTACTAATTAAAGTTACATTCCTGTAGCACAAAGGTGCAGCGGGTTATAACAAAGAAAGTGCTTAACTCAAAGATCTAATGTTGCCAATACCAGGTCTACTACCTGTTTTTTCTACATGCCGACTATATCTACAAATAAAAGATATGAAAATTTGGCAGCAAGTATTGGCTCAACAAATGAAAGCCTTAATCAGTCCTATTCTAATGATTTTTGACTCCTCTGAAGCCCCTACATTCCTAGGATGTTTTAAGCTTCCTGTGCCTCTCGCGGTCGGGAGGCCATAAACAATCACATGTGCAGCTGTAAGAGCCTGGCAGGCAGGCTAGAAAGCCATCAGAGGGGTGTTTGGATTAAAACACTCTTATTAGGCCCAGGAGATTTATTATCTAAAAGCTATAAATTAACTTTTTCCAGAAAAAGGTGGTGGGGGGTACAGCCCCCTGTTAATGTCAGAAGAGTAGGTGGAAAGCATAACACAGTAAAGCAGGCAGACTCTTGGTTTTAAGGGTAGATGCTTGGGAACAGGGGGTCTCCTGAGGCTTGATCCTGCCTTTGTGTATGCCGAGCCTCCTTCCTCATGACCTTTGCCATGGGTGGAGGTCCTCACGCTGGCTCCTGGCAGAGCCTGGCAGGCTGCAGTTTGTAGGGTCTTAGAGTCGGACATGACTGAAGGGACTTAGCACAGCCCAACACATAAATTTGAAGAGTGAAGATTTTCTTTATATTAGGCAAATTTTTATCCAGTGCTTTGGTTCCCAATCCTGGCTGTGTATTAGAATCAGCTGAGGAGTTTATTTAAAAAAACAAACAAAAAACCAAGCAATATCCTAACTCTCCTTAGGGATACTTAAGCCAGACTCTAAGAGTGGCAGTTTCTTAAAGAAACTGCCCAGTGATCCTGATGTGCAGCCAAAGTTTTCGACCCTGACAGAGTAAACCTTCAGTTGTCGTTTCTGTTTTCTGACATTTTTATTTCCCCTCTAGAGTCACCCACAGTTCTTGGCTAGAATCTCCTTTCTTTGTCTTTCACGTCTATCATATTCTCTGATCACTTTTACCTTTTTATATTTTTGATTTTCTTTCTGAAGGTGGACTCAACAGCCGGGCAAACAAAACAGATCACCCACTAGCTAGAAGGAAAGAGAGTTGGCTTAAAAAGGAAAACAGATGCGATTAGAACATCAGTTCTCTTAAAACTCGTGAGTCCTCATCCCAGTCAGGGAATTTTTTCCCTCTCTGCCACACCCTCTCCTTCTCCATCCACCTCAAGAAAGAATCTATTTATAAACTATTTTGAAAACCATTGCTTGTTCAGGAGCCTGACTACAAGAGACTGTATTCCCAATATGTGCTAAACGGCCCCATTTGCAAACCCCCACTATGTCAGGTACTATACAGTAAGTCTTCTACACGCGAACCTTCAAGTTTCACACTTTCAAAAGTGCAACTGTGCATCTGATTCCAGCAAAGAACCAGAACCCGTGCCATCAAGATCAGTCGTGAGTGAAATCACAGCGTGCACTCCGTCTCCTACTGTTGATGACCCTTCAGCTCTACCCTCTCCCACCTCGTCTCCCTCCTCCATCAGTAACTCTTCCGGCCTGTTCACTCCATGCCAGCCCCTGCATGCCGGCTGTTGTACTGTACTACTGTACCTTTCAAGGTCCTGTGCTATAAGATTAAAAATGTTTCTTTTTTGTGTGTGTTTATTTTTTAACGTATTATTTTTGTGAAAAGTATTATAAACCTCTTTCAGTACAGTACTATATAGCTGATTGCATTAGTTGGGTACCTAGGCTAACTTTGTTGGACTTACAAACAAATTAGGCTTGCCAATGCGCTCTTGGAACAGAACTTGTTCATATGTAGGGGACTTACTGTAAATATTTGTCATGGGTATAAGGCCAGGGGTGTTGCGGATGCATCTAAGATGGGCACAAAGCCTGGTTCAGAGTAGGTTTCATCAGAGATGCTCCCTGCCACCCATCAAGACTTAAGTCATGGTGCTCAAGTGGGGGTCCCCCAACATCCTCTCTGAGGACTCAGCTGGGAGAGCAGGGGTGTCCTGTCTGGAGCATCTTTAACTGCTCAGCTTTCTTCTCATGGGTAGTGATTCTGCTCCTTTTGCCTTGTGAGTCATTTGGACACCAGTTCCCTGCTTGTTCTCTGCTGCAGAGCTGGCACCCCAGGTCTGACTCCTTCTCCATCCCCTCTGCTGCTTCCAGTTGCTTCTTTTGTCTCTATGAGGGACTGAACAACGCTGGACTCCCCAGTTAAGATACTGAGCACCTGGGCTTATCTTCCCCAACGTTTCATCTATTCTCAGTCCTGCACTCTCCAAGACACCTGTTTAAATAAAAGCTTGAGGAAGAGATGGTGCTTGTGGGCCATCAAACCTCGAAGCCTGCATTTGTTTATCCAGGAATACCCAAGAAAGCCAAGATCCATGCAGTAAACTCCGTGCACATTGTTCTATTCATGGGACACAAATGGAGGGCAGTTTGTGTGTGTTCAATGCCTGCCATTTCTAAAGAGTAGGCCTCCTTTGCTCTTTTCCAAAAATTCCCACAAGGTAGAAAGTATTATTCCCACTTTACAGAGAAGCTGAGTCACTTATCCAGTGTCTCATGGTTGGCATGTGGTAGAGTCGGGATCCACACCTTCAGATTCCTTGTCCAGGACTCTTTACGTTGGGCATGTCTTCACTGAGAGTCTCTAGAGATGAACAGGGAGAGATTAATTGGGAACAGGCTGGACTCACTAGATAAGCCAGGCGAGACCCTCCTGAGCTCTGAGCACACGTGGCCTGTGTCACCTCACTGTTCCTAGATTACTGTTTTACCTGGAAGTCACCCAGGGCCACGTGGAAGACTGCTGCCCAGAGAGACGCCCTGAAGCGGTGCATAGGGCAAATGGGGGGAGCATCGCTCTGGAGGTTACCCCATCATAAGGCATTTAGCTTTGCCAGTTCAAAGTTGTACTCAGTCACTCAGTCCTGTCTGACTCTCTGAGATGCTATGGATTGTAGCCTGCCAGGCTCCTCTGTCCGTGGGATTCTCCAGGCAAGAATACTGGAGTGGGTTGCCATTTCCTCCTCCCGGGGATCTTCCTGAAAGGGATAGAACCTGCATCTCCTGCATTGGCAGGTGGGTCCTTTACCACTGAGCCACCTGGGAAGCCAGTTCAGAGAGGACTCTTTAAATTCCTTGGGAAACAGTGGTCCATGGAGCCCTGTGGTGCTCTGCCCATCCCGTGGCTCCTCTTTCAGCCTCCTCTTCTCCCTGTTCTGGAGGCTGGAAGTCCAGGTCGAGGTACCCGCAGGTTCGTTTGCTCCTGAGGACTCTCTCCTTTAGCCCAGCTGATGTCTTCTTACGTGGTTTTCCTCTGTGTGTATCTCTGGTCAATCTCTGCATGTCCCCCTCACAGAATGGTCCTCCTGGGTAATCCTCAGGGTGGACAAAACTGTGTCTTGCCTTGCTGATGCTGGTTTGCTCTTCTTTTCTCACCACATTCATTACGTTATCAGAATGCTATTAAGATTTACATGAAACCTCCCAGCCTCGGGGCCCATCTGTTCTTGCTATTTATTCCCCCAGGGGAGTCACGAATCTGTCATCTGTGATTTTACAGTTCTCTGTATCCGAGGTGCCAGTGCTGCGTTTCCTCTGTGAGGCCATGATGCACGGCTCTCCTCTTCGTGAAGGGCTCTGGGGGGGATCGTGCAAAGAATGACACCCCCTTCTTCAGGAAGTGAGACGCCTTCTCCTGAGTGCCAGGCACAGCCGCCAAGTCCTGCTGGGAAAATATGCACCCTTGCTTCACACAACAGAGGCCCCCGGGCCCAAACAGGGATCAGAGACCTCTTTTAAGTCAGACTTAAAACAGCTTCCTGCTGTCCAGAGATACAGCCATTATTTGTTCTTGAAAGGGAGTGGCATTAGTTTTCCAGAGCTGCTACGACGAAATAACACAGATGGAGATGCTTGATGTTGTTGAGCAGTTGCTCAGTCGCGTCCAACTCTTTGCGACCCCATGGACTGCAGCCCGCCAGGCCTTCCTGTCCATCACCAACTCCTGGAGTTTGCCCACGTTCATGTCCATCGAGCCAGTGATGCCATCTAACCATCTCATCCTCTGCCACCCTCTTTGCCTTTTGCCTTCAGTCCTTCCCAGCATGTCTTTCCCAGGGGAGCCTTGAATGGCAGGAAATCTCCTCCTTGTTCTGGAGGCTGGAAGTCCAGGTCGAGGTGCCCGCAGGTTCATTTCTCCTGAGGGCTCTCTCCTTGACTTGTGGACAGTAGCCCAGCTGATGTCTTCTTACATGCTCTTCCTCCGTGCGTGTATCTCTGGTGAATCCTGGCATGTCCTAATCTCTTTCTTTAAAATATCTATTTATTTAGCATTTAACAATGTTAGTTTCGGCTGTGTTGGGTCTTCCTTGCTGTGTGCAGGCATTCTCGAGTTGCAGAGCGGGGGCTGCTCTCCAGGTGTGGTTCATGGGCTTCTCTTGTGGAGCACAGGCTCTGGGCACTCAGGCTAAGCAGTTGTGATACATGGGCTTAGTTGCCCCACAGCGTGTGCCATCTTCCTGGACACCAGGGATCAAATCTGTTTCCCCTGCACTGGCAGGCAGATTTTTAACCACTGGACCAGCAGGGAAGACCCTCCTCTTATCAGAACACTGGTCAGACTGGGTTGGGGTCCACCCTGAGGGCCTCAGTGAACTTCCTGCTCAGTCTCTCAGTTGTGTCTGACTCTTTGCGACCCCATGGACTCCTTTGTCTATGGCATTCTCCAGCCAAGAATACTGGAGTGGGTTGCCATGCCCTCCTCCAGGGGATCTTCCTGACCCAGCAATCCAACCCGCGTCTCCTATGTCTCCTGCATTGGCAGGCGGGTTCTTTACCACTAGTGCCTCCCGGGTCACCTCTTTAAAGGTCCTGTCCCCAAATAGAGTCACATTCTGAGGCACTGGGTGTTCAATGTATGAATTATGAGAGAGCATAAGTCAACCTATAACCGAGAGTTAATAAGTGAGAATACAGACACTGTTGAGTTTCTGTTCTGTGCCAGGCACTGTACTTGCAGTTTCACATACATTTTCCCATTTATTGAAAAAGATCTTATAGATCATGCAACAGCGATCCCAGCTGAACTCTGTATAATGACCACTGGCAGTCGGCAAAGAGGTGAAGCTCCCCTTGGGAAGCTGGAAGTTTAACACCAAGGGATAAAGAGCAGAGAGAGGAATTTAAGTTGCCTTAACGAGAGAAAAGGGCCCCCAGTCCCACTGCACTTGAACATAACTGGATTGAATAAATTAACAATTATGATAATAATACTGATAGTAATTGAAATTTTTTAAAAAATATATTTATTTATTTACTTGACTGCCTCTGGTCTTAGTTGTAGCACGTGGGATCTTCATTGCATCATGGGGGATCTTTCGTTGCAGTGCATGGACTCTCTAGTTGTGGCACGCAGGCTCCAGAGCACATGGGTTCAGTAGTTTAGGCTGGCAGGCTTAGCTGCTCCATGGCACGTGGGATCTTAGTTCTCCAACCAGGGATTGAACCCATGTCCCTGCATTCCAGGGCAGATTCTTTAACCACTGGACCATCATGGAAATCCCTGAAATTTGTTGAGTGCTTGCTGTGTTCTAAATGCTTTTAGCATTTGTTGTTGTGGCTCAGTTGCCAAGTCATATCCGACTCTTTTCGACCTGATGGACTGCAGCACGCCAGGCCTCCTTGTCCCTCACCATTTCCCAGAGTTTGCCCAAGTTCATGTCCATTGAATTGGTGATGCCATCCAACCATCTCATCCTCTGTCACCCTCTTCTTCTGCCTTCAGTCTTTCCCAGCATCAGGGTCTTTTCCAACGAGCCAGTTCTTTGCATTGGGTGGCCAGAGTACTGGAGCTTCAGCTTCAGCATCAGTCCTTCCAAGCTTCTAGTGTATGACATATTTAACTGTTGCCATTCTAAAGAAAGAACACATTTAACACTCTTACGAGGTGTTGATCAGTCAAGTATGTGCAGAAAAATGAGCTTCTCAGAAGGCGATGCTGGCAGTGCCTTCCAAATACTGCCCAAGAAAGGGGACATTCTAGCCAGCAGACCCAGGTATTGGCAAGGCTGTGCCTACTGTGGGGGCACAGGTGCCAGGGTCTGAGCTGGAGGCCAGAGAGCATGACTCATCCACCTCTGCCTCCTCCAGTCCTGTTCTTCTCAGCATCCTTCCAAATACAGATGGGTCTCCCATGCTGGTCTGCCTAATAAGATAGGGGGTGCTGGTTATGCCAAGATGAGGATTCTGACTTACCGGTAGGTGTCTCCTTGCAAACCACTCAGGCCTTCTGGTTGCTGTCTGGAATCAATGGGGAACGGGAGAGAGACTTGTGTTGCAGGCCTGATGAAACCTGATTTGGGGTGACAGCCAGACCTTGGGCAGGGATATTATGTTTATTTCTTTTGCTGCTGTAACAAATCACCACATAGTGGGTAAAAATGACACACATGTATTATAAGGGCTTCCCTTGTGGCTCAATGGTAAAGAATCCACCTGCAGTGCAGGAGACATGGATTTGATCCCTGGATTGGGAAGATCCCCTGGAGCAGGAAACGACAGCCCACTCCAGTATTCTTGCCTGGGAAATCCCAGGGAGAGAGGAGCCTTGTGGGATACAGTCCATGAGGGTTGTAAAAGAGTAGGACCCAACTTATTGGCTAAACAGTAATAAATTGTCTTACAGTTCTAGAGGTCGGAGTTCGAAATGGGTCTCCCTGGGCTAAAATCAAGGTGCCTGCAGGGCTCTATTCTTCTGCAGGCTGGAGGAAAGAACCTGATCCCTCGCTTTTTCTGGTTTCTAGAAGCTGACTGCATCCCCAGGCTTGTGCCCTTTTCTCCACCTTCATATCCAGCAGCTTAGCATTCTCTGATTTCGCTCTGACTTTCCCCCTCCTGTCTTCCTCTTCTCTATGAGGACCCTTGTCATCACAATGGGTCCACTCCCATAGCTCAGCATAGCCTCTGCATCATAAGATCCTTTACTTAATCACACCTGTGAGTGAGTCCCTTTTGCTATGTCAAGTAGCATGTCCACAGATTCCAGGGACTAGGATGTGGACAGCTTTGGGAGCTCATTCTTCTGCCTCCCACAGTTATGCCCTTTTAAAAATTGGTGTCTCTTTGTTTATTTTTTTGACCATGCCATGTAGCATGGAAGATGTTAGTCCCCTGATCAGGGATCAAACCTGGATTGGGAGCACAGCCTCTTAACCCCTAGACTGCCAGGGAAATCCCCCCACAACTATCCTTACTGAGTTAAGAGCACCCTTTTGGGAATACGCTTGGATGACGGTCAGCTGTTCACTTTAGTGACACCCAGCCTCAACACTGGCTGCACACTCTAATTTTTGAAGTTGGATATCCCAACCTGGTGAGGCAGTGGGGATGTTGTCATAACCCACATGAAGGTCCAGGAAACTGAGGGTCACAGAGGCTGAGTAGTTTTCTGGGATTGGCACCCATTTCCACCAGTAGCCCCATCATTGGCATTGCACTGTGTTCCTTTCCAATCCATATAACAGACAGGGACATCAAAACTTATTTCCACTAGTATTTCCTTCATAAGAAGGAATATAATTCCTGACCAGGGGCAGGAAAGTAGAAATTAAAGCATGTTGTTGTTTAGTTGCTCAGTCCTGTCTGACTCTTTGCGACCCCGTGGACTGTATCTCGTCAGGCTCCTCTGTGCGTGGGATTTCCCAGGCAAGAATACTGGAGGGGGGTTGCCATTCCCTTTTCCAGGGGCTTGGTCCGACCCAGAGATCAAGCCCGAGTCTCCTGCAGTGGCAGGTGGGTTCTTTACCATCCCATCCACCAGGGAACACAAGCCTATTTCTTCATGTGATGTGCCAGGGATTGCCGTGTCTGTTTCAAAAGCTAACAGTCCTTGCTTTCTGGGGTCTCTCTGCACTTGGCTTTATTGTAAAACTTAATCAACAAATCAGGGTACAGACCACCTTCAGAAGGAAGTAGGCAGATCTCTTATTTTGTTAAATTTCTCACGCACACATGGACTCTTTCATTACACACAGAGTGGCTTTTCTTTGGTGGGTGTTGTGAGGAATATAGAGATGTTGAAAATGTGAATATGTGCTCAAGCAGTTCAGTCTGGCCATTTGTACTGTAGGCCACAGAGGTAATCTTGTAGACCAGGCTTTGAAGCTGAAAGATGGGCTCAACTGCCAAGTTCCATCAATCACCAGCTGAGTGACACTTGGCAAGTAGCTTAACCTCTCTGAGCCTGCTTCAGTTCCTCCTTCCATACAATGGGATAATAACCGTACCTACCTTGGAGGGTGCTTGTAAGGACCAAGTGAATGTCAAACTCCCAACTCTGAGCTGAGTGCATGGCAGATGCTCATGAGATGTTCTCAATCCTTCTTTTCCCTGGCTGCTTAGCCTTGTCTTTACAGAAAAGAGAAGAGTGTGCATGAGATGGGGTGGGGAGAGTGGGAGGTACATTTAAGCATTTCTGGGATGTTCTAATAATGGGCAGAGGCCAGGCTGAAAAGAGATCAGCTGTGCCTTTTGCGTGCCTGATGCAGAGCAAACTCGTTCGGCCCCTCGCCCTCTGTTTGAGGCTGCCAGAGAGGCGTTCTGTGCTCCAAACCCACATGCTGGCAGCATTGTCCAGCATCATCTTCCAGCAGAAAGGCTCAGCAGGTGTTTAGAAAGCAGACTGTCCACCCTGTTCTGATTTTGGAAAAGAAAAGCTCTTTCTGTGGAACAAATAACCTCTGAATCAGAAAGAGAAGATATACTCTAGAGGCATAACAGATGAATAGAATAGACCCAGGGACAGCCCAGAAGGATGTTTGTGTGTCTGGAGCTGAGATGCCAGTGGGAAGGTGGGGTGGGTTGAGGGGAAGGAGGAGAGAGACATTTGGTATAAGAGTTGTGCCAGGCTCTGCGTGATGCCTTTGTAGGCGGAGTTCAGGTTTTAATCCCTGAATACTGGAGTGCAAAAATAGTCCCGGTGGTGACCAGGATTTCTTTTTACTGACTGATTGAGGTATGTTTGATGAACAATGCTGTGTTAATTTCTGCTGTACTGCAAAATGACTCATGTATGTACATACATACCTTCTTCTTCTTTTTTTTTAATCTTCTTTTCCATCATGATTTATCCCAGGATATTGAATATAATTCCCTTGTGAGATATAGTCTGGATTTCTATGTTAACTCTGCAAAGCCAAGCAGATTCAGGAGTAGTTCTTTGAGCTTTTCTTGTCTTTTTCTCATTAGATGCATTAAAATGACTTGCATTTTGTGGACTGTAAGGAGACTTGAGTGGAGGGAGGGAAGAATGACATTTGGTGCTATTTGCACAGAGAAGCATCCCCCAGGTATTCGAGCATATTCCACAGATAAAAGAAGGTGAGTGCACTTCTGAATGCTCTTATCTTTCTTAGCCTTATCCCCAGGGCTCAAATCAAACCTGAGATGGCGGAGAAAATGCCTCTCCACCCGGCGGGGACACATGCTGTCACCAGCCCTGCTCTCTGTCTAGCAGAGATTGTCAGCCCCCTCCTGGGAGCTGTTTTCACCCTCTCCCACCGATGAGTCATCCTCAGAGGCCAGTTCTCAAGAAGGTGGGATGGCAGAGCAGGAGGAGGTGTCAGAATGTGAAAGCTGTTCTGTTCTTTCCTTGAAAATTAACTTGGCAGCTTGTAAGCAGTGAGCTTTCTGCATGGAGACAGAACAAGTGAGCCGACCAGCTAGTGAGCCAGGGCCTGGAACCCACCCCCATCTTCCACTTAATTGAGTACGAGATCCCGACTTTGCCTTATGCAAGTCTCATCATATTGCTTTACAGACAGGGGTGAAATAATCATGGTGACAGTTTCTTTGGGAGATCCTTGGGATCAAGTCATTTCAACAAATATTTAATGTGCCCTGGGCCAGTGGTGAAGAACTCTGTCCACCAAGGCAGGAAACTCGGGTTGGATCTCTGGGTTGGGAAGATCCCCTGGAAGAGAACATGGCAACCCACTCCAGTGTTCTTGCCTGGAAAATCCCATGGACAGAGAAGCCTGGAAGGCTACAGTCCATGGGGTCACAAAAGAGTCAGACATCACTTAGCGACTAAACAACAACAATGGGTCAGGTATGTGCCATATACAGAAATAAGTACATTGTGGGTATCTGCCCTCAAGGCGATGGGAAAATGAACGTTTACATGACCATCATGTAAGGTCAGTGGAAATGAAGGCTATGGCCAAGGTATAAAGGGCCGGGTGTGCCAATGAAGGAGAAATCCTTGTCTGCAGGAGCTGGCATGGGGGGAGGAGGGAGCAACCAAGTGAGATGGTGAAGCCAGCAAGGTCTGGGAAAAGCCCAGAACTGGAACATGATCTGAGGGCACAGATGTGGCCACGAGGTGGTCAGAACCCAAAGGGAACAACACACGGAGCATCCTGTGTGCTGGTTATGTGGCTGCTGGGGAGAGTGCTGGGGAAATTGGTAGGCAGCAGGGAGCCGCCCAAGGCTTCTTTTTTCCCTAGACGTGGACCATTTATTTATTATTTTTTAAAATTGGAGTATAGGGCTTCCCTGGTGGCAATGGTAAAGAATCTGCCTGCAATGCAGGAGACTCAGGTTCGAACTTTTGGTCAGGAAGATCCCCTGAAGGAGGGCATGGCAACCCACTCCAGTATTCGTGCCTGAAAAATCCCATGGACAGAGGAGCCTGGACAGCCTACATACAGTCCATGGGTCATGAAGAGTCAGACACAGCTGAGTGACTCACACTAATAGTTGCTTTACAAGGTTGTTTGTTTCCCCTGTACAGTAAAGTGAATCAGCCACGCGCGTACGAATATCTTCTCTTTTTTAGATTTCCTTCCTGTTTACCAGGTCACCACAGAGCACTGAGTAGAATTCCCTGTGTTATACACTCGGTTCTACCAAGGTTTCTTTGGAGGGAATTGTTTTGGTCTGATCTGGTCTGCCATTGGAGGTGGTAAGTGGTTTTAGGCTCGTTTGCTGGTTAGACTCTTCGCTAATTGTGTGCCTGCGAGCATGGTTTCCCTCGGGCTCCACTTCATCAGCTGTAGAGTGGAGGCAGAAATGGTGCCCACGTAGGGATCTTGGGAGGTGGAATGGGATGACATGGGGAGAATGCTTAGCTCAGTGACTGGCACTTGAAAGGCTCAGCAAAGGGTGTGCATGTCAACAGCCATTCAAGGAAGGCTCCACTGTGCAGAGCAGGGCAGGTGGGGATGGTACTCCCCGAGATGAGGGGCTGCAGGCCTGAGGCCACGTGACGGTTGCTGTGTTGGCAGGTTGGGGAGGCCAGTGCCTGAACCTGGGTGGCGGTAGGAAGGGGGAAAGAGGGACTGTGATGATGTGATGCTGAGACTGCAGGGCTAGGAGGTGTGGGGAGTGGGGCTGAGGAAGGAGGGAGCAGTCAGCTGCTGGAGTTCCAGGGTGAGGACAACTGGAAAGAGGATGGGGCACTGCTGGAGGAATCCTGAGTTCCATTTGAGCATTTCAGAGGCTGGTGGACGTCTTAGTGGGCAGACTTGTGAGGTGATGGCAAATTCAGGGGGCAAGGTCAGGGCTGAGTTATGTGCTTGGCTAGGGCTGAAATGTGCTGTGGGGGAAGAGGTTGTATAGTCTTCCACGGAGAGAGAGTAGATACAGAAGGGAAAAGTGCCATGAGAGAGCCTTAGGGAATATTCCCATATAAAAAGGAGGTGTGGTCCAGTGGCTAAGATTCCACACTCCCAAGGCAGGGGACCCAGTTCGATTCCTGGTCAGGGAACTACATCCTGCATGCCACAGCTTGAAGATCCTGCATGCTGTGGCTAAGTCCCAGTGCAGCCAAATAAATGAATATGAAAAATAAAAAGGAGATGGAGGATAATGAACATGGAATGAGAGAGAGATGGCAGGGGGGATGAGAGAGAGAGCATTCAGGGAGGAAGGAGAGAGAGCCAGGAGAGGGCTGGTGCCACGGACCCCAGAGTAGGAGAGGTCTGCCCAAGGCAGGATCCAGGAGGATGGGGACCCACGAGAGGCTCCTGAGTGGTAATTAGGACAGAATCAGTGAGTCTGGAGGAGACGCTGCCAGCACAGTCCTGAGAACAAGAAGTGCAGCTCTGGGGTGAAGAAACAAGGATGCAGGTGGGCACAGGCCAGCGAACCCAGATGCCTCTCAGGGCAGTGGAAGGAGGAGGGGACAATGTGGATTGGCTTAGTGAGGAGGAGCACTGGGAGAAATGTTTTCAGAATGTGCGGGGCTTGAGCATTTTTACAGAATAAAAGCTAAGTGAGAAGAAAGACCTTGAAGATGTAGGGGAGGAGGTGGTGGATGGAGCCAAGTCTGGGACCCCACGGGGGCAGGTGGGGCTGTGCACAGTGGGCCACTGGTCTTCAGGCCATGATGGTGTGTAGAGAGCTTGGATGGGAGGAGGGTGGAGACGTTTGGAGACAAGGTTGCGGGACTCAGTGAATGGGGTGAAGTAAGAGGGAAGGTTTTGGAAGTGAGTGAGGTTTATGGGAAAGGTTTGGAACAGCCCTCATGGGGGACAACTAGGCACTAACCAGGGGCTCAACAAACTGACAAGCAGAACCGGGGCTCAGTTGATTTGAGCATCCAGACTGGAGGCTGAGCTGATGAGCCCGTATGTGTGTGTGTGCGTGTGTACATGTGTGTGTATTGCATATGTAGTCCATGTATATATTGTGTATATATACATATACATATTGTGTACATATATTGTGTATATATACACAAATGTTGTATTTTGATTGTTTTTGTTTTCCCATGAGCATGGCCAAGCTAAGCAATGGGAAGAAAGTGGGGTCATGCAGGGCTGGAAATTGTGCCTGTCTGTGGTACCTCATGAGAACCAGCGTTGCTTCGTTTCAGGTCAGTGCCTGACAGGGAGCAGCAGACTAAAGACCCGCTTGTGTTGTGTGCTGGGCCTTGAGAAATTAGCCCATTTAATACTGTGAAAGCCCTACGAGGGAGGGCGTGTTATTCTTAAAAATAATTATCCATTTATTTGGCTGTATCTTAGTCGCAGTATGTGGGATCTAGTTCCCTGACCAGGGATCGAACCCAGGCCCCCTGCATTCGAAGCTCGGAGTCTTAGCCACTGGACCACCAGGGAAGTCCTGGAGGCCATGCCTTGCAAATGAAGAAACTGAGGGTCATAGAAGTGACCTGAACATGCCCCACATAAGATACGTGGCAGGCTTTCCAGATGGCACAGTGGTAAAGAATCTGCCTGCCATTTCAGGAGACACAAGAGATCTGGGTTTGATCCGTGGGTTGGGAAAATCCCCTGAAGAAGGAAATGGCAACCCACTCCAGTATTCTTCCCTGGAGAGTCCCACGGACAGAGGAGCCTGGTGGGCTATAGTCCATGGGGTCACGAAGAGACAGACACGACTGAGCACGTGCACACACACACGCACACACACACACACAGAGGAAGTGGTGGTGGCGGGGAACAGACCAGTGAATCTGTAAGAACTTGGCCTTTCGTCTCTGTCTGGTGGGTGCAGCAGAAGACGTGGGTTTGGGGGTAAGGACACACGTAAGGGAAGCAGTTCCCCTGGGACCAGATGCACCAGTGAGCAGCAGGCTGTGACTCTGGAAAAAAGAACAATGCAGAACCCAGCCTCCTGTTCCACTACTCTAAGGCAACATATGTGGGAACTTTCTCTTCCCTTCTCTCTCTTTTTTGAGGCTGTCTGCACAGGAATTGACAAATTCTAATGATAGTCTATTTTGGAGGGAGTGTTAAATTATTCAGATGCAGGCACAAATAGAACGTCTCCAGCAGCCTTGACATCCTGCTTGAACCCACAGATGTCAATTTCCTGGACACTGTGAGGGTCTGCAGACCATGCCTGGGTGGGAGGTGGGGGCAGGGCTTTTATGAACCGTCTAAACACTGCTGTCCGGAGCCAGGACTCCAAACCCTGAAGGTGTCCAGCCACAGGCTGCAGGGACGGTGGGGTAGGGCATGGCTCCATGACAATGGGGCTTCTTCAAGTTCTCTTCATCCTCCTCCTCAAGGGTGTCCTAAGCCGGCCAGGTGTGCTAACCCTTGAAAGCAGCCACTGTGACCTCCGCTTCTGCTGGGATTACACCTGCAGTTTTGCATTTCTCAGAGCTCCAAAAGGCTCATGTGAGAATCATGATGATGTTCAGGAAAGTTCAGAAGTCAGGCATGTTTCGATTGCTCAACGTGGGACTCTTCTCTTGTCTCTTTGCATGGTTCCTTCTATTCTCGGGAACTCCTTTGTCTTGAGGATGCTCAGGCAAGAGGCCATTGAGGATGGCTCTGATTCTAGACCCTCCCTGTGGAAGTCCCTGGAGGACTGGACACAGCAACCATGTAGCTGCAACCTAGGGCGGTTATTTAATTTATATCCAAACCCAGACACCAGAGTTAAAAGGGGATGCTCTTTAATAGTGACCCCAGGATGTCAGGCATTAACAGGCACTGTTTGGAACAATTTGGGCTACTCTAGAAAGAATGGGGGCGGGGGGGTTGCAGTTAAGTGTTTTATTTATCTTTAAACAACTTCATTTTCCTCATTGGTTGAACTGAACTCTGCTTTTCGTGAGCCTGTTGGAGTAAGACACATCATATGCCAGGCCCAATTCCTAGCACAGAAGTGTTCAATATATTGACTCCTTCTCTTTTTTCTTAAAAAAAAAAAAAAAACAAACCTTAAACAAACTCAATAAAAATAATAGTGGCAACAAAAACTGCTCTGCGCCAAAAATCATTTGGAGGTTCCCAGCAGGTAGCGTTGAGCGCTGGCCTATTCTCGCCACTTCCCCCTCCCCTGGCATTCCTGCTAATCCATAGGTAGAGGATTGCTTTTTCACTCAACCATTTTCTTTTCTTCTCAGATGCTGTTGTCTCAGGTGCTTGTCTTGTCTCGCATCAGGTGCTTCTTCCCCCACAAGCCCCCTCTTTTTTCACTTTTACCTCCCAAAGAGATTTTTCTTTTGGCACATATTCCCCCTGTCTGCCACCCTCTTGATTCTCCTCATGAAATTAAAAAATGAATTCATCTGTCTGCCTGCATCGGGCCTTAGCTGTGGTCTGCATGATCCTTAATTGCGGCATGTGGACTCTAGCTGCGACACGCGGGATCTAGTTCCCCGACCCGGGATTGAATCAGGCCCTCCTGCATTGGGAGCATGGAGTCTTCACCACTGGACCACCAGGGAAGTCCTGTGAAATATTTTTTAACTTTTAATTTTATGTTGACGTCTGGTTGATTAGCAATGTTGTGATGGTTTCAGATGTACAGCGAAGTGAGTCAGTTAAGTTACACATATATGTGTATCTATGCTTTTTCAAATTCTTCTCCTATTTACGTTGTTACATAATATTGAGCAGAGTTCCCTGTACTGCACAGTAGGTCCTTGTTGGTTTCCCATTTTAAATATAAGAGTGTGTAAATGTCCATCCCAAACTCCCTAACTATCCCTTCCCCCATCCTTCCTCCTGGCAACCTTAAGTTCATTCTCTAAGTCTGTGAGTCTGTTTCTGTTTTGTAAATAGGTTCATTTGTATCATTTCTTTTTAGAATCCAGAATCTATATCATAGGGTGTTTCTCTTTCCCTGTCTGTCTTACTTCAATCAGTATGAAAATCTCGAGGTCCGTCCATATTGCTGCAAATGTCATGATTCCACGTGCAGGAGGAAGTGCTCTGAATCTGCCCTGCAGGAGGGTGAGAGAACCCTCATACATTCTCCCACGGCCAGTGTTTAGGTATTCAACTCCTCTTTCCTTACACACAACCTTGATTTTTTTTTTTTTCAGAGTTAGCTATGAATAGAAATATAAACTATCACATTTTGAAAACTTTGTAAATATCCCTGAGAGGTCTGGGAGTCCCAGGGTAAATCACTGGTCTCTGATACACGAAAGAGTGACCTGTGTTCTCTGGAGATAATTCAGCAGAAGGCATTCAGGCAGCTACAGGTGGATGGTGCAGCTTAGGCGTGAACCTAAGTAGGAAGAGAGTGGGCTGATCTCAGCAGGCTGTTGGGAGTTTTGATTCAGGGTTCATGCAGCTGACAATTCCAGAATGCAAGGTTTCAGGGGCTTTACTCTCTAGGGACCTTTGGTACATTTTTAGGAGAGAACTTTTTTATTTAATTTTATTTGCTTAGTTGTTTTTGACTGTGTTGGGCCTTCATTGCTACAAGCAGGCTTTTCCTAGTTGCAGCAAGCGGGAGCTACTCTTCCTTGTGGTGCTCGGGCTCCTTATTGTGGTGGCTTCTCTTGTTGCGGAGCATGGGCTCTGAGGTGCGTGGGCCTTGGCAGTTGCGGTATCTGAGCTCTAGCGCACAGACTCAAAGTTGTGGCGCCTGGGCTTAGCTGTTCTGTGGCATGTGGAATCTTCCCGGACCGGGGATTGAACCAGCATCCCCTGCTTTGCAAGGCGGACTCTTAATCACTGGACCACTGGGGAAGCCCCTGGAGAGAAAGCTTTTATCTCCATGTGTTGATCCCAGCCAGCAGATACCAGTGAGAGGGTCCCGCCCTTTGGGGTGCTGTTCCTAAGCAGAGAACTGTGCAGTGGAATAAGGGATCTTGTGGGTAGCTGCCAGCAGTCCCCTACGTCTTTCATTTCATCACTGGCTAGATTCGCTGAGCCCTGATTGGACTGCGAAGTAGGAGCAGCCATTGCTTCCACAGTCTGTGAGAAGGCACTGTAAGCTTCAGTAGGCAAATCCTTCTAGCTGTCAGCATGTCTATCGTCCCAGGAGCAGGGATGGCTTCCTCTTTCCCTGGGGAAGGTGGGAGTGGTGACAGCTGGGGCTGGTTCTTCTCCTGGGCCGAGAGGCATCTGGAAGCTGGTTCACAGGGACCCAGGGCTGGTAGTGATGAAGTGGAGACTGGCGTGTTTGGCTGGAAAGGAGAAGAGAGATGGCTCTGGGAGGACTAGTCATTCCTCTTGTCCTGGCCGTGGGCTACTTCTCCTGACCAGGAAGAAACGGCTACTCCTTAAGGAAAGGTTGAATCCTGTGCAGAAGTTGATCTGTATGGCAAAAACCACTACAATATTGTAAAGTAATTAGCCTCCAATTAAAAAAAAAAAAAGAAATCAGAAGTGCCTCTTATTTTCAGGGAATGGAAGTCCCAACTGAGATACCAGTTGTTGGGACAATTTGGGAAAATCAGATTGTTGCTGAGCCTTAGTTTCTCCAGGTGAGAGGTGAGAGTTTTGGGTGGGATAGCTTCTACATCTCATTGAATGTTTTTTTTTTTTTTTTTTTTCTGGTTCTGGAAAATTTTTAAATCATTTTATGGAAAACTTGAATATGATGGTGGAACACCCCTCCAGACTCCAATGACTAATCATGCCAATTACTAATGAGTGTTTAAGCCACTCTTATATCAGAATCCAGCCAGCTCAGTCACTTTGAAAATTGAGAATGTGAGACTGAAGAGGCGAGTGGCATTAAAACATTTACCACAAAGCTGTTACTTATTTTAAACTTATAGTTGCATTTACTGTGGATAAAAGGTCAGCAAATAACTAGGAGTAGTCACATGTCAGACATGAGATGGTGGACAGATTATGTGAACATTTATCTTTAGACTCAGAAGTCTTCTAATATTTAATCCCAAAAATATGATGGCAAAAATACGAAAACTTATTTATATAAGGCCAATAATTGTAGCCAAGAACATCAATTGATTCAAACATACCAAACACATTTAGACCTACAGGTTCATAATGGTTCTCAGAATAAAATGCCACATTGGTCACCTTTATGGAATTTAGGAAGGGACTTCCCTGGTCGTCCCATGGCTAAGAGTTTGCCTTCCAATGCCGGGGACACTGGTTTGATCCCTGGTTGGGAAACTAAGATTGCCGGGGACACTGGTTTGGTCCCTGGTGGGGAAACTAAGATTCCCCATGTCGTGGGGCAGCTAAGCCAGCTTGCCTCAACTAGAGAGTCTACGCTGCAGATTACAGATCACACAATCAGAGAGAAGCCTGTGCGCTGCGTCAGAAGATCCCGAATGCTGAAACTAAGACCCGACACGGCCAATAAATGCATGAATAAACATTTTAAAAATAAAAAGGAAATTCCCTTAAAAGAAGATTAGGGAGCCAACTTGTTTTGAGAACTGGGGAAAGGATTAGATAATTACCTTGCCTTTCCTATGCAAACTAGTTTAGGACAATTAAAGAGTAAATGAGGGAAAGCAGCTTCTTTTTATAGAGTTATTCCAGGTAATAAGTAAAAAGAGTGATAGAGCTGGAATTTTGTCACTCTGAATTTCTGAGTCTAGGCAGCGATCACCAATGGCTGCTAACATGATGAAAAACAGACAAGATGTTATGTGCTTCTTGGTAGAAGCACCATACCATTGTCTGTGAAGTAGCTTTGAAAAAAACTAATCTGAGTATGAATAAAAGCAGCAATGTCCAATAGAACTTTCTGTGATGACAGAGATGTTTTATATCTGCGCCATCTAATATAGTAGTCCCTGGCCTCATGTGGGTATTGAGAACTTGAAGGGAGACTAATGTGATTAAAGAAATGAATTTTTAAAATTTATTGGGTTGTGATTAATTTAAATTAAAAAATTTTTTAAATTGAACTATAGTTGATTTACAAGGTTGTGTTAGTTTCTGGTGTATAGCAAAGTGATTCATATATATAATGGAAAAGAATATGAAGAGAATATGTGTATATATATATACATGCAAGTTATACATACATATATATCCATATCTTTTTCATATTCTTTTCCATTTTGGTTTATTTTATGGTATTGAATATAGTTCCTGTGTTATACAGTAAGACCTTGTTTATTTATTTTATATACAGTAAATTTTACTTTATTTTGCAGTAAATTTATTATAAAATATGGGCTTCCCTTGAGGCTCAGACCGTAAAGAATCTGCCTGCAATGCAGGAGACCCGGGTTCGATCCCTGGGTTGGGAAGTTCCCCTGGAGAAGGGAATGGCAACCCACTCCAGTATTCTTGCCTGGAGAGTCCCATGGATAGAGGACCCTGGCAAGCTACAGTCCGTGGAGTTGCAAAGCGCCGGACACGACTGAGTGACTAACACTTTCACTCAGTTTATATATTTTTATATATCTGCTAATCTTAAACTCCTAATTTATCCCTCCTCCACCTCCTTCCCCTTTGGTAACCATAAACTTGTTTCCATGTCTGTGAGTTTGTGTCTGTTGTGTAAATAAATTAATTTGTGTCATATTTTGGATTTCACATATAAGTGACACTGCATAGTATTTGTCTTTCCCTTTATGTCTTGATTAATTTAAATTTAGGTAGCCATATGTAGCTAAGGGCTATGACATTGGACCACACAGCTCTAGGCTTACCTGTGAGCTTATGGAAGACACATAGCACAGAAGAACATGTTAAATGACACCATAGGAATGCAAACAGCAAAACATACTGTAAAGAAAAGTCTATAGAACAAACTATTTTCACCAGTAAATAAGATAAAAACCAGATATTCTGGGGAACATGTAAATTATTAAAGACAAATGATAACCACCAATTACAAGATATGGAGCATCTTTGAATCATGATTTGAACAAAGAAACTAAAAAAATTATAAGAAAATAGTATTACCAAGTTATTACTGTTTTTTAGGTGTGATCACAGAATACTAATTATTTGAAAAAGAGTCCTATTATTTTAGAGACACTACTGATATCTTTATAAATGAAATCACATGATGTATGTGATTTGATTCAAAACAATCCAGTGTATGTGTGAGGTGGGGAAGAGGATAGAGAATTGAGTGGGTGTAGATGAAACAAGATTGGAATGAGTTGATCACTGTTCAAGCTGGTTGGTGGGTACATGGGAGTTCATTATATTATTCACTCTACTTTTGCATGTGTTTGAAAATTTTTGTGATAAAATGTGAAAAACTAAAAGAAGTAAAGGAAATTTCTAAGAAGCCTCTTCCAAGTTTAAATAACAGCAACAGCGAGAAAAGTTCACCTTTGACTTAAAATCTGAGCTGGGAGCTGGAGGCCATAAAGGATGTACACAGGGGACCCAAAAGGAAAGGCAGGATCCCCTGAGGGCAGACGCCACCGTCAACCCTGCCATCAGGAAAACCTGGAGCTGGGGCTAAGATTTCTTTTTAAGCTGCTGCTGCTGCTAAGTCGCTTCAGTCGTGTCCGACTCTGCGCGAGCCCATAGACGGCAGCCCACCAGGCTTCCCTGTCCCTGGGATTCTCCAGGCAAGAACACTGGAGTGGATTGCCATTTCCTTCTCCAATGCATGAAAGTAAAAAGTGAAAGTGAAGTCGCTCAGTCGTGTCCGACTCTTAGCGACCCCATGGACTGCAACCTACCAGGCTCCTCCGCCCATGGGATTTTCCAGGCAAGAGTACTGCAGTGGGGTGCCATCGCCTTCTCCTACCTCAGTTTAAAATGATTCCTGGTCTGTAGTGTCCCTGGTTCTCAGAGAAGGCAAAAACAAATTCTCTCTGAAGGAGAGCATCTTCTAGTTAGGCATGTGGGATTCTACAGACTAAGGTCAAACAACTATGAACAAGTATTAGGGTGAATATAAAAATTATCATCCAAACTAGGACACTTTTGGTGATGAAAGAAAGTGATAAAATAATTTTTGTTGTTTAGTTGCTAAGTCGTGTCTGACTATTTTGCAGCCCCTTGAATTGTAGCTTGCCAGTCTCGTCTGTCCTTGGGATTCCCCAGGCAAGAATACTGGAGTGGGTTGCCATTTCTTTCCCCTGGGGATCTTCCCGACTCAGGGCTGGAACCCACGTCTCCTGCATTGGCAGGGGTTTCTTTACCAATGAGCCACCAGGGAAGCTCTGCTAAAATAATTAGCAGATATTAAATCACTGCCAAAGAGATAAATAAGGATTTTCCTGGAGAAACCAGTGGTCCCCCTGGCAAACAGCTGTGGAAGGAAGAAGACCCACCTCTTCTGCTTCTGGAGTCTGGTGGGAGTGAGAGGTCACATCTCACCTCAGATCATTTGGAAGTTGATCTCATGCTCTGGGTCAGTGGTTCTCAAAATGTGGTCCTCAGACCAGTAGCATCCTGGGAATTTGTTAGAATTGTAAATGTCTTGGACTTTCCCCTAGACCTAATAAAGTAGAAACTCAGGGGTGAGGCCTAACAAGCTGTTTGGAACAAGTCCTTTTGGAACAGGTCAGCGATCCTGACCTTTTTGGCACAGAGGCTGGTTTCGTGGAAGACAATTTTTCCATGGACCTGGAGCAAGGATGGTTTGGGGACGATTTGAGCATGTAACACTTATTGTGCACTTTATTTCTATTATTACTGTATCAGCTCCTACTCAGAGCATCAGGCATTAGACCTTGGAGGTTGGGGACCCCCGACTTAAGTGAGTCTAATGGCCTAAGTCTGAGAACCCCTGGCCTGTGTTCAGGTGTGCTCACTCAGTCGAGTCCATCTCTTTTGAGACCCCATGGACAGTAGCCCACCAAGCTCCTCTGCCCATGGGATTTTCTGGGCAGGAATACTGGAATGGGATGCCATTTCCTACTCCAAGTGATCTTCCCAACCTAGGGATCGAACCCGCATCTCTTCTGCCTCCTGCTTTGCAGGCAGTGGATTCTTTACCACTGTTCCACCTGGGAAGCCCTGTTTGAGAACCACCGGCCTAGGTAAACATTTTTTAACTGGTGTTATCAACTATTAACAAAATTCCAATGAGCATCACAATACCAATGACAT
Organism: Budorcas taxicolor; assembly: GCF_023091745.1. Classification (NCBI taxonomy): domain Eukaryota; kingdom Metazoa; phylum Chordata; class Mammalia; order Artiodactyla; family Bovidae; genus Budorcas; species Budorcas taxicolor. Next base: position 18,425,310 of record NC_068930.1, on the reverse strand, counting down.
GTTTCTTACAAGTAATAGCAGATAGGAAGAAAGGTGCATTTTTCCCCCATAATAAACATTTAAATGGCACCTGGTAATTCTATAGAGTCTAATGACAGTCTTTCAGTAATTATCTGTTGAGAAGGATTTTAAACTAATACAAATGCCTTTTATCATTTTATGTAAACATTTTCTGTCTCAAAGATCTAGTGATTCTGCCAGAGAATTAGAACAGAAATATCACTTTCTCAAGGGAGGATTTAATTAGGTGTATGCCTCTTCTCTGTGCCAGTTCCTGGAATTTTCCTCCAAGTTCTCAAACAGCTCTGGCTCATTTAGGTCATTTAAGTCTGGTACTCACTTAACCTGGGATCTAAACTGCAGTCGTTCCTGTCTGTTCTTGTCTTCCAACAAAAATTGTAGCACATGGCTGACACATAGTTTCTTTTTCTTTGCTGGGTTTCCTGTACTAACCACACTGAGTTAGGGGTATGAATTGGATATATCTGCGGCTTAACACACTCTCTTCTCTCTAAGACATACTTGCACTTGTCCTGAACAAGTTTCTGGCATGTCTCAGTGGCCAAGCATAATAGGATGGGCTCTCCCCGTTAATTAGAGCCTTCCTGGAAGTTTATAAACACATGGAGAGAGTCTCTCTTCTTCAGTACTTTGGCCACCTGATGCAAAGAGCTGACTCATTGGAAAAAACCCTGATGCTGGGAAAGATTGAGGGCAGGAGGAGAAGGGGACGACAGAGGAGATGGCTGGATGGCATCACTGACTCAATGGACATGAGTTTGAGCAAACGCAGGGAGATAGTGAAGGACAGGGAAGCCTGGCGTGCTGCAGCCATGGGGTCGTAAGGAGACGGGCCCAACTTAGCAGCTGAACAGCAGCAGCAGATTCATTTCTGGCTGTGCTGGGTCTTGGTCACAGCGTGGGCCTCTCTCTAGTTGCAGTGGGTGGGGGCTGCTCTTCAGTTGCCACGCGCAGCCTTCTCCCTGCGGTGGCTTCTCTTGTTGCAGAGCACGGGCTCCAGGGCGCAGGGACTTCTGCAGCTGTGGCTTGTGGCCTCAGTAGTTGCGGTTCCCCGTCTCTGGAGCACAGGCTCAGTGGTTGGGGTGCACGGGCTTAGTTGCTCCGCGGTGTGTGAGAACTTTCCAGACCAGGCGTCAAACCCATGTCTTTTGCGTTGGCAGGCAGATTCTTTACCATTGAGCAACCAGTGAAGCCCCTCTCTGCTTTCTTATGGCCACAGGCCGCAAATGGAAACCCATCCGGCCTTCAGTGGACATATGTTCATGCTACAATTTCTCTCACTTCCTCCAACTTCTCTTAAAAATAGACCTATTATTGTGATGGAAGCTAGAATTCCTACAATACGAAGGGGGTAGTTCTTATACTTGAGTGGCATATAATCAGTGTTTTTTAAACCCCACTTCTGAAATTGGCTGCATTATGGGGGGGGCCTTTAAAATACAGTCTTAGAGGGATTTCCCTGGTGGTCCAGTGGCTCAGACCACCCTCCAAGAGCAGGGGGCCCAGGTTTGATCCCTGGTCGGAGAAGTAGACCCCCACATCCCGGAACTAAGAGTCTGCATGTCACATCTAAGACCTGGCTAAGCTAAGTCGCTTCAGTCGTGTCCGACTCTGTTTGACCCCATGGACTGCAGCCACCCAGGTTCCTCCGTCCATGGGATTTTCCAGGCAAGAGTACTGGAGTGGATTGCCATAAATAAATAAAATACAGTCTTTTTTGCACCCCTTCTCCCAAAGAGTCTGCTTTAGCAGATATGCACTGAGAAATGCCAATTTGGGTAGCCTTCTTAGGGGATTCCAAGGCACAGCTTGAATTTGGAGCAGTCGATGTTGAGTTAGAGCTGTTTAGCAAAGATGATGTTTTTCCAGATCTTTTGCTGGTATCATTTTAGGGTCTGTTGCAGAGTAGCAATACACTGTTCTTCAAGAAGATCTGAGGTTTTCAGGAGCATCTTTGCAATTTACTCTTGCAATCTAGTCTCCATCCAGTGAGGGATCAGCCTGTGGCCTGGACAGGAGTGCAGGCAGGGTAAGGCTGGCAATGCCCCTTGCCATCTGACTCTTTGGGTAAATTACCAAATTCCTGTGAAACTCACGTTGCTTGTCCGAACAACGGTAAGAATAATATATACTTGGGAGGGCTCTTGTGAAGATTAATGAGAGAACAGGAATAAAATACTGAGTCTGACATCTAGTAGCTACTCACTAAATAGAATATATATAAAACTCATTTATATATAATTTATCATATGTGTTTTTATATATTTTTTCTCCTTAGAGGCTCAAGCCTACAAAGTTGCAAATAGTTTTCTTCTGAACAGAGGTCACATGTTAGCAACATTTTTTTTTTTTTTTAGCTACAGATTACAGGAAGTTTCATTCAGAGAGGTGAATGCTGTACCTGAAAGAGAGTATGCCTATTTTATTTTATTATTATTTTTAATTGCTGTATAGTTGATTTATAATGCTATTGTGGTCTGGTGTATAGAGGAGCAATTAAGTTATACATATATATATATATTCTTTTTCAGATTTTTCCGTTATAGTTTATCATATTCAGTTTAGTTCTTTATGCTATACCTTATTGTTTATCTATTAATATTTTATGTATAGTAGTGTGTATATGCCAAATTCCTAATTTATCCCTCTCCCTTCTGCTTTCCCCTTTGATAATCATAAGATTTTTCCTACATCTGTGAGTCTGTTTCTGTTTTGAAAATAAAGTAATTTGTATCATTTTTTAAATCATATGGTATTTGTCTTTCTCTTTCTGACTTAATTCACTTCATATAATCTCTAAATCTACCCATGTTGCAGCAAATGGCATTATTTTGTTCTCTTTTATGATTGAGTGATATGCCATTTGCATGTATACCACATCTCCTTTATCCATCTCTGATTGAGTAATATACCATTTGTGTGTATACCAGATCTCCTTTACCGATTCATCTGTTGATGGACACAGGTAGCTTCCGTGTCTTGGCTGTTGTAAATAGTGCTGCTGTGAACACTGGGGTGCCTGCATATTTTAAAATTACATTTTTTTTCCCAGAAATATGACCAGAAGTGAGATTGCTGGATCATACAGTAACTCTATTTTTAGTTTTCTTAAGGAACTCCATGCTATTTTCCATAGTGACTGCACCAACTTACATTCCTACCAACAGTGTAGGAAAATTCCATTTTCTGCACATTTTCCCCAGCATTTATTATTTTTAGACATTTTGATGATGGCTGTTCTGACTGGTGTGAGGTGATAACCTCACTATAGTTTTGATTTGCATTTTTCTAATAATTAGTGATATTGCACATAAAGAATATATGTTTAAAAGTTGGACACTTTCTGATAGAAATTAGTAAAAAGAATTTCTGTCTAGGGTCCTCCCAATGTCAAAATCAAGGCTCCCTCAATGCTTCTGAGCAGAGGAGTGGCATAAAGGGGGCTGAGATGAAAAGATGCAGGTCTTTTTTAAAAAATTAATTAATTTATTTTAATTGGAGGATAATTACTTCCCAGTATTGTGGTGGTTTTTGCCATACATCGACGTGAGTCACCCGTGGCTGCACCTGTGTCCCCCCATCCTGAGTCCCCCTCAACGCCTCCCTCCCCACCCCATCCCTCTGGGTTGTCCCAGAGCATCAGCTTTGAGTGCCCTGTTTCATGCGTTGACCTTGCCCTGGTTGTCTGTTTTTCATATGGGAATATACACGTCTCAGTGTTATTCTCTCAAATCATCCCACCCTCATCTGCTCCCACACAGTCCAAAAGTCTGTTCTTTACATCTGTGTCTCTTCTGCAGCCTTGCATATAGGATCATCATTACTGTCCTTCTAAATTCCATATATATGTGTTAATATACTGTATTGGTGTTTCTCTTTCTGATTTACTTCACTCTGTATAATAGGCTCCACTTCCATCCACCTCATTAGAACTGGCTCAAATGTGTTCTCTTTTATAGCTGAGTAACATCCCATTGTGTATACGTACCATAACTTCCTTATCCATTCATCTGCCCATGGACATCTAGGTTGCTTCCATGTCCTAGCTATTGTAAACAGTGCTGCGATGAACATGGCGGTATGTGTCTCCTTCAGTTCTGGTTTCCTCGGTGTGCATGCCTAGCAGTGGCAGTTGTTTCCTGGTTTTTAAGGAATCTCCACACTGTTCTCCATAGTGGGTGTACCAGTTTGCATTCCCACCAACAGTGTAAGAGGGTTCCCTTTTTTCCACACATCTGGTCCCATCACTTCATGGCAAATAGATGGGGAAACAGTGGAAACAGTGTCAAACTTTATTTTGGGGGGCTCCAAAATCACTGTAGATGGTGATTGCAGCCATGAAATTAAAAGACGCTTACTCCTTGGAAGAAAAGTTATGACCAAACTAGATAGCATACTGAAAAGCAGAGACATTACTTTGCCAACAAAGGCTATGGTTTTTCCTGTGGTCATATATGGATGTGAGAGTTGGACTGTGAAGAAAGCTGAGTGCCGAAGAATTGATGTTTTTGAACTGTGGTGTTGGAGAAGACTCTTGAGAGTCCCTTGGACTGCAAGGAGATCCAACTGGTCTGTTCTGAAGGAGATCAGCCCTGGGATTTCTTTGGGGGGAATGATGCTGAAGCTGAAACTCCAGTACTTTGACCACCTCATGCGAAGAGCTGACTCATTGGAAAAGACTCTGATGCTGGGAGGGATTGGGGGCAGGAGGAGAAGGGGACGACAGAGGATGAGATGGCTGGATGGCATCACGGACTCGATGGACATGAGTCTGAGTGAACTCCGGGAGTTGGTGATGGACAGGGAGGCCTGGCGTGCTGCAATTCATGGGGTTGCAAAGAGTTGGACACGACTGAGCAACTGAACCGAACTGAACTCCAGCATTTATCGTTCGTAGACTTTTTAATGGCAGACATCTTTAACAAAATATTTAAAAAGCATTTACTTTTATTTATTTGGCTGCACCGGGTCTTAGCTGTGGCACGCTGGATCTTTGATCTTCACTGTGGCATGTGAGCTCTGAGTTGCAGCATGTTGAGATTTAGTTCCCTGACCAGGGATCAAACCCAGGCCTCCTGCACTGAGAGCTCAGAGTCTTAGCCACTGGACCACCAGGGAAGTCCCAAGTTTTGCAGACCTCTTAGCGCAGCCTCAGTGTTAGCTGGAGGCTCTCTGGCTCTTCAGCGCTGGATGTGGTCGGAAACATTCAAGATTTCCTACTGTTCTTGGGGGCTTTCATTCCAAGATCAACTTTGACTGCTTTACTCTGCTTCTTGTTTTTTCCTCTGTCTTGTGAAGCTCCTTTCCTTGCCACAGAACTTTGCTGTGTAGCAAATTTTACCTAAGTTTGGGGACATGGACGTGAGTTTACATTATAGTTGGGACACAACTTAAACTCGAATATGGAGCGTCTCTAAGATTCCTCTTCCTTGTTCCTTAGTCTCACTGTTCTGTCTCCCCTCCTCACTCTTTTATGCTTAGTTCTTCCAGTTCATTTGAAATGCAGAACAATTTACCTACCTCTTTTTCTACTTTTTCTCTTGCTAACCCAAGCTCTCAGGGTTTCTGCTGCCCCAAGTGACCTTGCAAGATTTTTTTCCTGAACAAAGAGAATTATTTCCTGAATAGAATTATGGAACTTTCTTTTAAGATGCTTATTTATTTCTCACCCCTATCCAAACCTAATTATTTAAGCCGTGAGATGCTGAACAAATATAGACACAATAATGTAAGTGGTGGTGGTGGTGTTAGTAATGGAGAGAAAAACAGGATGCAAGGGATAGAAATAAGAACTCACAACAAATTGAGCAGAGAAAAAAAATGGAAGGGAAGGAAGGGAAGGACCCATTTACTGAATGACAGTATCTCGTGTGATATGACAGCCCTATTGATTTTGTCCCAATTTTCCAAGAACACCAAAGTTCAGAGAGTTTAAATGGAACTGTAAATGCAAGATCCAGGATCCAATCCAGGTATGAAGGAAAGACCTGTATTCTTTGCACTGTAGTTTTTTTTTTTGAAGTGATTAGGGCATAGTTGCTTTCCAATGTTGTGTTAGTTTCTACTGTACAGCAAAATGAGTCAGCCATAACTGTACATATATCCCCTCTTTTTTGTATTTCCTTCCCATGTAGGTCACCACAGAGCTCAAGTAGAGTTTCCTGTGCTATACGGCAGATTCTCATTCGTTATCTATTTTATACATAGTATATATGTCAACCCCCATCTCCCAATCCCTCCTACCTCCCACCTTTGGTATCTGTATGTTTGTTCTCTTCATTCGTGTTTCTATTTCTGCTTTGTAAATATGGTAGTCCATAGTGATCTTTTTCAGATTCCACATATATGTATTGATACATGATATGACTTACTTCAGTGTATGGAACACTCTCTAGGTTCATCCATGTCTCTACAAATGACCCAATTTTGTTCCTTTTTATAGCTGAGTAATATTTCATTGTATATATGCACCGCATCTTCTTCATTCATTCCTCTGTTGATGGACGTTTAGGTTGCATTGTATTCTTAATCACCTCCTCTTCTACCATAGAGAACTTAAGGTTGGTTCTGAAATGATATTTTGTCTTAAGTGGGCTGCCACACCCTCCTCCAGGGGATCTTCCCAACCCAGGGATGGAATTCACATCTCTTAGGTCTCCTGTATTGGCAGGTGGGTTCTGTACCACTAGCACCACCTGGGAAGCCTTCAGTTCAGTTCAGCCGCTCACTTGTGTCCGACTGTGCGACCCCATGAATTGCAGCACGCCAGGCCTCCCTGTCCATCACCAACTCCCAGAGTTCACTCAGACTAATGTCCATCGAGTTGGTGATGCCATCCAGCCATCTCATCCTCTGTCGTCCCCTTCTAAACTAATTCAGTATAAAATTATTTTTGATAATAATTAAGTTTAGGCTATACCTTACTGTTTAGAAATTTTATTTACTTATTTGTCTTTGGCCGTGCTGGGTCTACATTGCTGCGTGGGTTTTTTTCTGGTTGTGGAGAGCTGGGGCTCCTCTCTAGTTGTGGTGCGTGGGCTTCCCATTGTGGTGGCTTCTCTTCTTGCAGAGCACGGGCTCCAGGGTGCACGGGCTTCAGTAGCTGTGGCACGTGTGCCCAGTAATTGTGGCACACAGGCTCGGTAGTTGTGGCACACTCCGCAGCAGGTGGGATCCTCCCGGACTGGGGATTGAACCGGTGTCTCCTGCATTGGCAGGTGGATTGTTTACCACTGAGCCACCAGGGAGCACCCACCCTTACTTTTTTGTGGCCTGCAGTTTGTATCTTGGTGTAAGTCTTTATATGGTTTCTCATGTGAAAACAACAAAAATATGCCCCTTCACAGGTGCAGGTCTCTTGACTTACATGATAGAGCAGGGCCAGCTCTGGCACATACCAGGGAGGTTGGTTTCCCAGTGGTTACTACCATCCAGGAATAGACTGATTGGCTTACTGTCCTGGGAGGAGGCATTTAAGCAAAGAGTGTAGGGCCACTTGGCTGGGATATTGTTGTGAGGATTCTGGTTTGGATGAGAAGTTCCCAAATAGGGCTGCTCATCAGAATCACTTGGAGAAGATAGGTTCAAAATCCAGTCACCTGTGTCTTACTATCGATGATTCAGCATGTCTGGAATGGCTCAGTGGCATTTCAAATATACACCTCCCGTGGGACTTTCCTGGTGGTCCAGTGGTTAAGAATCCACCTTCCAATGCAGGAGGCATGGGTTCGATCACTGGTTGAGGAACTAAGATCCTATATGCCGTGTGGCCAGATAAAATAAATAAATAAGGAAATAAAATAGACTCTCCAGCCGATTCTGAAGCATACCAAGGTTTGGAGACTGTTGGAACAGGTTATCATTAAAATCCCCTCCAAGACAGGGTGCTCAAGGCTGGTGCACTGGGATGACCCTGAGGGATGGGATTGGGAGGGCGGTGGGTGGGGGATTCAGGATGGGGAACACATCTACACCCATGGCTGATTCATGTCAATGTATGGCAAAACCACTACAATATCGTAAAGTAATTAGCCTCCAATTAAAATAAATTATTTAGTTAAAAAAAAAATCCCCTCCGATCAGGAGAATGGATACATGTGCATGTATGGCTGAGTCCCTTTGCCATGCACTTGAAATTATCACAGTATTGTTAATTGCCTACACTCCAATATAAATAAAAAGTTTAAAATAAAAATTTAAATACCCTCTATCACAATTCTATAAATTCTGCCTTTTGTTGGGGGTAGTGGTCTTCCCTGTCTTGTAGTCGTTAAATCACAGTGTTTTATTCATGTGGGCAGGGACAACTGGTAAACATAATATCTGTTTCATTATTGGAGAACACAGAATATTGAGCTGCCTTTAAAATATCTGGGATGCACCTTCTTTTTGTAAGGGGAAGTGTTGTTTATTTTAGGGATACTTGTTCATGTTGCCAGAAGACCACACAGAGTTTCCTTTGAAGAAACTCAATAATGTTTATACACCTGCAGGAACTAGCTAGAGGGATCAAGATGAGATGCTTAGTTGATATCACATTTATTTTTTAAAAGGTGGAAGGGTAAACACAGGACTAGGGTGATTTGGGGCATGTGGCACGCCTAAGTACACTTTTCCTTGGCATAAGTGAAGCAGAAAAAGAAAACTTCTCAAGGGATTCAGTAGTAAATGTATTGTTTTGGGGCCTTGGAGAATGCATTTCCCAGTATCTCTCCAGTTCTTTTCATTAATTAAAAAAAAAAAAGCTTTGGCTCATTCTTCCCCAAATAGATGGATGCTAGTAATAAATAATGAAAAAAATTGAATGCTGGGAAAATGACATGCGATTTTTCCTTGATATAAGCCCTTCTTAATAACCGATGCACCCAGCTCTTCTAGTGACAAAGGGTCTTTCCTTAAAGGAATATGTAATGTGGACAAAGCTGAGAGAGACTTTCTGAGTTTGTGGTTAGCTCCAAGGTGTTAGACGCTAAACTTGTGCTTCTCAACAGGAGTATCTCTTGGGCAGAGACATAGTGTACAGAAGTAATGGCTTTTCCCACTTTTTTCACGTTGTTCCATGCTACTGAGCCTTCTTTGGCAGATGGCCTGTTCTTCATTTTTAATGTAGGGAGCCTCTATAATTAACTCAAGCCTATTTCTGCTGTGTTAATTAATGTGTGCATACAGGAGGTTGCTGTTTTCCCTTAAGGTGTGATGAACGGAACTGGTTTTCAAGGAAGTCACCTAGTGCTTTAGCAGATGGAGCAGTTGGCTTTGGGAAACATTCACACTGAATACCAAGATGAGACTAATTCTACTTGATAAAGTCTGTCTGTCAGGGTCAAGGGTATAAAGAGTGGTCCCCAGGCTCCTCTAGGCTCCCTGTGGGCATTTGAGGTTGATGAGAAAAGCAGAAGGGACTTGTTCACTGAAATCAGTCAGAGCTGGGTCTGAGTCTTAATGTGACCCCCTAGCGACTATGTGGGCTTTGATAAGTCTTACTTGTTCATCTATAAATGGGGCACGAAACACGCATTTTGTCTGAATTAATTCAGGTAACATTGGGGAAGCTTCTCTGTTCTGTAACTCAATGCATGAGCCTATAAGTTGTCTGTGAGTGTTTATCCTGTCAGACAGTAAGCTCCCTGGAAGCAGAGACTGTGTTCTATTAATATTTGATTCATGTCTCTGATGCCTAGTAATAGTAAGAACTCATGTTCATTGAAAAAATGAAAGATGAACTGGTCTTGTTTGATTAGTGGCTAGGGCCCGAGTGCGTACAAATGTTACAGCCCTGAGCTCTTAACTTGTCTGTCCCTAAAGGAGTCTGAACCCACCGCTTGGACTTCCTCAGCCTCATTGGCAAAGTGTTGGTTTTGCCAGTGCAATTGCACTGCCCCTTCCTGAATGGTCCTTCTAGTCTGGGAGTCCCCTTCTGTATGTGAGTCTCCCCTTCTGAGATGTGAGCTGGATGCAGAATTTTACAGAGATGCTGGCCTGCCCAGATGCGCCACGTAGTCGCTCCTTCCGTGGGTCTTGTCAGCAGCCAGTGACAGTGCGGCAGACAAGCAGAGCATGACAGTTGCCAGGGTATATATCTCCTCCGCTCTCAGGAGCCTCTCTCTTTCCCCATCCCCGGGGACTCTCTTTTAACTAGCATGAAATCAACTCTCCCTTTCTGCTAAGACACCCAGTCCATGCTTAGAACTCCTCTTTACCGAAGGCCTTCTGTCTTTGGGACACATGACTGAGAACACGTTCAGGTAATTTACTCCCTGCTCTGCCATGAGCCTCTCCTGGCTGACCATGTGCAAAATTCACCACTTGCTTATATGTGGCAAAGGAGAGCTAGTATCTTAAAATGTTATATACGTAGTACTTAGAAAGAAATCATTAGGTTCTAGGGACTGGTCTTATTAAAGATGGCAAATGTTACAGGACTTTGTTGCCATTCAGTCACCCAGTCATGTCGGACTCTCTGTGACCCCATGGACTGCAGCACACCAGGCCTCCCTGTCCCTCACCAACTCCCGGAATTTGCCCAAATTCATGTTCATTGCATTGGTGAGGCCGTCCAGCCATCTCATCCTCTGACACCCTCTATAGTCCTATAAAGTTATAGGACTTGAGGGGCTATTAGTTCATTGTGGTTTCTGAGATGGTAATGAAACTCCAGGTATGATCTCAGTATTTAGGGCAGGAAGAAGAAGGGAAGAGACAAAAGTTTTCTTTCCAGATTTCTGCATTTTAATGAGAAATCAAATAGCATTTTACAGTTCTACTTCTCCCCGGTAGATGAACTTGTTTGTCTCATTGACCAGGGCTGGGTCACACAGCTGCCTCTAACTGCACAGGAAGCTGGGAAAACAAAGGCTGGATTTTCAGCCAGAGAGAAGGGGGTTAGGAATGCTATTGGGTCAGCCTTAGTCTGGGTTCCTTCAGAAGGAGATTCTGATGCAAGGATTTGAACACTAGCGACTTAGCAGCAGCAGCAGCAGCAGCAGCAGTGAGTGTGGGACTAAAATCATGACATCTGGTCCCATCACTTTATGGTAAATAGAAGGGGCAACAATGGAAGCAGTGACAGATTCTATTTTCTTGGGCTCAAAAATCACTGTGAACAGTACTGCAGCCTGAAATTAAAAGATGCTTGCTTCTTGGAGGAAAAGCTATGGCAAACCTAGACAGCATATTAAAAATCAAAGACATCACTTTGCCGGCAAAAGTCCATCTAGTCAAAGGTATGGTTTTTCCAGTAGTCATGTGTGGATGTGAGAGTTGAACCATAAAGAAGGCTGAGAACAAAATAATTGATGATGTTGAACTGTGGTGTTGGAGAAGACTCTCAAAAGTCCCTTGGACTGCAAGGAGATCCAACCAGCCAAATCTAAAGGAAATAAAACCTGAATGTTCATTGGAAGGAATGATGCTTAAGCTGAAATTCTAATACTGTGGCCACCTAATGTGAAGAGCCGACTTGTTGGAAAAGACCCTGATGCTGGGAAAGATTGAAGGCAAAAGGAAAAAGGGGCAGCAGAAGATGAGATGGTCAGATAGCATCATCAACTCAATGGATATGAATTTGCGTAAACTCCAGGAGATAGTGAGGGACAGGGAAGCCTGGCGTGCTGAAGTCAATGGGGTGGCAAAGAGTCAGATACAACTTAGTGACTGGACACACACACACACAGTGTGTCTGGGCAGTGAAGTAAGCCCTGGTAGAAGTGCTAGGAAAGTGAGGCAAAGAGAATAGCATTCTAGCATATTAGTAAGAGTTCTCCAGAGAAGAGGAACCGGTGAGACATGGATACACATCTGTATCTACACACACACACATGATACGGAACTGACTCACACAGACATTGAAAGCTGAGACAATACAAACTCTGCAGTCAGCAAACTGGAGACCCAGGACAGAAAACTAAGTTCCAGTCTGAGCCTGAGTCCGAAGGCAGGAGAAGACTGTTTGCAACTCAAAGACGTCCAGGCAGAGAGAAGGAATTCATTTTTATTCAGCCTTTCATTCTGTTTAGACCTTCAGCATATTCGATGCAGCCCACTCTCACTTAGGAAGGTCATCTGCTTCACTCAGCCTGCCAAGGCAGCACTTTGTTTCGTTTTTTTGTCTCTGCTGTTTTTTGGCTGCCCTGGGTCTTTGTTGTGGCATGGGGCTTTCCCTAGTTGCGTTATGTGGGGGCTTCTCTAGTTGTGGCGGGAGGGCTCAGTAGTGGTGACTCGTGGGCTTACTTGCTTTGTGGCATGTGGGATCTTAGTTCCCTGACCAGGGGATGAATCCACGTCCCCTGGATTGGAAGGTGGATCCTCACCACTGGACCACCAGGGGAGACCCCCCCCCCCCCCCCCCCCAGGCAACGTTAATAACATCCAGGAATCCCTTCACAGACACACCCAGCAATAATGTTTAACTAAATGTCTGGGTACCTCATGGCCCAGTCAAGCTGCACTTAAAGTTAACCATCACACCATGAAAGAGGGTGTTGTGAAGCTGGCTATCACTTCGGATGGCTGGAGCCTCGTCCTGCTGGAGCATTTCTGGGAGCAAGTACCCTTGGGAGTTATCACACGTACAGCAGGCCTTGGTTGAGGGATGCAGGGGGAATTTGAGTCCCAGACACTTCCATCCTGCCTATGAACTGGCCAACAGGCGTGGGCATTGGAAATAGGTCCTGGCATGGGGAGTCTGGCAGGAACTCAAAAGTAATAAGATGAAGGGATACGGGTGGGCTCAGACAGCATCAGCTACATCAACCCACAGAGTTTGCCACACAGGGTGGGATAAAGCACTTGGATACTTTCTTATCTTTAAAATATTTTTTAAAATTTCTAATTGGAGGATAATTAGTTTACAATTTTGTGTTGATTTTTGTTGTGCTTTGTGCTCAGTTGTGTCCAAGTCTTTGCAACTCCATGGACTGTAGCCCGCCAGGCTCCTCTGTCCATTGAATTTTTCAGTCAAGAATACTGGAGTGGGTTGCCATTTCCTTCTCCAGGTTTTTGCTGTATAGCAATGCAGTTCAGCATATATATATATATATATATATATATATATATATATATATGCAGCCATAAAATTAAAAGACATTTACCCCTTGGAAGGAAAGCTGTGACAAACCTAGACAACATATTAAAAAACAGAGACATCACTTTGCTGATGAAGATCCATCTAGTCAAAGCTATAGTTTTTCCAGTAGTCATGTATGGATGTGAGAGCTGGACCATAAACAAGGCTGAGAACCAAAGAATTGATGCTTTTGAACTGTGGTGCTGGAGAAGACTCTTGAGAGTCCCTTGAACTACAAGGAGATCAAAGCAGACCACCTGATCTGCCTCTTGAGAAACCTATATGCAGGTCAGGAAGCAACAGTTAGAACCGGACATGGAACAATGGACTGGTTCCAAATAGGAAAAGCAGTACATCAAGGCTGTATATTGTCACCCTGCTTATTTAACTTCTATGCAGAGTACATCATGAGAAACGTGGGGCTGGAAGAAGCACAAGCTGGAATCAAGATTGCCAGGAGAAATATCAATAACCTGCAGATAACAGCACCCTTATGGCAGAAAGTGAAGAGGAACTAAAAAGCCTCTTGATGAAAGTGAAAGAGGAGAGTGAAAAAGTTGGCTTAAAGCTCAACATTCAGAAAATGAAGATCATGGCATCTGGTCCCATCACTTCATGGGAAATAGATGGGGAAACAGTGGAAACAGTGTCAGACTTTTTGGGGCTCTAAAATCACTGCAGATGGTGATTGCAGCCATGAAATTAAAAGACGCTTACTCCTTGGAAGGAAAGTTATGACCAACCTAGATAGCATATTCAAAAGCAGAGACATTACTTTGCCAACAAAGGTCTGTCTAGTCAAGGCTATGGTTTTTCCAGTGGTCATGTGTGGATGTGAAAGTTGGACTGTGAAGAAAGCTGAGTGCTGAAGAATTGATGCTTTTGAACTGTGGTGTTGGAGAAGACTCTTGAGAGTCCCTTGGACTGCAAGGAGATCCAACCAGTCCATTCTGAAGGAGATCAGCCCTGGGTGTTCTTTGGAAGGACTGATGCTGAAGCTGAAACTCCAGTACTTTGGCCACCTCATGTAAAGAGTTGACTCATTGGAAAAGACTCTGATGCTGGGAGGGACTGAGGGTAGGAGGAGAAGGGGACGACAGAGAATGAGATGGCTGGATGGCATCACCAACTCGATAGACGTGAGTTTAAGTGAACTCCGGGAGTTGGTGATGGACAGGGAGGCCTGGCGTGCTGCGATTCATGGGGTCGAAAAGAGTCGGTCACGACTGAGCGACTGAACTGAATTGAACTGAACTGAAAGAAGTCAATCCTAAAGGAAATCAAACCTGAATATTCATTGGAAGGTTTGATGCTGAAACTGAAGCTCCAATATTTTGGCTGTCTGATTCGGAGAGCCGACTCACTGGAAAAGACCCTGATGCTGGGAAAGAATGAAGGCAAAAGGAGAAGTGGACAGCAAGGATAGATACCATCACTGATTCAAGGGACATGAATCTGAGCAAACTCCCTGAGATAGTGATGGACAGGGAAGCCTGGCATGCTGCAGTCCGTGGGGTTGCAAAGAGTCAGACACAACTTAGTGACTGAACAACAAGAACAAATATATATAGATATATATGTCCTCTCCTTCTTGAACCTCCCTCACACCCCCACCCCCACTTCTCTGGGTTGTCACAGAGCACTGGACTGGGCTCCCTGTGTTGTGTAGCAGCTTCCCACTAGCTGTCTGTTTTACACATGGTCGTGTATTTATGTCAATCCTAATCTCTCAGTTTGTCCCACCTTCCCCTTTCCCCACTGTGTGCCCCACCCTCTATGTCTGCCTCTCTACTCTGCCCTGCAGATAGGTTCATCTGTACCATCCCACGTATCTTTAAAATATTTAAAGCTGGGGATCGATTCTAAGTCCCAGATGCTTTAACCTCTGGGACTCGATCTCAGAAGAATAACTTGTGCTCTTATGACATTTTCTCTGGGAACAACCTACCAAAGAAAGATTCGTCAAACAGGATCTCAAGGGACTGAGCTGTTGATGTTATAGCCTGGACCACTTTGGGGGTCTCCCTGTCTTGGATGGGTTTGGAGCCCAAAGGGAGGGTGAATCGCATTATCTTTTGTAATGTTCAACTTCAGCCTTGGGCAAGGTGGCGCTGCTGACTGTCCTAAGAGAGAAGGACCGAGGTTCAGAGACAGGCAGGAATTTACCCTAATCAGAAAGCTGGAAAGAAAAGTCACACAGAGTGGAATCTGGGGCCACCTGATGATAAATCTGGTGCCCTTTCGGTGGTACCCAGCTGTTCCCCCCCCCCCCCAGGAAAATGACCTTTCAAAGGCACAGTATGAATTAATAATGGTATAATTATTCACTGCTACACTTTTTCTTGTGCTGACTCATGAGCATCCAGGCCTATGGTGGAAAGTGGGGTTTTTTTCTGGTGGGGGAATGAGTTGCACTGACCCTCTGACCTCTCTCCTCTCGTCTCTCCTTTGCTTTTCTCCCTTTTCCTTGTGCCAGGCCTTCCCCACCCCACCCCCACCGTTCCCCTCATTCCTTCCCTTCCTTCTGCCCCCTCTGTTAGTAGGATCTAGTGTCATATTTCTGAGCCATTCAAGTCAACTTATACTGGATAACCCATGCTCTTGACATGTTGCTATAAAGCCTTCAGGTACCTGCATCCGTGCTAAGTTGCTTTAGTCATGTCCAACTCTACGACCCCATGGACTGTAGCCCACCAGGCTCCTCTGTCCATGGGATTCTTCAGGCAAGAATACTGGAGTAGGTTGCCATGCCCTTCTCCAGGGGATCTTCCTGACCCAGGGATCACAGGTAGCTGCAATAGCTGAGTCAATACATAAATGCTTCCATAACATCCTTGCCTTTAGAATTACTCTTAACCTCTAGCCTCTGCTGAAGAGAGGACCAGGGCTCTGGGTTTGTGCCTGCTGTGATGAGCATAGGGGTGGAGCATGTCTGAGAGGGAAACAATCTCATCATATTTTCTGTCCTGAGAATCTAGTTCTGAGACCACGAGAGTCTGCAGTAGTCATGGGTGAGTGGCCAAGCATGCTACCAAGCCAAGTCAGTGTCTTAGATGTGGGGAGCAGACAGCTGGGTGTGAGCAGGGATAGGTGGTGCTCCCTGGGAAGCAGACACAGAGAACAGAAGGAAGGAATTGGACCCGGAACCCCCATCCTTCCTTGCGCTAGACTTTCTTCCCTTGCCCAAGACAGTGGAATGATTCTGCTTAAAGAAACCTCCCTGACACATGCTGCTGGGCGGGGGAGTTGATTTCTTTCCATCCAGATGAGTCTCTGCCCAGCGGGCTTGTGTAACAAGCGGTGGCCAACCCCCATGATGGGCATGGATGGAGCTTTGCTTCCGTGCTGACACGGAACATGGACAGCTAAGCAGGCTTATGGAAACTTGAGCCTGTGTGTATATGTGTATGCATGTGTTTGTGTGTGTGTTTTAATTAATTAAAATTTTATTAAAGTATAATGATAAAAACTTCAGTATAAAAACTTAAAGTCCAGAGACTTCTCTGGTAGTCTAGTGGTTAAGACTTCACCTTCCAGTGCAGGAGGCATGGGTTCAATCCCTGATCAGGCAGCGAAGCCCCACATGCCTTGGGGTCAAAAAACCAAAGCATAAAACAGGAGCAGTATAGTAACATATTCAATTAAGATTTGTAAAAATGGTCCATGTTAAAAAAAAACACACAAAACTTTATAAAATCCATTTAAACAATTCCACAGGTATGGCAAGAGACATAAAATAATGTGCAGAATATTCTTTCAAGGTATTTCCTGTAAGTTGCATTAGACCCCTTCTTCTAAAAAGAGCTTTTGTGTAAGACACAAATAGTCTTGAAAGATTAATAAGCTTGACAATTCATGTTCTGAAAAAGTCGCCTTACTTTGCAAAATGTTGAACTAGTACCCCCTCATATCTTAAAGATAGTACCATTTATTTACTACTCTCCTCTTTGAGATACATTTTTGGAATTAGATTAGAACCTAGAAATCTTTGCTGCCCCTGACTTGGTCCTGCTATACTCACAGGTTAAATGACTTTCCAGGGTAGCAGAGTTAGTGGCAGCTTGGGACTAGAAGACTAGCCTCCAGAGTACTTGTTTAGAGGGACCACCACACCCCACCTCCATTTTTAAAATTAGATTCTTATACAGATAATATGGGCTTCCCTGGTGGCCCAGACGGTAAAGAATCTGCCTGCACTGCAGGAGACCCAGGTTTGATCTCTGGGTTGGGAAGATCCTCTGGGGAAGGGAATGGCAATCCACTCCAGTATTATTGCCTGGAGAATTCCATGGACAGAGGAGCCTGGCAGCTACAGTCCATGGAGAAGCAGAGTTGGACATGACTGAGCAACTAACATACACACGCATAGTTGATTTACAATGTTGGGTTAGTTTCAGGTGTACAGCAAAATGATTCACTTATATATATATTCCATTTCAGATCCTTTCCCCATATAGGTTATTACAAGACACTGAGTAGAGCCGTCTGTGCTGTACAGCAGGTCCTTGTAGTTTGTCTATTTTATATATCAGAGTGGTGAAGAATCTGTCTGCAAAGCAGGAGATGCAAGAGACGCAGGTTGGGAAGATCCCCTGGAGGAGGGTATGGCAGCTCACTCCAGTATTCTTGCCTGGAGAATCCCTGAACAGAGGAGCCTGGAGGGCTACAGTCTATAGGTTTGCAGAGTCAGACATGACTGAAGCGACTTAGCATGCCTGTAGTATGTATATGCAAATCCCAAACTCCTAATTTATCCCTCCCCCACTTTCCCCTTGGTAACCATAGGTTTGTTTTCAGAGTTTGTGAGCCCATTTCTGTTTTGTAAATAAGTTCATTTGTAATTTTTTTTAGATTCTGTATACAAGTGATATCACATGATATGTGTCTTTCTCTGACTTACTTCACTTACTATGATAATCTCTAGGTCCATCCATGTTGCCGCAGATAAGCCTGTGTGTTTATTTGCAACACTGATCAAGGCCAGAACTCCTAACTGAAACAAAACAAAACCACACCCATCAAAAAAGACAACCGTCACAGCAGTGCGTACCCAGAAAATAGCCAGGTGGTTAGTATAGAGGAGTTGCAGGTTTTAAATTTTGTTCTGGTATCCCTTAGCGGGCAGATTGTGATTTCTACGTTTATTTGAAAAGGTAAACAATAAGCAGAAAAGCCTGGAATAATGAAAGTTAACTATCAACTCTCTTAACCCAATCAGCCCAAGACCACCATCTGTGGCCTGACAAAGCTCTATCAGTCCATTGCATTTGAGGAGGCTGCACTTTAGAGGAACCATGAGTCTTCTCAGCAAATGTGGGAAAAGTAGAATCGTGACAGGATTTTGGAGAAGGGTAAAGTTTAAGTGAAATGGAAATAAAGGTTCAAAGCTGAGCAGAGCTGTGTATAAAGGTGTCAGGCCTGGACTGTAAACTCGCCCCAGGCTTCTGTTCCCTTGGAAACAGTGAGGTTGTGATGCATACGAATGTTGTCTTCAGAGCCCCCTTCTCTGAAGTTCTGCACCTGGGCTGGAGATTGAGGCTCCATCTTTGTGCAGAGTGGCTAAGATCCTCCACCAGGGGAGAGTGAAATGTTTTATTCTTACAGATCCCATTTCCAGCAGCAACATTTCTGGCAGTCTCTGCTTTCAGAGATCAAGGGTTTCCTGGATGTAAGAAAACAGGAGCTACTCAGAGAAGGTTATAATGTCAGCGTGCCCTTGGGGGAGATATTGCTTCCTATTACTTTGCAGCTGGTTTTACCTTTATCTGTTATCCCAGCCTGATGAATAGCAGGGGTAGGTAGATTTATACTTTCCCAGTCTGAGCTTATTTTTACTTTCTCAAAAGTTTGGGGTTCTTGGAAGGAAAATGTGATGGTTAGGGGATCAGTGTTCTTCAGTTTTTCCAAAGCCTGTGAAAACTTGTAGCTATTCTAAATGAACACAAACCATTAACAATATTTGAGAAGCAGCTAGGTGGGAGCTGCCAGCTTGGCTGATATGGCAGCTGGTGGAGGGGGCCCAGTCTTGGGGATACTTCCCCAATCTGGGGTCTCCTGTACCCCACCTTCCTGAGTTTCCCATATTGGGTATACCAGATGTTCTCTTACTGACATATTTTTTTTTTTTAAGAAGTAGATTCATATCTTTTACTTAAATAAATGCATCACAAAATGAAGCCTTTAATCACTACCATAAAAGGAGAAACAGTGTCAGTTGCATAAATTCAAAGTAACCATAAAAAAAGAAATAAGAGGATGACTAGTATCATTATTTTCTAGGTGATTTCTTGTCAAATTGCTGAGCTCAAGGCTTGCCTTGCCTTTAAAGAACAGGGTGGTGGTGGAGAGGCTAACAACACATGTCAGAAAGATGTTCAATCACATCCCATTCAGCACCAAACCCAGGCCTTCTCTGCGATATCATCAGAAAGATGAAAGAGAGCTAATAGAGGAATCTCACTCCAGAATTCAGTATTAAGGCTGTGTTTGGGTACCACTCGTATCATCTGTGGTGTCAACAGGACTCTGTGACTCACACCCTGGGAAACTGGTTTTGTGCTCTGAGACTGCTGGCTACAGAGTCTTGGTCCCAGGATGGAATCAAATCAATGGTTTGATCGGGTGTTGGACCGTGGGGCAGGTGTCTAACCTCTCCAAGGCCATTTTTTCATCTGTCCCACAGGAAGAGTAGTTGTTACTACCTCTCATGATTGCTCTGAGAATTTAATGAGCTGATCCATGGAAAACCATTGACTCCATGTCAGGCACATATAGAGTTCTCCATAGGTGTGAGCTAGGATGCCAAGACAAGCTTGTGTCCTGTATCTGCCAAAGAGTCAGCTTGTGGGTAGGTTCTAGACATCATCTAGGTCACAAGAGATGTCTCTCCAAATGGGTCGAGGGAGAAAGACCCGCTGAGTGCTGAGGGTCAGTTCCTACTGTGCCAAGGTTGTAAGATCAGGGCTGCTAGACACAAAGGTCAAAACAAAATAGGCAGGAACCTCCAGCAGGTTCTTAAAAGGACATCTGCCAAGAATATGGTGGAAGCAAGAGAGAGGCCCCCAAATGCAGACAAGTAGTGCTGAAGGTGTCGTTGTGTGTGTGTGTGTGTGTGTGTGCACTCCATCATGTCCCACTCTTTGCAACCCTGTGGACTGGTAACTCACCAGGCTGCTCTGTCCATGGGATTTTTGAGGCAAGAATACTGGAGTGGGTTGCCATTTCCTTCTCAGGGGATCGTCCCAACCCAGAGATCAGACCAGTGTTTTTTGTGTCTCCTGCGTTGGCAGATGAGTTCT
Source organism: Budorcas taxicolor (assembly GCF_023091745.1). Lineage (NCBI taxonomy): Eukaryota > Metazoa > Chordata > Mammalia > Artiodactyla > Bovidae > Budorcas > Budorcas taxicolor. The sequence goes on along the minus strand of NC_068930.1, from coordinate 18,404,928 downwards.
TTACCACTGAACCACCTGGGAGCCTGTTCATGTCATAGGGACCTCCAGATAACTCCAGGCTGGGCTCGGTGAAAATGTCTCAGGGAGACTTTGCTGCAGTGCCCAAGGGAAAGGAGCGGCCTCAGAAAGCTTGCATGGTCTCTGCCAAATTTCAGGGAAGGGTACGAATCACCATCCTTCCCTGGAGTGGAGTGAGAGGCCTGGTATGATTACTCAGGACCTTTCAGAGATGGGCTCTCTTGTGTGAGATCATGTGATAAGTGTGTACACCTAGGAATGTCTGATGAGAGACTTCCACACTGAACCACAGGCATAGCTTTCTGGTTCCCAATGATCCTTCTTAGGGGCCAGCGTGGGGTCTGAGGGGATTATAATCCCCAGGGATGTAGCTGTGGTGGGGGACACAGCACCAGACACCAGGAGCTACGTGAGCCCTGGAGTTGTAGGTGGGCAGGACTGTCTAAACATCAGGAGAATCAAAGCTCAGAAAAATCAGGGTTTCCGCGGTGGCTCAGTGGTAAAGAAGCTATCCTTCCCATGCAGGAGACACAGGTTCGATCCCTGGTCTAGGGCCGTGGAGCAACTGAACCCGTGCACCACAACCCCTGCAGCGTGCTCTAGAGCGCAGGGACTGCAAGTGCAAAGCCCACGCGGCTGGAGCCCGTGCTCCACAACAGAAGAAACCACTGCAGTGAGAAGCCTGTGCACCACGGCTGGAGAGTAGCCCCCACTTGCCGCAACTAGAGAAAAGCCTGCACAGTGAAGACCCAGCACAGTCATAAATAAATGTGTATAAAAGTTCAGGAAGATCAAGTCGAAAGCCTGAACAGGATGGCTGAAGCGGAGTAGGAACCTGTAAGCTGAAGCCACGGGCAAGGTGATGGGGGAGCATGAAGTAGAATCTGAGCCAGGTTATGGATGGGAAGAGGTACAGGAGAGAATGCTGATGGCTCTGCCCTGTCACCCTTGATGGGCATTAGCTTGGCTTAAGCATACTGGAACACATGCTCATTCCTACTTGGAAATCTCTAATCAAAGGCAAAGTCAGATAGACACTCATCATCAAGCTGGAGTGACAACCAAAATCCCCAAGAAGTTTAGCGTCACCTGCCAGTAACACTGCCTGGAAAATCTCCAGGTGTAATGTCCTTTCACCCCATTGTTCTCGTATGTAACCCCGGCTCCCTTGCTTCGTGAGCCACATGGAGACACTGCCTCCTTGATGTGGGCTGCTAGTGGTGATTTTTGTGTTTACCTAAAGCACTGGGACAGATGCTTTATCAGGAAATGAAAACCCCAGGTAAACAAGTGCAGGTGCAAGCCCATCGCTGGGTGCCTGGGGCTCTCTGTCACTGGGGTTGATCAGGCCACAGTCAGGGCGGGGTTAAGGTTTTGTGTGTATTAAACACTGATGTCATGAGGGCCGGTTAGAGACTGGCAGGTTGAACTTGGAAATGAGACCAGGGTTCAGGGAGAATTTTCTCCTTTCCCTCATTTCCATCTGTATTCTGGGGGAACTGGGTGTCCAATCACTGCATGCCCAGAGATATAGGGTTTCTGCATTAGCTCATCTCCATAAAGGATCGAGAGAGGCGTGACATCTGAAGAGGTGTTCTGCATCGCCCTTGGGAGACCCAGACCTCCTGCTCCCCTTTTCCTTCTCTTCTCTGCCTCCCCACATCATACATCCCTCATCGCTCCCTGGCTCCAAGATAATTTTGGCTGGAGTAACAATCTGAACACATAGCTTTCTTCATGACTCTCCCCCGATCAAAGATAATAATAAAGCAACCACTTTTTGTTGCTGACACTATGCTGGGCAGAGTTCTAAGCAGTTTGAACATTCTAGCTCATGTATTCCTTGCAACAACACCATGGTGTACATACTATTATCAGCCCTGTTTTATTCTTTTAAAAATTTAATTTATTTTCAATTGAGGGATAATTGGCTTTCAATATTGTGTTGGATTCTGCCATATATCAACATGAATCAGCCATAGGCACATGTATGTCCCCTCCCTCTTGAACCTCCCTCCCACTTCCTACCCCATCAGCCCCGTTTTAGAGAGAAGGGAATGGAGATGTGAAGGACCTAATTAACTTGTCCCAGGTTGGAGAGGTGATACGTGGCAGAGCTGGTTTGAACCTGGGATCTGAATTGAGAGTCCATGCCCTCGCCCACTCTGCTTGCAGGATGAACAGGTTCATTGGCCTGGGCATCCAGAGTCCTCCACCATCTGGGCCTCATCTGCCTCTTCCCCTAGGTTTGCATCTCTGAGCACATTCAGAAGATGAGGTGCTTTCTCAGCTCCGCTAGGATCAATTTCTGACAAAACATTAAGTCAAGTAAGAAGAGAAGAAAACTTCATAAAGAGTACAAAGAAATTTATTAAAAATGAACAGCAAGCTCTATACCAAGTAGCATAAGACATCTTTATTCAAGTTTTGGACAAGGCAGAGAGATTTGTTACTGCTATCATTCAAAAAATTTGAGGGTTCTAATTGATGGAATACAGTCATAAAAATAAATGACATATATTGAAAGAGAAGGAGTGAAAAGTTTCTGAAATCATTTTATACCTATAAAATCTAAGAGCTTAAATGGAAAAACTGTTATAATTAATGAGATTACTTAGCTGGAAATTCAATGAATATGCAAAAATAGATTTCCCTTTTCCCCCATTAAAAATGATTTTGAAAGTAAAATGGAGTAAAAATTAATGACAAATTATAAAATATCTAATGATAAGTAAGAAATATATTAGCAATATGAAGAAAACTCTACATTTTTACAGAAGAATATAAATTTTATCAAAGGAATAAATAAAGGGATATGCCATATTCTTGGATAGACAGGTGACATCATAAAGATAAAAATTTTTCTGAAACCAGTGTAAACATTTAATGCAACTCTGGTAAGAATCATTGTGTTACCTTTTTTTGGAGAGGTGGAAGATTGAAAAATGTATTCTAAATTTCACATCACCTACTAAATACCTGAAAATAGCTAATAAGACTTTGAAAAAGAAGAAAAATAACTAGAGGGTGCCTACCATACTATACATTATAATCTAACATAAAGCTTCTACGATCAAAACAATCAATGGACTGGAAGAGGAAGTGGATTGGAAGAGGGAGTCCAGAAATAGTTCCAAGGATCATATGGGATGTTAGTGTGATAAATGTAGTAATTCAAATTACTGAGGTTACTATTATTCATTAAATATTAGTTGAAGGATTGTTACCTATTTTGGAAAAAAAAATAGACCCCTACCTCAAACCTTATAATCAGAATGAGTTTCATATGAAATAATCATCTAGGAGTAGCCCCAAGCTGGAAACAGTCTAAATGGTCATCAACTGGTGAGTGGGTGAACAAAACGCTGCTTATTCACACAGTGGAATCCTATGCAGCAACAAAGTGGATTAGCTACTGATACATCCAACAACCTAGGTTAGCCTCAAAAACATTACGCTAAATGAAAGATGCTAAACAAAATACTATGTATCATGTGATTCCATTTATGTGAAATTTTTAGAAAAGGAAAAAGCTATAGAGATCGGTTGTTTCTTGGGGACTGGAGTAGGAGCAGGGATGGACTGAACACAAGCGTGAAGAACACTCTGGGGGTGAGGGCTGTGTTCTGAAACTGCATGCTTGTACAACTTCATACATTTGCTATACAATTTATCAAACTGTAGAACTGGGATGAATGAGTTTTTGGTATGAAAATAATCAACTGAGAAAGCTATTAATATTAAGAGTGAAAAAAGGAAAAGTATGAAATAATTAAATTTTGGAGTAACTTATCAGAAAATATTGTTAATAAACTTGTGATGAGGAATATTTTCTTAAGTCATAGGAAAGCCACTAAGAAACATATACATTTGGTAGCACAAGGTCAGCAAAATTCATGGTGAAAGACACGTTTAAAATGTAAAAATGTAAATAATAGACTTGGATAAAGTGTTTGCATCATGTGTAAAAGATGAGTGAATTTTTCTTTATACAAACCTCGTAAAGGTTAAAATAGACAAACAATTTAGTCTCAGATCAGCGAAGGATATTCACAGATGACAATGCAAATAGGCATTATTTGTATTATTCCATGGTTTAGGTAGCCATGGAAATGAAACAAAACTTACTGATTGGCAAAATTTCTAACATTTGATAATATTTAGTATTATCTGTGAGGGTATGAGGGAATGAAGTCTGCTTTGGGGAGTGTAAATCAATTCAACATTTTTGGAGATTAAATGGATACTAGCTATAAAATTTTTTTAAAACTACATGCTTTTGATAAAACAATCCCTCTTCTTGCAATCTGTTTTCCAGAAAAAAAAAATAGTACAGCTATATCAAGACAAATGCATCTGTATGTTTTTTGGGTTCTTTGAAAATAACAAGAAATAGAAACCTGGTGAATTTCTGTAAATAGGGATGTGTTTGAATGTTTTGCTACATCAATATAATATCCAGGACTGAGGTCCCCATCTCCTTGCTAGTTGTCACTTAGGGATTGCTCTCAGCTCCTAGGGGTCACTTGCATTTCTTGTCTCATCTCCCCTTCATCTTTAAGTCAAAATGGCATTGCCAAATACTTCTCATGATCTGAATCTCTGACTTGTGCTGTCTCTGAACATAAGAGCCAGATTTAAAGAGTTCATGTGATTAGGTTAGGTGCACCTGGGAAATCTCTGTCCTAGGAGGAACTGGCTTGCAAAAGTCCTTCATAGTAATATATGGATTTCTGTTTGACTGAATAACTGGGAGAAGGTGTGTACTCACCAGGTCCAGAGAATGCTGGGGGCTATCTTACAACAAAGCTATTCTGAAATCAAAGGACTGAGCATCGAAATACCATCAGACAATGTAGAACTTTTTCTTTTCAACAGTCATACGTATTTTAAAGAATTTAACAGGAGAAAAATAATCTATCATATTTACCTAGATATTTACCATTTCCAATTTCTTTCTGATATTATTAATATTCTTTACCATCTGAGCCACCGTTTCCCTTCCACCTAATGTTTCCTTTAGTTTTTTTTTTTTTTTTAATCAAATCTGCTGGCAACAAATTCTCTGTTTTTCTTCATCTGAAAATGTCTTAATTTTGCCTTTATCCTTGAAGGATATTTTCACTGGATATATGTAGGTGAACAACTTTTCTAGCACTTTAACAATATCGTTCCACTGTCTCCTGGTCTCCATGCTTTCTAATGAGAAATCTTCTGTAACTTGAATTATTGCTCTCTTATACCAGGGTTCTGAAATTCACTGGTGACAGTTTGAGCTGCATGGTTCTTTGCTTTGGGGCTGTCCTGTGTATTGTGGGAAGTCCACTGTGGAGTGTTAAGCAGCCTCCTTGGCTTACTAGATGCCAAGGCATCCCACTCTCAGTGGACAAATAAAAATGTCCTTGGGGGGGTGGGGGGTGAAAATCACCCCAGCTGAGAACCATTGTTATGTTCTTAATATAATGTATCATAAAAAGCCCTCTTTTTTCCCTTCCTCCCTCTTTCCCTCCTGCTGGTTCCGTCCTTCCTTCCTCCTTCCCTCTCTTTTTTTCCCTCTCTGCTTGGTTTTCAGCAGTTTGATTACAGAGTATCTGGTCCTGGTTTTCTTTGAGCTTAATCCTATTAGAGGTCCACTGAATTCCTTGAATCTGTAAATTTATATCCTATAAATTGGAGAAGCATTCGGGCATTACTTGTTCAAATATATATTTTTTCTGCACCAGTTTCCTTCTCTTCTCCTTTTGAAACAAAAATGAAGTAGATTTTTAGAACTTTTGATATTACTACACTGCTCCCTGAAACCTGTTTTTTTTTTTTTAAATTTTTGTTCCTGTATTGTTCAGATTAGAAAATTTCTATTAATCTATCTTTTAGTTCATTAACTCATTCTTGAATCCTTATTCTTCTGTTGAACCCATCTAGGGAATTTTAAACTTCAGTTTTATTTTAGTTTTCAGTTTTAAAATTTTGACTTGGTTTGTTTTGGTAGTTTCTATTGTTTTCCTGAAAATGTCTCTTTTTAAATTCACTCAACGGGTGTTTGCCTTTCCTTCATGGAACATTGTTGCAGTAGGTGTTTTAAAGTCCTTGTCTAATAATCTCAACATCTAATTTACTCAGATTTGGCATCTGTTGTCTTTTCTTTGAGAATTAATGAGATTTTTCTGTTGTTTTTTTTGTTGTTGTTGTTGTTGAGTAATTTGAAAGGTGACATTTATTTCCTATTGCTGATGTAACAAATTACCACAAATTTATTGGTTTAAGACAGCACACATTTATTTTCTTCTAGTCACGGAGGTCAGAAGTCTAAGGTGTTGGCAGGGCTACACGTTCCTCCTGGAGGCTTTCAGGGAGAATGTATTTTCTTGTCTTTTTCATCTTCTGGAAGTTTCTATATTCCATGGCCTATGGCCTCTTTCTCCATCTTCAACCTCTGATTCTATTGTCACATCTCCATTTTGTCTGACCCTGATCTTCCTGCTCTTCTTATATAAAGACTCTTGTGAGTCCACTGAACACACCCAGAGAATCCAGGATAATCTCCCATCTCAAGATCCTTAACTTTATCACATTTGTGGAATCCCTTTTATCACGTAAGGGATTTACTGTCCTTTTACTTCACTAACAAAAAAGATTGATGTATCTTTGGCTGTGTTGGGTCTTTGTTGTTGTGCATGGGCTTTCTCTAGTTGTGTTGACCATCTGGTGATGTCCCTGTGTAGAGTCTTCTCTTGTGTTGTTGGAAGACTGTGTTTGCTATGACCAGTGCGTTCTCTTGGCAAAACTTTATTAGCTTTGCCCTGCTTCATTCCGTATTGCAAGGCCAAATTTGCCTGTTACTCCAGGTATTTCTTGACTTCCTACTTTTGCATTCCAGTCCCCTATAATGAAAAGGACATATTTTTTGGGTGTTAGTTCTAAAAGGTCTTGTAGGTCTTCATAGAACCGTTCAACTTCAGCTTCTTCAGCATTACTGGTTGGGGCATAGACTTGGATTACTATGATATTGAATGGTTTGCCTTGGAAATGAACAGAGATCATCCTGTCATTTCTGAGACTGCATCCAACTACTGAATTTCGGACTCTTTTGTTGACCATGATGGCTACTCCATTTCTTCTAAGGGATTCCTGGTATGATCACTCACCTAGAGCCAGATATCCTGGAATGTGAAGTCAAGTGGGCCTTAGAAAGCATCACTATGAACAAAGGTAGTGGAAGTGATGGAATTCCAGTCGAGCTATTTCAAATCATGAAAGATGATGCTGTGAAAGTGCTACACTCAATATGCCAGCAAATTTGGAAAATTCAGCAGTGGCCACAAGACTGGAAAAGGTCGGTTTTCATTCCAATCCCAAAGAAAGGCAATGCCAAAGAATGCTCAAACTACCACACAATTTCACTCATCTCACATGCTAGTAAAGTAATGCTCAAAATTCTCCAAGCCAGGCTTCAGCAATACGTGAACCATGAACTTCCAGATGTTCAAGCTGGTTTTAGAAAAGGCAGAGGAACCAGAGATCAAATTGCCAACATCTGCTGGATCATGGAAAAAGCAAGAGAGTTCCAGAAAAACATTTCTTTCTGCTTTCTTGACTATGCCAAAGCCTTTGACTGTGTGGATCACAATAAACTTTGGAAAATTCTGAAGAGAGATGGGAATACCAGACCACCTAACCCACCTCTTGAGAAACCTATAGCAGGTCAGGAAGCAACAGTTAGAACTGGACATGGAACAACAGACTGGTTCCAAATAGGAAAAGGAGTACATCAAGGCTGTATATTGTCACCCTGCTTATTTAACTTCTATGCAGAGTACATCATGAGAAACGCTGGACTGGAAGAAGCACAAGCTGGAATCAAGATTGCCGGGAGAAATATCAATAACCTCAGATATGCAGATGACACCACCCTTATGGCAGAAAGTGAAGAGGCACTATAAAGCCTCTTGATGAAAGTGAAAGAGGAGAGTGAAAAAGTTGGCTTAAAGCTCAACATTCAGAAAATGAAGATCATGGCATCTGGTCCCATCACTTCATGGGAAATAGATGGGGAAACAGTGGACACAGTGTCAGACTTTATTTTTTGGGGCTCCAAAATCACTGTAGATGGTGATTGCAGCCATGAAATTAAAAGATGCTTACTCGTTGGAAGGAAAGTTATGACCAACCTAGATAGCATATTCAAAAGCAGAGACATTACTTTGCCAACAAAGGTATGTCTAGTCAAAGCTATGGTTTTTCCTGTGGTCATGTATGGATGTGAGAGTTGGACTGTGAAGAAGGCTGAGCGCTGAAGAATTGATGCTTTTGAACTGTGGTGTTGGAGAAGACTCTTGAGGGTCCCTTGGACTGCAAGGAGAACCAACCAGTCCATTCTAAAGGAGATCAGCCCTGGGTGTTCTTTGGAAGGACTGATGCTAAAGCTGAAACTCCAGTACTTTGGCCACCTGATGCAAAAGAAATGACTCATTGGAAAAGACTCTGATGCTGGAAGGGATTGGGGGCAGGAGGAGAAGGGGACGACAGAGGATGAGATGGCTGGATGGCATCACTGACTTGATGGACGTGAATTTGAGTGAACTCCGGGAGTTGGTGATGGACAGGGAGGCCTGGCGTGCTGCGATTCATGGGGTCGCAAAAAATCGGACACGACTGAGCAACTGAACTGAACTGAACTGAACTGAACTGAAAATCCAAGTCTAACCTGGAGAGTTAGGAGTTAAAAAATTAAACCAGGAAATTTACTGCTATTTGGTTCTTTGAGTTTTCATTTTCCTCCCTAGCAAGCCCACTGTTATTTACTTTTTAGAATCCTCATATAGTTGGCTTTATCTAGTTTGTCCGGAGATTTTATCAGTAATGAGTGGGAGAGATAGAGAGCAGAGTGTACGCATTCCATCTTCCCCAGAACTGGACGTCCCAGGTAGAGTATTAATAATATGAATGATGATGTGGCTGCAGCTTTAGATAAGAAAGTGAAATGTATCATTATAGTCTTGGCTGTGGTGATTCTTCTTATTTGCAGGAGGAACCTATACTGAGTTCTCCTAGTTAGCCTGGGGGTAGACTATTGCTATTTTTAAAGGATCCCAGTAAATAGTTATTGCTCATTTGGTGTTTATAGAAGGTTCCTTTATCTTTCTGCATACAAAGTAGTAATAATCACCGTCATTGCTAGGGTCATCTTCTTTCAGTACTTGAGTGCTTACTATTTTCCAGGATCCGTGCTAAGGGCTTTTTACATATGTTATGTCTCTTTAAAATAACCCCATCAGTGTAGACTTTGCAGACGTTCCAGGTTTGAGGTTGTTTCATAGTGGCTTCCTTAAGAACCTGGACTGTATTTCCCTCTCCTACCCAGCACTTAGCCCTGTACCTGGTATATAGTAGTTTCTCAGTAAATATCCGCTCAGTAAATGAATGGATGCAAGACCACCCCCACCCCAGCCTTGCTTTATAGGCTTTTAAGGAGAATGTAGGACTTTTTAAAAATTAGTTTTTATTGGCGTATGGCTGCTTTACAATGTTGTGTTAGTTTCTACTGTACAGCAAAATGAATCAGCTATACATGTGTCCCCTCCCTTTAGGACTTCCTTCCCATTCAGGTCCCACAGAGCATTGAGTCAAGTTCCCTGTACTATACAGTAGGCTCTCGTTAGTTATCTATTTTATATGTAGCATCAATAGTGTATATACATCAATACCAACCCCCCAATTCCTCCCACCCCCAGAATTTAGGAATTTGTACGTGCTTTTCTTTCCTTACTGCAGCTAAGAGGAGAGACCCTTTCAAAGGAACACACTCACTTTGCCCTGCATCTGTTCTCTGAACAAATTGCGTTCTGTCTGCTGCGGGTGCAGTGAGCGAGGCAGACGGAATCCCAGCCCCACAGAGCTTGGCGTCTAATATAGGAAAGGCAGGCAAGAAAAGAGGAATGGATAAACAAGTAAGGGCATTTCAGGGGGTGGTAAGTAATAGGTAGAAACAAAAGGGTAGTGGATAGACCCTGGGGGTGTGAGGCTGCGTTAGTTTGGATGATCAGGGAAGTTCTCTGTGGAAGAGGTCATGTTTGAGCTGATTTTTGAGAAAGATGCCAGCAGACGTTCATTCATCTGCAGGTTCATTCATCACATCCCAACTTGGAGTTTTCCTGTTGCTTAACCTGCTCATTCTTTTCATTGAGATGATAAAAAGTGTAAATAAAACTTTAATAGGAGAAATGTTTTAAAAAGACTAAGGAGAATCAGCTCCTTTCTTTTCTGTTTTGGAATTTTCTTTATTGTTCTTATTTTATTCTTTTGGCTGCGCTGTGCTATACAGTATGTGGGGTCTTAGTTGCCTGGCCAGGGATGGAACGCATGCTCCGTGCATTGGAAGCGTGGAGTCTAAACCACTGGACTGCCAGAGAAACTCCTCAGTTCCTTTCAGATTATTAAAGGGGACCTAGAAAGACTACCCAGTGGTTTGTTTTAGCCCAGCTTTAAAAAAATCATCAATGATTACAGAAATTAGTCTTCTAGGTCCATGTTTTCAGAGTTTGACCACCAGAACTAAAAACCCTTGATTAACTCAATAGATATCTTGTGGGACTGAAGTGTCCGTAGACATGGTTTGTATAATACCAGACAAAAGATAAAGATGCTTGACTGTGGTTTCTTTTTTAATTGCTCTTATAGCCTTCTGAGAGGTAAAAATGTTGGTTTGTTAGATTTTTTTTAAGAATTACAAAGAACATTCCGTGTGTGCGTACATGCTAAGTCACTTCAGTCGTCTCTGACTCTTTGCGACCCCATGGACTGTAGCGCCCCAGACTCCTCTGTCCATGGAATTCTCCAGGCAAGAATACTGGAGTTGGTTTCCATTTCCTCCTCTAAAAAGAACATTATAGAAACTTAATTGAAATTACATTAAAAAATGTAATTGCCCCTGACTGTTAGGTCTCTTATGCAAGAGACCTTGCGTTCATCACTGCATTTTCAGAAACCAGAACAGCACTTCGCTGTAAATATTTGACATTCGTCAAATGAATACATGCTTCTGGGGAAGTTTTACTAATCTAATGCAATAGTAAGGCTTTAATTAAAACCAGCACAATTCATTAGTGTTCAGGTTTTTTGAGGTAGTTAGTTGACCATGAAACTTGAATAATATGCATCTTGGAATGTGGTTTTAAGTTCCTGGACTAATACTATCACATCTAGTCTTCATTGTCAGAGAAGGCAATGGCACCCCACTCCAGTACTCTTGCCTGGAAAATCCCATGAGCGGAGGAGCCTGGAAGGCTGCAGTCCATGGGGTTGCGAAGAGTCGGATACAACTGAGTGAGTTCACTTTCACTTTTCACTTTCATGCATTGGAGAAGGAAATGGCAACCCACTCCAGTGTTCTTGCCTGGAGAATCCCAGGGATGGGGAGTCTGGTGGGCTACTGTCTATGGGGTCGCACAGAGTCAGACACGACTGAAGCGACTTAGCAGCAGCAGTCTTTATTGTGGACTCACTCTGTGTCAGTGGTTTCAGCACATTTAAATCCTCCACAACTCTGCCTTTTTCTTTTGCAGATGAGAAAACTGTGATGGAGAGAGGTTAAGTTCAAAGTCATGCAGCTAACTAGTAGCAGAACCAGAATTTGTATCTCAGTCCAATGTGGAGACTTGTGCTCTTAAACTGTTATCCTATGCAAAGACAGGGAAGCATAGGGATCAGTCTTTGGGTTCTGGAGCTGAGTTTCCTGGGTTTGAATCCTGGCTTTGCTGTGTGACATTGGATACATGGCTTGAACTTTCCATGCTTCTGTTTCAGTTCAGTTCAGTTCAGTTGCTCAGTCGTGTCTGACTCTTTGCGACCCCATGAATCGCAGCACGCCAGGCCTCCCTGTCCATCACCAGCTCCTGGAATTCACTCACACTCACGTCCATCGAGTCGGTGATGCCATCCAGCCATCTCATCCTCTGTCGTCCCCTTCTCCTCCTACCCCCAATCCTTCCCAGCATCAGAGTCTTTTCCAATGAGTCAACTCTTCACACGAGGTGGCCAAAGTATTGGAGTTTCAGCTTTAGCATCATTCCTTCTAAAGAACACCCAGGACTGATCTCCTTTAGAATGGAATGGTTGGATCTCCTTGCAGTCTAAGGGACTCTTAGGTGTCTTCTCCAACACCACAGTGCAAAAGCATCAATTCTCCAGCGCTCAGCCTTCTTCACTGTCCAACTCTCACATCCATACATGACCACTGGAAAAACCATAGCCTTGACTAGATGGACCTTAGTCGGCAAAGTAATGTCTCTGCTTTTGAATATGCTATCTAGGTTGGTCATAACTTTTCTTCCAAGGAGTAAGTGTCTTTTAATTTCATGGCCGCAGTCACCATCTGCAGTGATTTTGGAGCCCCCCAAAATAAAGTCTGACACTGTTTCCACTGTTTCCCCATCTATTCCCCATGGAGTGATGGGACCAGATGCCATGATCTTAGTTTTCTGAATATTGAGCTTTAAGCCAACTGGAAATAATTATGTGCGCTAAGTCTCTTAGTCATGTCTGAATCTTTTCAATCCTATGGACTGTAGCCCTCCAGGTTCCTCTGCCCATGGTTCTTTAGGCAAGAATACTGGAGTGGGTTGCCATTTCTTCCTCCAGGGGATCCTCTTGACCTAGGGATTGAACTGGCATCTCTTATCTCTTGCATTGGCAGGAGATCCTCTTTAGCATTAGCGCCATGAAAGTGAAAGTGAAAGTGAAGTCGCTCAGTCATGTCTGACTCTGTGCAACCCCACGGACTGCAGCCCACCAGGCTTCTCCGTCCATGGGATTCTCCAGCAAGAGTACTGGAGTGGCGTGCCATTGCCTTCTCCAACTAGCGCCATAGTCCTCAGCCAATACAGTTATTTAAGTTTTTATGGAAAGCCTGTAGTTACCTTTAGTGGTAAAGGACCCTCCTGCCAGTGCAGAAGATGTAAGATATGTGGCTGTATCCCTGGGCTGGGAAGATCCCCTTGAGAAGGAAATGGCAACCCACTCCAGTAGTCTTGCCTGGGAAATCCCATGGACAGAGGAGCCTGGGGGGCTACAGTCCACTGGGTCCCAAAGAGTCAGTGTGTCATGACTGAAGTGACTTAGCACGTGTATATAGTCAGCAGTCCATGGGATGAACTTTCCATCTTCCGGTCTGAGCTCAGACAGTTTGGGTGTGTTTGGTCTTTTGAGCTGGTGGGAGTACCAGGCTGGTGTCAGGTGTGGTCTTGAACATCCTGGCCAGGCTGCCTTCCTGCCTCTGCAGTCACTCTGAGCACTAGCCTGCAGTTTATGTCAAACGCTATCCTCGCCTGGTCTGCTGGTCGTGTGTCAAGTTGGCAGCTAATTTTCTCAGAGCAGTTGGTTGAAATGGGACTCTGAGGCTGTGCCCAAAGTCATAAAACACTCAGACTCTGCTTAAATGGCCATCATCTCTCCTCGTGATGCGTACGGATTGCTGCGGCTTTATTGATCGGGCAACAATCTCTTGCTCTCAGGAAAAAGCTCTGTGCTTAACCCACACAGACCAGTTCTGTCTTTTGGCCCTCTCTTTTCTTTTGGCATTTTAACAAAATTTGTGAATTAACACTTCCAGGAAGTGTTTTCAAGTAGTTGCCCATCGGTGAATCTATCTTGCTCCACGGATCAGAAGCTAAAACGACTGGGTTTTAATGATGCCATTGCCTCTTTAATCCACCTGCTGTCTGCACCCGCTGTAGGACTCTTTTTTTTTTTTTTCTAAGTATTTAGTTATTTATTTAACAAATGTATTTGGCTTCATCGAGTCTTAGTGGCAGCATGTGGGATCTAGTTTCCTGATCAGGGATGGAACCTGGATGCCCTGCAATGGGAGCGTGGAGTCTCAGCCATTGGGCCACCAGGGAAGCCCCAGGATAGTCTTTCTGATACACTAGTCTGACCATGTCACTCTTTGGCTTAAACGTCTTCAGTGGTGAGAAAGCTTTGAGGGGTGGTGGTAGAAATATCATGTTTCTGGTGGTGGTTAAATGTCAAAATGCATCAAACTCTACCTTAGCATCACATCATTAAATTGGTGCAATTGTATCATATGTCAGTTACACTTCGTACCACAGAAGGAGTCAGGAGCGCAAACAGCTGCATGTCCTTTTTTTTTTTTCTTTTAGGAAATCTCTTCTCAACCCTTCCCAGTGAGGGAGTTCCCCTTCTCTGTTCCTTTCCAGATGCCCCGTGTGCCAAGCATTACGCTGTGCACAAGAGCCACAGAGGTGGAGACGCCGCGGCTCAGCCTCCCTGGGTCACCCCGAGCGAGCCCCTTACAGAGCGTTTTCATCCGCAGCGAGTCTTTGCGTTTTCTTCTGGCACACGGGGTCTTCAGAATGCGGGGAAAGGATGGGAAGCATGAGCAGGGAGAAGGGCCTGGGTGCTGGCAGTGACGTAAATAGCTCTCCAGAGCCTCTCTTTCGTGCCTCCCTCCGAGATGGTTCCCGCCCTTCCTGTAACACATAGAAGTCAGAGAGCAGAGCAGTGAAGAGTTTAGACTCCGGAGACTGTCAGTCGAGATGGCTAAACTGTGCGACTGCGTGCAAGCTGCTTAACCTCCCTGTACCTTGGTTTTCTACCGATAAGACAAAGAGGAAAATAAGAATTTTCACCTCAAAAGATTAAGTGGATTAATATGGGCTTCCTTGGTAGCTCAGACGGTAAAGATTCTGCCTGCAACGTGGGAGACATGGGTTCGCTCCCTGGGTTGGGAAGATCTCCTGGAAAAGGGAAAGGCTACCCACTCCAATATTCTTGTCTGGGAAATCCCAAGAACAAAGGAGCCTGGTGAACTACAGTTGATGGGGTCACAAAGAGTCGGACATGACTGAGCGACTAATACACACACACACACACACACACACACACACACACACACACACACACACTGATGACAGCATGTAGCTCATAATAAAGGTTATATATATCATTAATGTCTGGCAAATATACTGAGATGATGAGTAAGAGCTTGCCTTGAAGGGTCATTTTTTTTTCTAATGAAGTCAGATAATCAACAAGGGAACAAATCAGTACCAAGATGATGCCACATTGTAATAAGTTCTGTGAGAGGAGCAAAGGAGGTAATGTGCTCAGGAGTAATATTTTCTGGGGAAAGGAGACTTTCTGGTTGGTGTGGGTCTCTGTGAAGAGGGTACATTTGGACTGAAGACCGAACAATGGAAGATTCTGTGACTAGGAAAGTTAGACTCGAGCGGCGAGAAACCTGGCTTTGAATCTCAGCTTCACTGACTATCTTTGTGGTTTCAGGCAAGTTACTTGAATTCTTCATGTTTCTTTGGGGATAATAATTGAACTTTGCAGACACCAGTGTGATAGTTCTGCACATGATGGTTGTGTTAATGGTCTGATGGCATGTAGTAGGTACTGTTTACACTTTATTTCCATTCCCAGTGGGAAATTGAACATTGAATGCTGTGCTATCACTTAATTTTGGGTGAAAATGACTTAATTTTAACCCAAAGATCACATTCTCTTAATGGCATAAGTCCCCTTAATGGCATAAGTCCCCTTCACTACCACATCCTAATTTCCTTTATCTTCTCATTAAATAATGCTGTTCAGTCGTTAAGTTGTGTCTGACTCTTTGTGACCCCCATGGACTGCGTCTCATCAGGCTTCCCTGTCCTTCACTATATTCTGGAGTTTGCTCAAAGTCATGTCCATTGATTCGGTGCAACCATCCAACCATCTCATCCTCTGTCTCCCCCTTCTCTTCTTGCTCTCCATTCTTTCCCAGCATCAGGGTCTTTCCCAATGATTCGGTTCTTTGCATCAGGTGGTCAAAGTGTTAGAGCTTCAGTTTCAGCTTCAGTCCTTCCGGTGAATATTCAGGGTTGATTTCCTTTAGGACTGAGTGGTTTGATCTCCTTGCTTATTAAATAATATTCAACACTAAATGGGATCCAGCATACCTAAAAGTGCTTCCCTGATAGTTCAGTTAGTAAAGAATCCACCTGCAATGCAGGAGATTCCTGGGCTGGGAAGATCTGCTGGAGAATGGATAGGCTACCCACCCAGTATTCTTGGGCTTCCCTTGTGGCTCAGCTGGTAAAGAATCCACCTGCAATGCAGGAGACCTGGGTTCAATCCCTGGGTTGGGAAGATCCCCTGGAGAAGGGAAAGGCTACCCACTCCAGTATTCTGGCCTGGAAAATTCCATGGTCTGTATAGTCCATGGGGTTGCAAAGAGTTGGACATGACCGAGCGACTTTCACTTTCACTTTTCATGCCTAAGAGTGCTGGCCAGCTTAGGCAGTTTATACCTTAGAGAGTAGCCCATGGAGAGTGTTTTCATTCAGGTGGCAAAAGGAAGCTGATGTAGTGATAGTGTAAGAAAAGCTTTTTCTAAGATAATTCTCCAAATTTGTGACATTTCTATGTAACTCATTAGATGATTCAGGTCACTGGATGGACCAGTCTCTTAGCATTGAAACTTCTGAGCCAACTAGTGTCCCAAATGTAGGAGTCAGCTTGAGTTGAAGACCCTGAGCAGAGTGAGGGTGATTTCAGACCCAGTGGTCTCCCTCTGGGAGACCTTTTCCATCTGTAATTCATAGAAGAGATGCCAAGGGCGGGTGGATGACTATGGAGTTCTCTGTGTTCATTGCATCAGAGAAGGTGAGAATGATGATGGGGAGGGTCTCTGAGACTATGGCTGTATGGCATCCTCTGATCAGCCCTATATCTCTGTCGCCATCTGGGATCACTTCTCAGACGTGACTATATAGTGTGCTGTTCTGGCAAGGATAAAGCAAGTCTGGAAAAAAGTAACTTGCCAAGAAATTATTTGTCCTATCAAATGGAGCACAGTCTACTCCACCATATTACCTTGCCCCGCTAGTGAAGAGAAAAGAGAGATTCCACACCTTTGACATGCTACAAGCTGATCCATCGGGTCGTTTTAGTAAAGGAAGGAGGGCACACATCTCCTTATTTCCTAGTAAGTGCCGATGATTATGTGCCTCATCTAATATGCTTGCTACCTTCTCCCTGTGATGTTGGATATGCTTATCTCCACTTGATAGAAGAGGAATCTAACGTTTAAAAAATATAAGTCATTTTTTCCAGGGCCATGTGGCCAGGAAACAGAGGTCAAGATTCAAAATCACATCTGTCTGACTCTGGAGACCACAATTTGCCTCCTACTTTGCTTTCCTGCTCAAGGGTTTTAGGGGGCTTCTTGTTAATGGGATTTTGAGCCTGCCCTGCTCTGTGTTAAGTACTGGGGCTGCAGAGATAAATGAGCCATGTAGTCTTTAAATTTCCTTCATGCATTATGAGTTCACAGTGTTGTGAATGTCAGGTGTTCTAGACTCTTCACAAAAGATGACAGTAGACATAGTAACTTCTTTACAAGACCAACAATTAAATAAGTCCTGATGCAATTGCAGTCTTTTTTTTTTTTTTTGGGGGGGCCCCAGGCAGTTATTTAGAGTGTGAAGCAAGTTGTGAATGTAAGACATGCAGAAACGATGAGCAGATGAAAATGTCAACATTTTCAAAGGCCAGGAGGAAAATTCAATTTGCGTTCCATCCTGTCCTTGGCAAATAGTCAGTTTCCTCCCCCTCTGTTTTCCTGTTAATCACCAGTGAATGTGGATCTGGCTTGTTTACTTCTTGAATCTGTTTGCGCACTGACATCCACACAGCTCTGGGACTGGAGTATTCATTTCCTTTGTCATCTTGATGAATGCCCACAGAATTATATAGCAAAACGGCTGTGAAGTACAATGAAACTGATTCAACAGTGGAGCTTAGTCTATGGGAAAGGCTCATTGATATCCTACTAGCGAGGCAATAACCTATGATGGAATCTACCATGTTGTACAAAGAGTTTTGAAGAAATTCCCCCCCGAGTTTTGACCTAGAACAAGTCATAAATTTTATGCTGGATCATAAAACTGGATGTAAAGGTGCTAACTGAGGTGGAGAACCGAAGAGCTGTTTATGCAGTTGTTGTCAGACTGCTTTTGTTGAAGAGTCTATATATTTAAGGCAAAAAATGTTTTCTGGCTAAGAGTTTGGTCAATTGCTCTGATTTTTCCTACTTGATGTTTCAGTAGTTCACAATAGAAAATGAAATCATGGTGTCTAGGTAATTCAAGTGAAGGCTGACTTTCTCCAACTTATCTAAGTAATTTAATCTCGATTTGTATGACCACATGGTGATCATAGCTATTTGGTAGTTAGTCTTCAGCCTTACCCAAAGCTTACCCAAAGGCCATCTCCTCCAACTCAGTGAAGTCCTCATATTAGATATTCCAAATGATTTGCTTTGATCTCCTTTATCCCCTCCTTTTTGATCTCCATTTCCAAATGATTTGTAAATGATCTCCTTTGCCTTAAAAAAAGAAGGCTTTTATTGAATTTGTTACAATATTGCTTCTGTTTTACGTTTTGGTTTTTTGGCCCTGAGGCATGTGGAACTCCCCGATCAGAGACTGAACCTGCACCCCCTGTATTAGAAGACGAATAACCACTGGACCACCAGGAGAAGGGAAGTCCCTTCTCCTTTGCTTCTATAGGATTATATATTTGCAATGTCTATCTCTTCCCTAGAATAGGTACTTCATGAGGACAGGGTCTGCAGTCTCTTCAGCCTTGTCATTGTGCCTGGCACAGAGGTGCTCCATAGAGGCTGTTCAGGGTAACTGTGAATTGATTGGATGACTTTTTGAGCCCATGGACATACATATGAATAATTCTCCATAGAAGTTTCCAAACTTGACATTTCTATGTGCTTTTGAGCTTGATTTGTGGTTAACTAATATCTAGCAGAGTTGTGGATTTCTTTTCCTTTACGAATGGCATTTCAAAAGATGGTATAGGCAAGAAACTTCAAATGAAGCCCTTGAAATGAGGGACCAAAGAGGTCCTCATGACCTCTGCCACAGAAACATGCCCTCGGCATTATCTACCCAGCTCTGACTCCGAGCTGACCCATCCTGGATGCCCCTGCAGTCAGTGGCATGCATTGGAGGGATGGCTGGCTGGGCGCAGGGCACAGACTGGTGGCTCAGAATGGCCACCGCCGATTGGCCTCTGGGGCAATCACGTTCACAACCTGGGGCTGAAGAGTACCATCATCACTGGATTCGTACTTAGGTTTAGGATCTCATTTCAGACACTTGAAATTGGAGCTTCTAGTTTTTGAGGTTTTTGAGGCACGTTTTATTTGGTTAATCAGTTGTTCATGCATTCAACAAATATTAATTGAGCACTTACTGTGCACCAGTGCCAAAGACCACAAAGCAAGGCCCTTCGTCCACTGCAGGCCCCCATCACAGTGGCAGGTAGATGGATGGTCACACGGCGGGCCTTGCGAGGTTTCTAAAAAGGAAAGCAATCCCTGTTGACACGATCCTTGCTTTGAATTAGTCGTAGGAAAAACATTCCTATCCTGCTTCACACAAAGCGTGTTTCTCCCACTTGAATTTATTTTGCAGTGTCAGCACATTTTTCATTTGGGTGCATTTTAAATCAGAAGGCCAGTGATAATGTGGTTCTAGAAAGACAGACACAGATAGATAACCTTACATCTGAGATGTCTAAGTATTTCAAAATCAAGGAAGAAAAAGTGCAGATTTCCAAGGGTCCATTCTCTCTCTCTTTTTAGAATTAAGCTCTTAAAACTACTTATACTGAGCAATTATCTTCCTCTAGAAATTCTTTCTTCGAGTTCTGCCCCTTGTGTTGACAGTCTGTGGTGGGTCCAGTCTGCTGGATAAGTAAAAAGAGATGAAAAAATTTTCAAAAGCAATGTCGTGGGCTTCCAGTCTTCCAGCCAATGTCTTCCTTTATCCACCCATATCTTAAATTTCCTGATTACCACTATTTAACTGTCTGGTATGCATGTATCTGGGTCTTCCCTGGTGGTTCAGTGGTCAAGAATCTGCCTGCAATGCAGGAGACACAGGAGATATGGGCTGTATCCCTGGGTTGGGAAGATCCCCTGGAGGAGGGCATGGCAACCCACTCCAGTATTCTTGTAGGGAAAATCCCATGGAGAGGAGCCTGGTGGGCTCTGGTTCTTGGGGTCACAAAGAGTCAGACACGACTGAAGTGACTGAGCCCTTGTATGTATGTATTTATACATCTATCTATATGTGTCTGTCTATCATATCTAGATATAGATTGCAGAGACGTACAGTCTGGCTTGAACTGAAGTCTTTCTCCTTCTGAAAGACCAAGTGCTGCAAAGTCTTCTACATTAATTTACAGATAACCCACCCCAGGTTCAACCATGACTCTCGCATGAAAGAAGTGACATCTGACAACTCCTTTACTCAAGAAGTGACAGCTTCATGATGGTCATCAAACTGATTATTCCATTTGTTCACTGTTACCTAATTGGTTAATGGGATAAGCCATTATTTAAAGACAATGAGCTGAAATAAAAATTTTTTTTTTAAACTTTAGTAAGAAGTAGTGTTCTTTTGTGTGTATAAAGAGGAAAGGGAGAAAACACTACCTAGCTTAAGAAAGTTCCTGATGCTATGAAATTCTCATTTGCAAGGCTCTGAGACTCTCCTGTGATGTCCATTCTAACCAAGGTATGACTTGGTGAGAACTTGAATCAGTCATAATATAATGAGATTTTATTATCGAAGGAAGTAAGGTTGCAGGTGGAATTCTTTCTTTTAAAATTTATCATTATTATTGAAAAATTTTAACTGGAGGATAATTGCTTAACAATGTTTTGTTGGTTTCAGCCATAGTTATACATCTATCCTCTTCCTCTCAACCCTCTTCCATCACAGGTGGAATTCTTTCTCCTTCATTTCATTAGGTTGAACTGTATTAATTTTTTAACTTTCAAGAAATGTATTCCATTGTTGATCCAGAAATGTAATTTTGAAGTTAAAAGCATGGACTCTGAGTTTCATTTCCTGGGTACCATTGATTCGCTGCACGTCCTTGGTCAAGTCACTTAATTTCTCAGAGCTTTAGTTTTCTCATCTGAAAAATGGGAATGATATTGGTTCCTACCTCCTAGGATTAGAGAATGCTTGTAAAATGCTTAGCACACAGTACCTTTCCAATAAACACTACCTATGAATGCCTCATTTGGGCATCACGAGTGGATGTCCGATGTTGTGAGAGTTCATGGACAGATACCAGTTACGTCTTGGCTTTGGTTATGCTCTTTAAACTGTCCCTTTTTTCTTAGCATCTTTCCCAAGGTCCTGCTATTGGAAGCTATACTGCCTTGTGATTCATCACCCAGTACTTTCTATTCCCCAATTTCTTTCTTCTTTACCTTGTTTTTTTCCACTGCTAGTCAGCTGCTGCTTCTTTTGTGAGCTTGAAAGTGCCTACTCATGACTTATCTGTTACTTCAAAGCCATATGCTTCATTTTATCATTGGCATCCAACTTGGTATCTGACCTTCACTACTTTATTCAGAATTCAAACAGTCAGAAGCAATTGCCCTTTGTTTTCTCAAATGTTTGCTTAAGAATCTAAGTCAAAATGTTACCACAGTGTTTTGAGATTTCTCAGACTCTTTGGCATAAATGTACATGACAGAATCTGCATATATTCTTGGTTGATTAATGTTAGTATAATAAAATTGTTATGAATCTACTTCAGTTAAGTATTTATAAATCAACTATATTCCAATAAAAATGCTAAACAGGCAAGTATCTATAAAGGTTTCTTTCATTTTTAAAGAGGTATGATATTGGGAATCATTTTATCCTGTCACTGGAGCTTTCTTCTGAAACATATGTTCTGTCCATCAAGTTGAATATCAACTAAAAGATGTTTGAGAAAAAATTACTTTGCTTTCTAATTTATAAAGATGTGCAGCACATTTGTTGCTGTGTATCTGTTTGCAATCTTGAATTTTTGCAAGTAGTTCTTTTGCATCCATGATATGGATGATATTTTCCTTCCTTTCATTAAAACAGGGGGGAATGCTTAGCCTTTAAGGCATGCGACTCTCTCCAGTCCATTGACGGTAAGTGTCTTGCTCTTGTTGGTCCAAAGCTCATAACTATTTGAGAAGATATTCTGATTTTCTCCAGCAAAACACATGAGAATAAGTAGAATGGAACATGGAGATTTCTGCCCTTCATGCCCACAAGTCAGTGTCCTTTGAGGTTTCCTGAAGAAAACAGTACAGAGCATTTTCGAAGGTCAAATTGCTGAACCGGAAAATTAATATGATGATTAGGGTGATGATAATGGCTAGCATTTGTGCAGCTTACCCTGGACTCAGGGACTCATTGAACTCTCAGAATACTCTGCAACATAGTTCTCATTATCTCTTTTTTTCCAGGTGAAGAAATTTAAAGCTCAGGGGTAAAGTAACTTGCCCAAGGTCACATGGCTGTGGCCTGTCTCTGAATCACACACTCAGCACTAGTCCATCAACCATGAGGCTGACTGGTGCTTTATTATCAGGGTATCCTGACACCCCAGTGGGGTGGGACTAGACCCCTCTGTTGATGGACTGCTGCCTGTCTGAGGCTGTGTTTGGACTTCTGCTCCTTCTCTCTTTATCATCATAAACAAGAGGATTGTTTATAAGGGATTATTACACGGTGGTATTTTTCCTTCTTTGAACAGAGGTGTGGCTGTTGGTATGGAATTACCCACTTATTTTCTTCTAAAAAAATTAGGCTGTGGCCAGTCTGGCTATTTATTAGTGAGTCGGGGAATGACAAAGGCGAAGACTGATTTCTTTTACATCCAAAGCTGGTAACAACAGATCCTTAGGAGACCTATTTGTCAGATCACTGTCATAAATGTATTTTCTTTTATGTAAATAGGACTAACGATGGAATTTAAATTTATTTCTTTATGTTTGTAAGTGAGATAAGCCACAGAGCAAACAGTATATGTAAAACTTTCTAGTGGGGCAGCATTATGGATGATAGGAAAAGCATAATTATACATGGAATTGGTCAAAGCTAATTCCAAAGACCAGCTTGTTGTGTGTCCTTTAAGGCATTTGACCTCTTTGAGGCTTGGTTTTCTGATTTTTAAGAGGAGGTAATCATACCTACCCCTGGAGGTACTGAACAAGCTGTAGAAGTGTGAAAGTATTCTAGATGCTTAATAAATCTTAAAAAATGAGAGGAGATTCAAGTCTTTCTTAGGCAATTAACTTGGAAGCATGATATATCAGTCGAATACACAAAAGAGATTTATTTGGGGAAGCTTGTTTATCTTTTAAAACTACGCTCTTTTTTTTTTTTTGCACTTGAAAGATGATTGCTTGAACACATTCTGTTCTTATAATGAGTGCTGGAGAAGGCCTGAGTCACGCACACAACATGCTTTTAAGAAAAACTGACAGGCACTAACATTTCCCAAACATCCATGCCTGGATGCATGAGCACTGCATTAAAAAAATCTACCAGCATTACCTTTTGTGGCATATTGTTGGAGGTTAATAATTTATCTGATGTGACTGCTTGAGGAAATATTTCTCCATATTTGCCAGTGGGTTCTTCTTTCTCATTTCTCAGTAGATTTATTGCGTGGGTAAAGTGAATTCTATAGTGCTCTTAAATGTTTCTCTGTAAGAGATGAGTTTCAGAGTCTCACATTTAATCAATAATTTTTCACTTGACAGCAGAGTAGAGCATTCCCCAGGATCATCGGAAAACCGCAGGTAAAGGTCACTGTCCAATGTGCTGAAAAAGTGCTCCAGCTTATGAAATCAGTGACCTTGGGTTTGTTTTTTAGAAGGCACCTCATTCGCATATGTAATCCAGTATTTAAAAATACCTCACAGTATTTAAAGTAAATCTTCATGTGGCTTGTAGGGTACCATCTGTCAACAGACATTGGTTTGATACCTAGAAAAATAGTGATAATCCTGAAATCGTTTTATTTTTTCAATTTTTTTTTTCTGTGGCAACAAATAAAAATTTCTTCTTACTGTAAAGATAAGTGGATTTTGTGAAAGTTTTACTGAGTGTAAATTATAACTAGTTTAATAATTTTCTGTTTTTATCTACAAGGAAGTAGCACTTGGAGGCTTCCCTGATAGCTCAGTTGGTAAAGAGTACGCCTGCAATGCAGGAGACCCCAGTTCAATTCCTGGGTCGGGAAGACCCACTGGAGAAGGGATAGTTTACCCACTCCAGTATTCTTGGACTTCCCTTGTGACTCAGCTGGTAAAGAATCTGCTTGCAATGTGGGAGACCTGGATTCGATCCCTGATTTGGGAAGATCCCCTGGAGAAGGGAAAGGCTACCCACTCCAGTATTCTAGCCTGGAGAATCCCATGGACTCTATTGTCCAAGGGGTTGCAAGAAGTAGGACACGACTGAGTGACTTTCACTTTCACTTTCAAGTAGCACTTGGAATTTGTGAATTTTCATTTGGCAAAACACTGACTATATTTCTTTTCAGACTGGTGTGTTAGAGCTTTTGAGAAGAACCGAACCACAGTTTTGGAAGTAAAACTCAGTTTGATTTAGTATGTTTGGGGTTAATTTTAAAGCTTTAATACCATAATAAACAATAATAATGAAGCTATTTTATACTCATAAAATATTCAAATACAAATTACTAATACATTTGGGGTTGAAAGGGGCTTCCCAAGTGGCTCAGAGAAAGCTTAACATATTTTATTAAGACTGCATATTAGCTTTCACTTAGTTATTTTGTCAGTAAGTTTTCCTATACTTGCCTCATTTTAAAAGGAATAACTATAGAGACCCATCAGAGACAAATTTATTAAAGATTTACAACCTACCTTTTACAAGAGGCCAAGAGAGACACCAGCAAGAAGTCTGTCAACTCAGTGTGGGCATTAACTTCTTGAATCCAGAGAATTTGGAAGCCAAATTCCTTTGAACATGAATGTGTGGCCTGAATAGTGAAAGCTATTTAAAGACTTTTTGAAAAACTAAATTTGTTTTGAAAGCTTTTACTTCTATGAAAGTGAAAGTCACTCAGTCGTGTCTGACTCTTTGTGACCCCATGGACTGTGGTCCGCCAGGCTCCTCTGTCTATATTCTCCAGTCAGGAATACTGGAGCGGATTGCCATTTCCTTTTCCAGGGGATCTTCCTGACCCAGGGATGGAACCCAGGTCTCCCACATTGCAGGCAGGTTCTTTACCACTATAGAAGCACCTTATTTCTATGACCCATCGTATATTCCAGGTTGTCTTGCTTTTTGTTCCTATGATTTGATAGGTTCTAATACTAAGCACTGGTTTATCTGCACTGTTTTTCCTAGGCTAGCCTTCTTTTTTTCTGAAAATGCCTTTTTTTCACCTCTCTTTGGGTTTTGGACCATGTTTAATTTATGGCACACTGTTGTGATTGGTCCTTGGAAAGGTGCTCTGTATTTCGTGTTTATTTAGTCATTTACATTTTTTCCTAGCTCCATCCTTAATTACCTCCTCCCAGAGGGATTTACTCCAACATGTTTAAGTCCATTTGTATACATTTTTGAAATGTATTGTTTTGTATGTATATGTATTTATATACACTAAACATGGATGACTTTACACCATAGTTCTGTTTTGTTTCCTGCTTTTCCACTTAGTTCTATTTTTAAGGAAGTGTAGAAAGTGTTAGTCTCTCGGTTGTGTCTGACTCTTTGTGACCCGATCGAACGTAGCCCGCCAGGCTCTTCTGTCTATGGAATTCTCCAGGCAAGAATACTGGAGTGGGTAGTCATTTTCTTCTCCAGGGGTCTTCTCGACCCAGGAGTGGAAGCTGAGTCTCGTGTATCACAGAGGGTTCGTGATACAGGAAACTCAGGAAACCTTTGTGTGTGTGTGTGTGTGTGTGTGTGTGTGTGTGTACAGACACACACACATATGGCTTCCCAGGGTGGCAGGGTGGTAAAGAATCTGCCTGCCAATGCAGGAGACACAGGTTTGATCACTTGGTTGGAAAGATCCTCTGGAGGAGGAAATGGCAACCTGCTCCAGTATTCTTGCCTGGAAAATTCCATGAACAGAGGAGCCTGGCAGACTATACTCCTTGGGGTCATAGAATCAGATGCAACTGAGCACAGGAACACATGTATCCATATATGTTTATATGCATTTCAACGCTTCTGACTTTATAAAGAAGTCAATTTTCTCCAAATTAACTCACCAACACATTGTGATTCTAATAAAACGCCCCATTTATATATGATGTTGTAATTTCATTATAAGAGTATGGTAAATCTCTCCATATATTCAGGACTTTTGAAATTTTTTGGGGGTCAAATTTTAGGTTTTCCATACAGGCCTTATAGACTCCTTTTTAGAATAACTCTTTGATAGTTTTTTAGATTTTTATAGCTTTTGTGTAGAGTATCTCATTTCATATTATATTTTCTTGTTAGTTATTGCTAATAAAGGGAAATGCTACTTATTTTAATATGTTGATCTTTTATGCATAAACCTTGAATTGTTACATCTATATGAATAATCTACACGAATGATCTTACCATTCATGAATAATAATTGTTGTGCCCTTTCATCTCCAATGTTTTCTGTTTTTTCCTTATTTCTTTCTCTTGCGTAGTTGAATTGGTGGAGACCTCCAATACTATGTTGTACAGTTGTGGTAAAATGTGCACTTTTTCCTGTTCTCAAGTGAATACATGTCAGATGTTCTCAACAAGCGTGATTTCTGTTGTCGGTTTTGGCAATGAACGCTTCCTGTAGTGCTTTCTCTTTAACCCGTTCCAAGTGTCTTCAACTTTCCATTTTTATTTCTTCTTTATTCCAAAGACAGAGTATTTCTTAGTTTTCAGACATACGATGTTGATTTCTAATTTTATTGCTTTATAGTCAGAAACTAAATCTGTATGAAACTTCTGTTGTGGCCTGGTACACTGTAAGTTTTTGCTAGTGTTTCATATATATCAACAAACAGATACACACATGTAGTTCTTCGACATGACTTTTTCTTTGCTTTATCTTCTTCTGAGAAGGAAGTATTAGAAAATCTCCAGCTATAATCATTGGTTTATTTACTCCTCCCTGTGGTTTTATCTTTCATGCTTCATGTACATTGATTCTGTGTTATTTAGAGCATTATGTTCATGATTATTATAGTTTCTTGGTCTAGTGTTGCTTCTACCAGTATGTATCATAGGCCTTTTTTCCTTATGATTCTTTTTACCTTACATTCTACTTAGTCTGATATTAAGATTTTCGGGGGTTCTTATTTTTCCATTTCTTTATTTTCATCTGGCAGACTCCCACTTTGACCAAATTTTTGGTAGGCTCCTCTTAGTAGTCTAGAGTTTGACCTTGGCCTTCAGAGTTCAGTTTCAGCAAAGAATCTTTATAAGTGAGTTTAGGGAGAACCTTCCATCCTTCATGTCTGATCAAATGCCTCATCCTGCATCCTTGATATCCAAGTCCTTTACCTGCCTTTAGCAGAATCCTATTAAGCCAGTTTTGCAAAAATTTCCCCACCCTTATTATCTTGCCAGGTTCTTCTTAGTGATTTTCCATCTATTGACTCCTTCACTCTTCTTTCTGGCTGTAACGCTTCAGCTGTCTTTGCTGCCTTTGCAGTTGAGCTCAGTTCAACAGTGGAGTCTCTCTCCTCTATTGCAATAGCTCAGATAAAATTTTTCTTGTCCTTTTTGACAGGTGGTGCAAAATATTTCTTCTACGTGATTTCTCCATGAACTTTTGCTTTGAATAAATCTCTTATAGGCAACAAATCTCTTATCTTTTGCTGGATAGTTTTCAAAATGCAACCTGAGGATATTTCAATCACGTTATTTAACTTCAATTGCAATTATTATTACATTAGGATTTGTTGCGTTATCTTGCTTTCTGTTTTGGTTTTGCATACCCTTTGTCTTTCTTCCCCTCCCACCCTGCTTTCTAATACATATGTTGAGTTCTATTTTACAGCCTTTTAAGCTTTGGTTTTAGTTTCCTTGTGGTTACCTCTAGGTCATTAAAGCTGCATTTATCTTTAGGAACTAAGCAAATACATTGTCATAGTCTCACTTCACTCTGGTCTGGCCCTCCCTGTCCACCCCTATGATAGCATTGATCTTTAGTTCTCGGTACAGGAGAAGGCGATGGCACCCCACTCCAGTACTCTTGCCTGGAAAACCCCATGGGCGGAGGAGCCTGGTGGGCTGCAGTCCATGGGGTCGCTAGGAGTCGGACATGACTAAGCGACTTCGCTTTCACTTTTCACTTTCATGCATTGGAGAAGGACATGGCAACCCACTCCAGTGTTCTTGCCTGGAGAATCCCAGGGACGGGGGAGCCTGGTGGGCTGCAGTCTATGGGGTCACACAGAGTCGGACACGACTGAAGTGACTTAGCACTTAGCACATACACATATACATACATACATAAATATGTATGTATTTGAGTCATCAGTTATTTAGAAAATAAAATGTGTTAGTATACTTACTCACTTTTTCTTCCTTGTATGTAGGACTCTTCTAGAATTTATTTTCTCTTTTTGCAGTACTATTCCTCTTAAAAAGTATTTTCAAAGTGAGTCTTTGTGTTATAAACCTTCTAAGGCCTTGAATGACTCAAAATATCTTTATTTCACTTTTGCATTTAATGGAAAGTTTGACTAACAAAATTCTAGACTGTCTTAATTCAGTTTCTCTCTCTAAATCTTTGTTAATCTGATATCTTGACTTCTTCTGCTGTGAGGGCCGAGTTTTGTCATGGAAGTGACCTTTGGCCTCTCAACTTTGAATACAATGGTCATTGAGTCACCCCTCCTATGGCTTTAAAATATTTGACAAAATTCTTCCCTTTAAGAAAGGATGAGAAGAAAAAGGGAGAGTAGGTAACATTTCCTTTTGTTTCACAAGGTCATGGAATTAACTGATTTTTTTTTTTCTACTTTTGAAAATCTCAGAAAGTTTTTCTTGCTGTGGAATGAAGCTGCTTTTTCTGAGATGGGCCTTAGGGACCGCTATGTGATTCCTACCTTGAAACAAAGCTGCACTGTTTTTCAGGCACCTTCTGGCAGGCTCCAGAGGCCGGGTAGAGTGGAGGCTGTTCCTGATGCAGTGAGCTGGCCTGGAATGTTCAAACCTGTCATTTTCAGGCTGTGGCTGTATTTATACAATACATTATTCCCCTCCCTCCCCTGCTTTTCTTCTCTAAAGTGGAAAAGCAAATCAGGTCACTGATTTGTTTTCTATCTGTTAAAACATAGTGGTCACTTTTACTCAGTGAGACATCTGTCTCTTAGGCATTTGTGTTTGCTCAGTATCGTGCCCTGTCCAGCTCTTGGAAGTGATGGGGGAGTCAGGAAAGGTGAGCCTGAGAATGTAGCAGGATGGGAAGGAGCCCCTGTAAGTGATATAGGAGGTGAATCTGCACAGGGGTTATTTGCTGTGCCCGCCTGGCACCCCACCACGAAGCAGGACCTCATTAAACATTATTTGAAAAATGTACCTGTTGACCTTGATGCATATAGTTAACCTCTCATTTCCAAAGAAGCAGGATTCACTTTGTTTTGCCCTGACATTTTCTAAGCTGGAGATTTAAAAATTAATAATAAAAAACCCCAACAGCAGAGCCAGGGAACTCCCATAGGAAAACCCAGACTGTCTGTATTTCCTTTTCTTTCTTGAACCAGAGCAGATGGTGGCTTCACTTACCAGGTCAAAGCAAGAGGCAGATCTGAGTGGACCCACCCTACACATTCTACTAATTTTAAGACCTTTGAAGACCTTCAAATATGTGAGAAAAGCACAGGGACATTTTGCCAACACAGAATGAAAGCAACTCTCATCTTCTCAAAGCTCCTCATTCTAGGAAGTACTCAGGAAGCACTTTCATATTTGTCCATTTATGTTAACCTGAGGATTAATTATCAAGTGGGGTGCTTGTAAAATCATCACAAAATAGATCACTGGAGTAGATTTAACTTCTCTGAATGTGCTTATTGCTGTCTCAGAGAGAGCAAGCTAAAAAAGATTTTCTTTGTTTTCCTCCATATTCCAGCATGTTTAGGTTTATCAGACCTGAATAATAGCCATGCTGCTGCTGCTGCTGCTAAGTCATTTCAGTCGTGTCTGACTCTCTGCGGCCCTGGAGACTGCAGCCCACCAGGCTCCCCCGTCTCTGGGATTCTCCAGGCAAGAACACTGGAGTGGGCTGCCATTTCCTTCTCCAATGCATGAAAGTGAAAAGTGAAAGTGAAGTCGCTCAGTCGTGTCCGACTCCTAGCGACCCCATGTACTGCAGCCTACCAGGCTCCTCCGTCCATGGGTTTTTCCAGGCAAGAGTGCTGGAGTGGGCTGCCATCGCCTTCTCCAATAAGGACCCATAAAGTTTCCCCCTACTTCTACAGTGTAAATGCGGGGTTGTAAACCAACATTTGTGCTTGCAGTTGATCATCAGGAGGCTTGCTTTCTTACAGGACCCTGGCTGAGGCACTGAGATGCTGGAGTGGATGGCCAGCACAGGAGAGAGTCGAACTGAGGCAAAGTCAGCTGGGGTCAGTCAAGGGCAGTTTCAGTTAGGGTCTTGTACTAGGGGAGGTGGGGAGAGAAGGCATTTCCCAGTGAAGCGGGAATGGTAGGATAGGGAGGCAGGAGGCCCTGGTTCATGACGTGTTGGGCGAGGGACAGAGCAGGGCACCTGTCGTTCTGCCTTAACTCTACCCCGCAAAGGCATGACCTTGGGCCGGCAACCTGCGTCTCTAGGCCTCATGAGCTTCATTTCCTGTTTAGATAAAGTAGGAACAATGCCTTTGGGTAGAATGTATATATTCCTTGGATATGTAGGGCCGTCTGGAGTGGAGAGTGGTCCAGTGTGTGTGTGTGTGTGTGTGTGTGCACTCGCACGCGTATGTGTGCTCAGTCACTCAGTTGTGTCTGACTGTTTGTGACCCTATGGACTACAGTCCACCAGGTTCCTCTGCCCATGGGTTTCCCAAGCAAGAATACTAGAGTGGGTTGCCATGCCCTATATATATTATATATATAAAATATACATTCATATTAAATATATATAATATATATTATCCAGTAGTATATATAATATATATGTAGTACACATTCATATTAAATCTATATAATATATATATAACCCAGTGGTACATATATAATATACGTATTTTCCAGTAGTCTCAGTATTACATACATCTATATATGCTCTCGTTATATGCATGCAAACAGGTGGATGCTACATCGTCTCTACCTCATCTGTGTTTATCGATGTGCTGTGGCTTAGTCACTTGGTTGTGTCCGACCGTTTGCACCCCCATGTAGCCCATCAGGCTCCTCTGTCCATGGGGACTCTCCAGCATGAATACCGGAGTGGGTTGCCATGCCCTCCTCTGGGTGATCTTCCCAACCCAGGGATCAAACCCAGGTATCCCACACTGCAGGCAGAATGTTTACCAGCTGAGCCACCAGGGAAGTCCAGAATTACCGGAGTGGGTAACGTATCCCTTCTCCAGGGGATCTTCCCTACCCAGGAATCAAACCGGGGTCTCCTGCATTGCAGGAGGATTCTTTACCAGCTCAGCTATCAGGGAAGCCATATTTATCTATAGCTATCTATCTATCTGGGCTTCCCAGGTGGCGCTAGTGGTTAAGAACCCGCCTGCCAACGCAGGAGACATAAGAGACTGAGTTTGATCCCTGGGTCAGGAAGATTCCCTGGAGGAGGGCATGGCAACCTCCTCCAATATTCTTGCCTGGAGAATCCTGTTGGGTAGAGGAGCCTGGCGGGTTCCAGTCCAGGGGATCACAAAGAGTCAGACACGACTGAGTGACTAACACACAGACATCTATCTATCTATATATCTCTCCTATCTATCATCTATCTGCCTATCTTCCTATCTACCTATCGATGGAGAGAGAAGATTTACTATGAGGAACTGGCTCACATAACTGCAGAGGCTGAGAAGTCCTGTGATCTGCCACTGTCTTCAGGCTGGAGACCCAGGAAAGTGGGTGGTATAATTCCAGTCCGAGTTTGAAGTCCTGTGAACCAGGAGAGCTGATGGCGTAAATCCTAGTCCAAGGGCAGAAATCTGATGTCCCAGCTCAAGTAGGCAGGCAGGAAATGAATGACTTCCCTGTTCCTCCATCTTTTGTTCCAGCCAGGCTCTCAGTGGAC
Source organism: Budorcas taxicolor (assembly GCF_023091745.1). Lineage (NCBI taxonomy): Eukaryota > Metazoa > Chordata > Mammalia > Artiodactyla > Bovidae > Budorcas > Budorcas taxicolor. The sequence goes on along the minus strand of NC_068930.1, from coordinate 18,372,807 downwards.
TGGACTGGATGGTGCCCACCCATTCTGTGGAGGACAGCTTTACTGAGTCCACTGATTCAAATACTCACCTGCTGTGGAAACACTGTCATACACACAGTCTAATGTGAACACCCTGCACTCCAGTCAAGCTGACACATGAAGTGAGCCATCACAAGTTATAAGGCAGTGGGTTGGTTAAATGCTGAAGAGCAGATAAAGCACCACTCAGGGCCTGACATGCAAGTCCTTGAAATTTGCTTGCTGTTGTTGCTGTAGTTGTTTTATGGATGCTGACGCTGTTATATAGGTACATTTTCTGTCAGCATCGGGATTGAAGGGCCTGGGGAATCAGTGGACCTGGGGGAGGGCTTCGTCTTTGTTGTTTTTCAGTTACTAAATCGTGTCTGACTCTTTGCGACCCCGTGTACATTAGTCTGCCAGACTCCTCTGTCTTCCAATATCTTCCAGAGTTTGCTCAAACTCATGTCCATTGAACTGGTAATGCTATCTAACCATCTTGTTCTCTGCTACCTTCTTCTCCTTTTGCCTTCAATCTTTCCCATCATCAGGGTCTTTCCCAATGAATTGGCTCTTTGCATCAGGTGGCCAAAGTATATTAGGGTTCTGTTCTGTTCTGTTACATCTAGAACAAAATGTGTCTACCTCTTTAAAACAGTCTGCAGGCAAGGAAAATATCCATACAAGGGAAGCTGTTTAAGTGCTTTAGACTTTATGTTCATAATAATTTATTAAACATCTGCTGCTGAGAGTCTTTTTTTTTTTTTTTCAAAAATAAATCAATAGTTCACTTACAGGCCAAAATACTAAAATTCTTCTCTTCCTGCGAGAAATGAATCATGGAAAAAGATCACATTTGATGTGTTTGTGAAACATTTATTCCCTCTGTGTTCAGAGCCAGGCATGAGTATAAAATGAAGCATAACATAAATTAGGGCTCCTGTGATGCGGTGCTCACAGTCCAGAGGAGATGAACACTGTGTACAAAGCATCTTAAAATAAGATGCTGTAACGTGGATGGACCTAGAGATAGTCATAGTAAGTGAAGTGAGACAGGGGAAGACAGATATCACACGATATCGCTTCCATGGGGAATCTAATAAAATGATGCAAATGGTTATTTACAAAACAGAAATAGGCTCACAGACACAGAAAACAAGCTTGTGGTTATCAAAGGGGATAGCAGCTGTGGCGGAGAGGGGGAGTAGATAAATTAGGAGTTTGGGATTAATTGATACACGCTATATATATATAATATATATACATATGCGTATGTACATATGCATATATATAAAATAGATAACCAACAAAGACTTACCATATAGCACAGGGAACTATATTCAATACCTTGTAATAACCTAAAATGGAAAGAATCTGAAAAAGAATACATGCATGGCAGGTAGCTTCTTTACCGTCTGAGCCACCAGGGAAGCCCGTGTGTGTGTGTGTGTGTGTGTGTGTGTGTGTGTGTGTGTGTGTGTGTATACACATAAACTCTCTCTCTCTCTATATATATAATCTTATATATATATGTAAAATCTATCTATAAATCACTTTGCTATACACCTGAAATAACACAACATTGTAAATTAACTTCAATTAAAAAATGGTTATAAAAATAGAGTAGGAAAATGGAAAGTACATTTCATGAATTTTAGCAAGCTGCTGGCATGACACACACACAAATAAGATGCTGTTAAGTGCTATTGCATTACAGAGTTCCATAGGTTCCAAAGATGATGAGAACGTAGATGTGGGAGTGATCTGCTGTGTCTGGATGGGCTTCCCCAAAGCCTTGGGGAGGAAGCGATGTTTGGATTGGGGTTGCTAGGCTAATTGGACACCCCTTGGGTGTGTAGGGCCCTGTAGGCTGGACGGAGGCCCAGACTGAGGGGCAGGATGTGGAATGTGGCTAAAGATGAGATGAGGGGCTGAAGTTGCCTGCAAGGCCTTTGCTGCTATGTTGGGGAGTTTGGATTTGATCCTGTAGTCAGGGGGTGGGGTGGACACTGTAGGGAAATACGCATTTGATGCACATGCCCTGGATAAACACCAGAGATAGGGAGGAAGAACATTCAGCAACGATGTGAACTGTCCTCTGCTTACAGATCCAAGGAAGTTTTCTGCCTGTTGAGCAAGGTGGGCCCATGCAACTTGCTGTTGGAATGAAATTGCACTGAAATCAGGACTGGCACTGTGGGGTGACAGCTGGGAGTGTCTAGCTAGGCACAGGTCCGGGTAGATGGAAATAACAATGATGACCGATGTTTACACAGCATGTCACCTGCTGGGGGGAAGTTGGGACTTTGCCCCTCTTCTGCTCAGCCTGTCAGCCATGCAATCTTCAGCCCACAGATGCTGGTCTTAGATGAAAGCAAACCGGAAAGGCCATATGCCCTGCCTCTGATCCATGTCAGAGCAAGGATGGCCTTATCAAAATATCACACTTCTTCCCAGAGAGTCAGTATCAGTTAATGCAAAGGAATGCTGTGACCATTGTTTTTTTTTTAAGATTCTTTTTGATGTGGACAATTTTTGAAGTCTTTGTTGATTTTGTTACAATATTACTTAATTTATGTTCTGGTTTTTTGGCCACGTAGTATGTGGGATCCTAGCTCCCTGACTGCTGCTGCTGCTAAGTCACGTCAGTTGTGTCCGACTCTGCGCGACCCCATAGACGGCAGCCCACCAGGCTCCCCCATCCTTGGGATTCTGCAGGCAAGAACACTGGAGTGGGTTGACATTTCCTTTTCCAGTGCATGAAAGTGAAAAGTGAAAGTGGAGTCGCTTAGTCATGTCCAACTCTTAGTGACCCCATGGACTGTAGCCTACCAGACTCCTCCGTCCATGGGATTTTACAGGCAAGAGTACTGGAGTGGGGTGCCATTGCCTTCTCCAAGCTCCCTGACTACTAGGGATCAAACCTGTAACTCCCAGCATTGGAAGGCACAGTCTTAACCACTGGACCACCAGGGAGTTTCATGATCATTGTGTGTGTGTGTGTGTGTGTTTTTTTTTTTTTAATAAACTTTTATTTTGTACTGGGGTATAGCGGACTGGAGAAGGAAACAGCAACCCACTCCAGTATTCTTGTCTGGAAAATCCCATGGACAGAGAAGCCTGAAGGGCTACAGTACATGGGGTCTCAAAGAGTCAGACACAACTTAGCAACTAAAGAACAATGTTGTGATAGTTTCACGTGAACCTTGAAGGGACTCAGCCATACATGCACATGTATCCATTCTTCCCCAGACTCCCCTCGCACCCAGGCTACCCATAACATTGAGCAGAGTTCCATGTGCTGTACAGTAGGTCCTTGTTGCTTATCCATTTTAAATATAGCAGAGAGTGCCATGATCATTGTTTTTAATAACAAAAAACCTAAATCACCTTAAAGAGATGGATCATTACAGAGAAAGGTACGAAGGAATACTATTTCTCAGTTAAATTAATTAGAATTACATATATGTTATGGCTAAATCTCTATAATGTTGGGCTAAAAATCCAGGGTATTTACCATAGGACACCACTTATATAAAGTTTAAAAGTCATGCAAAACATATGGAACAGATACACTGTTATGTGGGAAGCTCTAAATACTTTGGCCACCTAATGAGAAGAGTTGGCTCTTTGGAAAAGACCCTGATGCTGGTAAAGATTGAGGGCAGGAGGAGAAGGGGACACAGAGGATGGGGTGGTTGAATGACATCACCAACTCAAAGGACGTGAGTATGAGCAAACTCAGGGAGATAATGAAGGACAGGGAAGCTTGGCGTGTTGCAGTCCATGAGGCTGCAAAGAGTCTCACTTTTGGAGAGCCATGACTTAGTGACTGAACAATAATAAAAACCTGTGAATCTCTGGGAGGAAGAGAGAGAGGATACAATCTGGGAAAGGTCTACATGGGGGAGCTTCGAGTTTATCCAAACAACTTTCTTTGTTTTGAAAGCAAGAAGTCCACAAGGTCAAAGTTAAGATTAGATATATCTGGGCCATGAATTCATGGTTTTTCATTATGGTATATTATTTTCTCTTTGCATTTCTGTATTTGAAGTATTTGAAGAGAAATTTCATTAACACAATAAAATCTTAAAAGGCGATGCTTTAATCAAGGCACCCAGGTCTACTCAAAGAAGACATTACTTTTGGCATTAAAATTTTCCTAATTGCTTTGTCTTCCCAACTGACAGGTTTTGGTCTTCATCCAGGAGGCATGTGTGTGCGTAGGGGGTGTGTTTGGAGATCTGTTAGGGGAAGCGAACATATTTGTCAAAATGGAGTATGGTGTTTGTATCAGAAACCTAAAAAACAATTTTCTTTAAGTGAAATGCCGAACATATGACCTTAATGATTAGAAGGGCTGTGCTGTCGGTGAGTGGACCTAGACCTCGGGAGCTGAGCACACCATAAGGGTTGAGTGGGGACGGTGGTGGGGAAGCAGGAACCTGCTTGAGGTGATATTGCCCAAGGAGGGTGGCCGGAGATCTTAGTTATAATTTTTATTAAAAAAAAATTCATTTCTTTGGCCGCGTTGGGTCTTAGTTGCCACACGTGGGGGCTTTGTTTCGTCACGTGAGCTCTTCCGTTGCAGTGCGCAGACTCTCAAGTTATGGCTCCTGGGCTGTGGACTCAGGAGTTGTGGCTTGTGGGCTTAGCTGCTTCTTGGCCCGTGGGATCTCAGTTCCCTGAACACATATCAAAGCTGGGTCCTCTGCATTGCAACTTGGATTCTCAACCACTGGACCACCGGGGAAGTCCCTTAATTATAATTATTAAAGCTATGTGGCCAGCTTTGGTTTGACCCGGACTAGTCTTGCTGCGTGCTCGGGGCCTGATCTGCTGGAGGGGACATAAGCCGTAGTGATTCTAAAGACGCGAGATGGCTCTTTAGGACTGGCTGAACCTCCTGTGGTTTTGCATGTGTATTTACAGTTTGAAGCAGCGTATTTGGTATTACCGGATATATTTTCTCGACTTCCCTCGTGGTCCAGTGGTTGAGAGTCACCTGCCAATGCAGGGGACACGGGTTTGATCCCTAGTCGGGGGAGGTCCACATGCTGTGGAGCAAATAAGCGCATGTGCCACGACCACTGAGGCCGATGGGCACAGAGCCCGTGCTCCACAGCAAGGGAAGCCACAGCAGTGAGAAGCCTGATCCCCGCGACTAGAGAGGCGCGCCCGCTCGCCGCGACTGTAGAGGCGCGCCTGCTCCCCGCGACTAGAGAAAGCCTGCGGGCAGCAGCAAAGACCCAGCACAGCCAAAAATAAATGAATAAACAAAATTTAAAAAAGAAAACCAAGAAACTTAAAAAAAAATTTTCTACATTGAATATAATACTTTTTTCTTTCCTTCCCCCTGCCCCTCCGCCCACCCCATGTATATTACAGAGAGCTAAACTCAACATATCTCAAGGGAAAAACTTTCAGAAAATAATGTGACTCTTAACAGAGCCATCACACCCTCGGGGGAAGAATGAGGGTTAGGAAATGAATGGCTGTGGAATTTGTTGAAGTGGGGGAAGTGAAAGTGTTCCTACTTTTTGTGACCCCCTTGGACTGTAGCCTACCAGGCTCCTCTGTCTGGGGGATTTGCTAGGCAAGAATACTGGCTGCTGCTTGCAGTGTCCTCCTACAGGGGATCTTCCTGACCTAGGGATTGAACCCACATCTCCTGTGTCTCCTGCATTGGCAGGCAAATTCTTTATCCACTAAGCCACTGGGGAAGCCTATAATGGAGGGGGAGCATAGGTTAAAAAAAAAGGCTGATAACAATGCTCTAGGCCAGAATGCTCAGGGGACCAGAATATTGGTGGTGATGCTGAGGATGCAGGCGTTTGATAGCAAAGCGTGTTCTTCCGTCTCCTAGAGATCTCCCTGCGTGGAGTGGGAGCAAGCAGTGCTTCTGAGCAGGTGTTAGGCTCCCAGGTTCTGGGAGCAGAGTAAATACTTTGCAGGCTGTGATGGTCCTTGTTTGTTTTCAAGCCTGTTAGTATTGAATCAGTACCACAAGCAGTAAGAGATGAGAACCACTGAGGGACCTGCATTTCAGTGCCCAGGTGGGGCTGTAGGTAAGCCAGGTAATGAAGCAGAGGCCCAGTAGGAGTTTCTGGACATTCACCATGGGGATGAGGGCTTGGCATGTTACTCTGGGCTAAAGGCTATTAATTTTAAGCCCACTTGCCGATGAGGAAGCAAGTGTACAGTTAAATATGGTTTAAATAGTATGTTTTTTTTAATGGGGCTTCCCAGGTGGCGCTACTGGTAAAGAGCCCACCAGCCAATGGAGGAGACATAAGAGTTGCAGGTTCAGTCCCTGGGTCGGGAAGATCCCCTGGAGGAGGGCATGGCAACCTATTCCAGTACTCTTGCCTGGAGAATCCCATGGACAGAGGAGCCTGGTGGGCTAGAGTCCATGGGGTTGCATAACGTCGGACGTCAGACACGACTGAAGCAATTTAACACGCATGCATGCAAGACAAATTAACAGGAGAAAAACAAATTTTATTTTGTATGTACATGGAAACCATTAAAAAATAAACAAGGACTCAAAGAAATGACCCAAACAGGCGGCTTTCATGCCTTTTAGACAGAAACACTAAATTTGTGAAGAATTGACAAGGCAAAGGGGTTTTGGATTGGGTAGTAACTTAGTGAAGAAATAACAATGTTTATTGACACAGGCTTCTCAGCCTTGAACTCCCTATCTCTGGTCATAGGGATGTCTCTCTTCCTTCTGGTACAAGCAGGGTACCTTTCATGTGGGAGGTCTATTTCCTGCTTTCAGGGGAACGAAAGAGGGTCAGAGTGTCCTTTTCACAGCAGTTGTTTCTTCAGTTCAGTTCAGTCGCTTAGTCGTGTCCGACTCTTTGCGACCCCATGAATTTCAGCACGCCAGGCCTCCCTGTCCATCACCAACTCCTGGAGTTCAGTCAGACTCACGTCCATTGAGTCAGTGATGCCATCCAGCCATCTCATCCTCTGTCGTCCCCTTCTTCTCCTGGCCCCAATCCCTTCCAGCATCAGAGTCTTTTCCATTGAGTCAACTGTTCGCATGAGGTGGCCAAAGTACTGGAGTTTCAGCTTTAGCATCAGTCCTTCCAAAGAAATCCCAGGGCTGTTCTCCTTTAGAATGGACTGGTTGGATCTCTTTGCAGTCCAAGGGACTCTCAAGAGTCTTCTCCAACACCATAGTTCAAAAGCGTCAATTCTTTGGTGCTCAGCCCTCTTCACAGTCCAACTCTCACATCCATACATGACCACAGGAAAAACCATAGCCTTGGCTAGACGGACCTTTGTTGGCAAAGTAATGTCTCTGCTTTTGAATATGCTATCTAGGTTGGTCATAACTTTCCTTCCAAGGAGTGAGCATCTTTTAATTTCATGGCTGCAATCACCATCTGCAGTGATTTTGGAGCCCCCAGAAATAAAGTCTGACACTGTTTCCACTGTTTCCTCATCTATTTCCCATGAAGTGATGGGACCAAGTAACATCAATTCAAAATAATCAGTATGCCAAAGTGGCATCTTTCGGGACAGTCTACTCCTGAACCCCATCACCAGCCTGCAATATTGCCTTCCCATAATCTCCTGATCCTGTTCCATCTTCAGTCAAAGCTGCTTCTCCTGCAGATTTTTTTCATCTAGTCTCAGAGTCATCTGACTCCTCTCTTGTGGTCACACCCTGCATCTAATCCATCTACAAATCCAGATGGCTGTACCTCCAACACAGAGCCAGGTCTGACAGTTCCTACCACTTCGGTACATAACCATTTCAGCCTAAACTACTGCTCTTGCTGGTTTGGGTTATGGCAAGACCAGCCTTTCCCTGTGGCCTCCCTGTTCCCTTCCTTGTCTGCCCACCCCCTGTCTACACGCCTAGTCTGTTTTCAACACAGCGCTGACCAGCGTGATCCTGTTAAAATTTGTGAAATCGCATCACACCTCTGCTCTGTATCTCTCACGGCTCCTGACTTTGCACTTGCCCTCTTTACTTGAACTACTTTCTGCAACTACAGTTGTTCCTCAGTATCTGCAGGGGATTGGTTCCAGGATCCTCCCTGGATACCAAATTCTGAGGATGCTCAAGTCCCTTGTGCTATAAAATGGTGTAGTACAGCCAACCCTCCCCCATCTGTGGATTCTGCATCCATGGGTGTGGACCCTGTAGATAGGAGAGTGCTGACTGTATCTACATGGCTCATGCCTTTACTTCCTTCCGTTCTTTACTCACATGTCAATTTATCATGAGGTCTTCCTTTATTTCTCTACCTGAAACAGCCCATTCTCACTGTTCCAGGATCCTGTTGCCCTTAATCTGCTTTGTTTTTATACAGGGCACTGTTAAATAACAAAAATTCAACTTGAATAAATTTGAAGACCTAACTGGCTTTATAAAAATCAATTCAATTTTTTTTAAACTGGTTATGTTTTAAACGGTTCTATCAGTGAGCAGCACTTCCTAGTTTTATCCTCACAAAGCTACATTCTTGGCAGCTCCATCAGGTGGGATTGCAAGACGCATCTTGATTACGGTCTGCGCAGCATGGATGTCAGCTGGGCACACGGACAGTAAGGAAGTCTGCGTCTGTCCAGTGTCTTGAAGCAGATATTGCAGATGCTGTACCTGTGAGTTCTGACAGCTTCAATATCACTCAGCAGATGCTGGGCCAGGCACATCCCCCAGATCGGTAGCAATGCAATGCCCGTGAAAATAACAGCCACGATGGTTAAGCTGCCCGGCAACCACCTCTCAATTTGGGATACACAGCATTTCGTATAGATTACAATCTGCCAATTGCCTTTCGGTTTTTCGCCTGGCATCCTAGCCATGCCGAGTCTGTTCGTTTACCTGGCTGGGTCTTCGTCCCTCCGCGCAGCCTCTCCCGGGCTGCGGTGAGTGGGGCTGCTCTCTGCTGCCGGGCGTGGGCTTTGCGCCGCAGTGGCTCCTCTTGTTGTGGAGCACAGGCTCTCGGATGCGTGGGCTTCGGTCGTTGCTGCCCGTAGGCTTCAGCAGTTGTGGCTTGTGGGCTTACTCTCCTGCAGTGTGTGTGATCTTCCCAGATCAGGGATGGAACCCGTGTCCCGTATATTGGCGGGTGGATTCTTAACCATTGGACCACCAGGGAAGTCCCTGCACTGAGTGTTAAGTACACCTTCTGAAGGCTCTTTAGTACAGCAGGAGAATGTCACACTGCGTTGTTCTTGACTTGCATTGGAATCTCTGCAACTGCAGTAAATATTAAATATTTAGTTTCCAACCGTCAGCTCCAAAAGCCTCACAGCAGCATCTTATATAGCAATAGAATGCAGGTCTGCTGAGCTGCAAGAAAGGAAAGGTGTACAAAGGCAGAGGGGCTTCCCTGGTGGCCCAGTGGTGAAGAGTCTGCCTGCCAAGGCGGGAAATGTGGTTCAATCCCAGGGTTGGGAAGGTCCCCTGGAGAAGGGAATGGCAACCCACTCCAGTATTCTTGCCTAGCAAATCCCATGGACAGAGGAGCCTGGTGGGCTACAGTCCATAGGATCATAAAGAGTCGGGCAAATCTGAGTGACTGTGCTTGCAAGCACAGTTACCTTAACCACATTTCCTGTTCTCAATAGTCAGAGGTGGCCGGTGGCTACTGTAACAGACAGCCCAGAAAGTTCTACTGGACAGACGGTTTTGCCTTCGTGTCTTTTAAATTTCTAACATTTTCTAGTTTGAGTAGGGATGTTTGTTTAGAAGAAAAGCGAATGCACATTTGTGATGCGTTGAGAGTTACGATAGTAGATCAGGTAATATTTATGGAGGTTTACACACATTGGCTGTCTTTATCTATCCTCTCACCTTTCTTCTGTGCTGTGCTAAGTCGCTTCAGTTGTGTCTGGCTCTTGGAGACCCTATGGACTGTATGTAGCCCACCAGTCTCCTCTGTCCATGGAATTTTCCAGGCAAGAATACTGGAGTGGGTTGCCATGCCTTCCTCCAGGGGATCTTGTGATCCAGGGATTGAACCCGCGTCTCTTACGTCTCCTGCATTGGCAGGTTTTTTTTTTTTTTTCACCGCTAGTGCCACCTGGGAAGCTCTAACTTCTTCTCACCATCACCCTATAAGGTGGGAAACACTGAGGTTGAGAGGAGTTAAATAAACTTGCCAAACTTCTGCCAACCAAGTTGACGTGAGGCTGAAGTACGGACCCCGATTTTTGTTTTCTGGACTAATTCACATGCTTCAGAAAGAAGCTCACAGTTCCCCTGTTGCTGCTGCTCCCTTATCTCCTCTTCTTCCGGAGAGCTTCATTGTCTGGATGCAGTGCCCGTGATCCCCTTTCCCAGAGGTCACTACCGTTAATATTTGGTTAATATTTCCCAAAGGTTCTCCATGCATATAGCCATATTTTGCACCAAGGGGGACCCTTTCCAGGGCTGGAGAGTGGGTTCTTGTTTAACACTCAGAAATGAATTGTTTGAGGAGACACATGTGCTGACAAGGCAAGAGACTTTACTGGGAAGAGACTCCTGGCTGGAGAGCGTCAGGGTGAGGGAACCCAGGAGAACTGCTCTGCCACGTGGCTGGCAGTCTCGGGTTTTATGGTGATGAAATTAGCTTCCAGGTTGTCTCTGGCCAATCATCTCATTTGACCCATATTCTGTCTGACTCAGGGCTCTTCCTGATGGTCAATCTTGACTGGGTTCTTCCCAGTCAAGCCAGGGTCCCTGAGCCCTGAGGAAGCAATGGCAACATTTCTGAAGTAGTTGAAACTGACTGCTGTCTATGCAGCTGGTTTCAAATTTCCCAGCAGAGACCTCTCCCATTTTGCAAAAATATTTGTATCCACATTTCTATATATATGGACATGCAGGCATGCAAGCATGCTCAGTCAATCAGTTGTCTCCAACTCTCTGTGACCCTGTGGACTGTTGCCTTCCTGACTCCTCTGTCCATGGGATTTTCCAGGCAAGAACACTGGAGTAGGTTGCCATTTCCTCCTCCCAGGGAATCTTCCCAACCCAGGCATTGAACCCATGTCTCCTGTTTCTCCTGAATTGGCAGGCAGGTTCTTTACCGTGGCGCCACCTGGAAAGTCTATACATATATGCACACCAGCTTGCAGATTACCTTTTTTCCCCCTTAGATGTCTAGGGTGAATCATGACTGTGTGGTTTATGATGAAGAGGAAAGTCTTTTTTTTTTTTCCTTCTGAAAAGAAAACAACACCGGGCTAGTTGATTTCAGAGGTGGAAGTTTCCAAAGATCAGCATGCTAAAGACAGTAGCATATTCAGGGAACACAGAAAGACGTGGCGTCTTTGGCTTCACGGCTCCCAATGGTAGCAGCCGGCAGCTCTGGGGGTAGATCCCAGATGATGCTTGAGCAGGAATTGTCCTTCACACGGCATGTTGCCGTGATGTGCCATCTGTTTCTGGGATGATTCTAGTAGCTGTTGAGGAGCCCATGAAAATATCCCTGCCAGGTCTTCTTAAAATGCATCTTTCCCCATAGAGGGTGTATGACAACCCTCTAAACAATAAGGCAGTTTAGGAATAGGGGGACAAGGAAGATGCATCTTTTAAGAAAAAGAGCTACCTGCCACCCAGTATGGCTCCCTCCTCCCTTCCTCCTCACTTCTGTCTCACTCAGGAGTTCAGGACATAGCTCCCCTAGTTCATTTTGGTGTCCACAGGCAGATGAAAGGATACTGTGATGGATCATTTATTTGGGTTTCGACTGACGCTTGGGGGCATCAGTGGAAACCCAGTCTTCTCTTTGTTTTTCTTTTGCAACACAGTATTTATTAAGTGGGGCTTCCCTGGTAGCTCAGACAGTAAAGAATCTGCCTGCAATGCAGGAGACCTGGGTTTGATCCCTCGGTCAGGAAGATCCCCTGGTGAAGGAAATGGCAAACCGCTCCAGTATTCTTGCCTGGAGAATCCCATGGTCAGAGGAGCCTGGCGGGCTACACTGCCTTGAGTGCAGAGTTCTGCAGCCTGGGACTGGGAGACAAATACAAGGTGGACCCTGCTCTCAAGGTGCTGACAGTCTAGGCAGTCAGCTCCAAGGGTGAGTGAGGGCAGGGATGCTGCGTGGGGTGGCTTAAACAGAGTTCGTTAAGGTGCTGACATCATTTGAAATCTCTCCTTACCAAATAGGTCAAATAGGTTGGAGTCATTTCAATAGGAGGGCCAAACAGCGGAAAGAGCCATGTCAAGGAATTCTATCACCCAAGTAGCCAGGCTTGTCGGGTGTCAGACTGAGATAATCTGTGACATTCTGTAAAAATGTGGAGAAGCCCAAAGACCACAGCCGAGGCTGCCAAGTATAACCCTGGGTGTGAATCTGACTGACTCTCTCCGGGTTTGTGACCTTGGGCAATTCTCTTGAACTCTTGTTACCCAGATCCACCCGTTAGGTCCTTGAGAGGATGAAATGAGCTTGTGTGTGAGAAAGCTCCTGACATGTATTACAAGCTCATTACAGGGTCCCTTCCTCTCCCCTTTTCTTTTGCTGTTACTCTAGGGTCTGGAGTGGAGCCCAGAACTGTATAAAACTCTAGACTCTAGCACTAAATCTGTTTGCATTCCTGGCAACATTTGAGCCCTTTCTAATTACCAAGTGTATACATTGCCAAAGCTGAATCAGAGGCGAGGACGGAGAGGAGGAGACTAATTACAGAGATGTCATACCCTGGAGTGGGGGGTGGAGGAGGACCACGGGGCCAGTCACACCGAAGACTGAGTCATCCCAGGATAATTAGGAGCCGGAGGCAAGAATTAGCAGGTCCTGGGGTAGGGACTTCCCTGGTGGTCCAGTGGTTGAGAATATGCTTTCCAGTGCAGGGGATGTGAGTTCTATCCCTGCTTGGGAAGCTAAGATCCCACATGCTGTGGAGCAGCTAGGTCCACGTGCTGCAGCTAAGCCTGTGTGCCACAAATAGAGAGCTCATGGGCCGTGACTAAAGAGCCCGAGCGAAGCAACCACTGAGCCCTCATGCTCCAGGGCCCATGGATCCCGACAAGAGGAGGCTGTGTGCGCCACGACCGGAGAAAGTCTGTGTGCTGCAGCAAAGACCAGGGGCTAGGACATGGAAGCAACCTAGATGTCCAGTGACAGACGAATGGATAAGAAAGCTGTGGTACCTATACACAATGGAATATTACTCAGCTGATGAAAAGAATGCATTCGAATCAGTTCTAATGAGATGGATGAAACTGAAGCCTATTATACAGAGTTAAGTAAGTCAGAAAGAAAAACAGAATATTAATGCATATACATGGAATTGATGGTAACAATGACCCCATATACGAGACAGCCAAAGAGACACAGATGTAAAGAACAGACATTTGGACTCGGTGGGAGAAGGCGAGGGTTGGATGATTTGAGAGAATAGCATTGAAACTTGTATATTACCATATGTGAAATAGATCACCAGTCTAGGTTTGATGCTTGAGACAGGGTGCTCAGGGCTGGTGCACTGGGATGACCCTGAGGGATGGGATGGGGAGGGAGGTGGGAGGGGGGTTCAGGATGGTGGACACATGTACACCCATGGCTGATTCATGTTAATGTATAATAAAACCACTACAATATTGTAAAGTAATTAACCTTCAATTAAAATAAATGAATTTTAAAAAGTGTAAAAGGAAATAAAAATGTACTGGGGTAAATTTAAAAATGTATATTATTTTTGGGAAACATAGGGGACTAACAAAAGCAAGATAAGACAGGAAGAGTTTCTTCAAAGTGAGACGTGTGGGGGAGGTTTCCAGCAGTGGGGAGAGCAGCAGGATGATGGGACCCAGGGTGAAGCCATAACTGGGCAGCAGAAATCAGGGGCTGCTGGTCAAGTGGTGTGTGATAAGTCCATTGGCCTGAGCTGCAGAATCCGCTACTTGCAGGCAACCCTAGAGGAGGGGGCATGTCCATGACTGGGCTTCCCAGGTGGCGCTAGTGGTAAAGAACCTGCCTGCCAATGCTGGAAACATAAGAGATGTGGGTTCGATCCCTGGGTCAGGAAGATCCCCTGGAGTAGAAAATGGCAACCCTCTCCAGTATTGCCTGGAGACTCCCATGGACAGAGCAGCCTGGTGGGCTACAGTCCGTGGCATCGCAAAGAGTCGGACACGACTGATGCAACTTAGCTCAGCATGGGCAAGGCTGGAATGAGGTGAAGAGCAGATTTTTTTTTATAACTTTTTATTTTAAACTGGAGTATCCATGGTTGGAGGAGCCTGATAGGTTACAGTCCATGGGTCGCAAAGAGTCAGACATGATTAAGCGCCTTCACTTTCACTTTTCACTTTCATAGTTGATTAGCAATGTGTTAGTTTCAGGAATACAGCAAATGATTTAGTTACACATAAACATGTATCTATTCTTTTTTCAAATTCTTTTCCCATTTATGTTGTTATATAATAAGGAGCCCATTTCCCTGTGCTATATAGTAGGCCCTTAGTTATCTATTTTATTTTATATTTTGTATTTTTTTCATTTTAGAAATTTTTTTTTTTTTAATTTTTGTTAACACTGAAAACATTTTGTATTGGGGTTAGCCGTATTTGAAACGAATCACCAGTCCAGGTTTGATGCATGATACAGGGTACCCGGGGCTAGTGCACTGGGATGACGCAGAGGGATGGGATGGGGAAGGAGGTGGGAGGGGGTTCAGGACGGGGAACACATGTACACTCATGGCGGATTCATGTCAATGTATGGCAAAGCCAATACAATATTGTGAAGTAAAAAAATAAAAAATTAAAAAAAATCAAGAATGTTATAAAAACAAAACAAAACAATGTTGTGGTAGTTTCAGTTATGCAACAAAGTGAGTCAGCTATACATGTGTCTATGCTGTGCTTAGCCGTTCAGTCGTGTCCGACTTTTTGTGACCCAGTGGACTGTAGCCCCCTCAGGCTCCTCTGTCCATGGGATTCTCCAGGCAAGAGTACTGGAGTGAGTTGCCATGCCCTCCTCCAAAGGATCTGCCCAACCCAGGGGTCGAACCCATGTTTCCCACATTGCAGATGGATTCTTGACCTTCTGAGCCACAGGGAAGCCCATACATGTATCTATTCTTTGTCACATTCTTTTCCCATTTAGGTTGTTTCATGACAAGGAGCAGAGTTCCCTGTGCTATACAGTAGGTCCTTCTTGGTTATCCATTTTAAATATAGCAGTGTGAACCTGTCGATGCCAAACTCCGTAGCTATCCCTTCCCCCACCCTTCCCCTCCTGGCAACCACAGTTTCACTCTAAGTCCATGGGTCTGTTTCTGTTTTGTAAATAAGTTCATTTGTATCTTTTTTTAGATTACCATAAAAGCGCTGTCATATATTTGTTTTATTTTGTCTGACTTACGTTGCCTAGTACAAGAACCTCCAGGTCCACCCATGTTGCTGCACGTGGCACTATTTCATGATTTTTCCTGTGACTGAGTAATGTTCCATTGTATATATGGACCACATCTTCTTTATCCGTTTCTCTGTCGATAGATGTTTAGGTTGCTTCCACGTCTTGGCTATTGTAAGCAGTGCTGCGATGAACATTTGGGTACATGTAACACTTCGGACCATGTTTTCCTCCAGTTATATGTCCAGAAGTGGGATTGCAAGATCATATGGTAGAAGGGAAGGCTAGTTTTAAGAAAAAAAATGGACAGGGGCTAAGACAAGAGAGGAGGTAAATCAAGACATGAGGAAAAACTCCTTCAGCCCGGCTCTTCTTCCTCTGATTTGCCTTTGGGGGCACGTTGGGGTGGTCTTGGTTCCTCCTTGTTATCACCTTCATTCATTTTTCCATCTGCCACGCTTCATTTTCCTTACCAATCTGTACCCACAAAGTTTTTAGTCTTTTAGGAAGAGATCCAGTTTTTCAACCAATGGCCTTATACTAGAGTATCAAATCATTTAAGTTTAATGCCAGTTCTATGTTTTTACTTTTCAGTTCAGTTCAGTTCAGTTCAGTCACTCAGTTGTGTCTGACTCTTTGTGACCCCATGAATCGCAGCACGCCAGGCTTCCCTGTCCATCACCAACTCCCGGCGTTCACTCAGACTCACATCCATCAAGTCGGTGATGCCATCCAGCCATCTCATCCTCTGTCGTCCCCTTCTCCTCCTGCCCCCAATCCCTCTCAGCATCAGAGTATTTTCCATTGAGTCAACTCTTCTCATGAGGTGGCCAAAGTACTGGAGTTTCAGCTTCAGCATCATTCCTTCCAAAGAACACCCAGGGCTTATCTCCTTCAGAATGGACTGGTTGGATCTCCTTGTAGTCCAAGGGACTCTCAAGAGCCTTCTCCAACACCACATTTCAAAAGCATCAATTCTTTGGCGCTCAGGTTTCTTCACAGTCCAACTCTCACATCCATACATGACCACAGGAAAAACCATAGACTTGGCTAGACGGAGCTTTGTTGACAAAGTAATGTCTCTGCTTTTCCATATGCTATCTAGGTTGGTCATAACTTTCCTTCCAAGGAGTAAGCGTCTTTTAATTTCATAGTTGCAGTCACCATCTGCAGTGATTTTGGAGCCCCCCCAAAATAAAGTCTGACACTGTTTCCACTGTTTCCCCATCTATTTCCCATGAAGTGTTGGGACCAGATGCCATGATCTTCGTTTTCTGAATGTTGAGCTTTAAGCCAACTTTTTCACTCTCCACTTTCACTTTCATCAAAAGGCTTTTTAGTTCCTCTTCACTTTCTGCCATAAGGGTGGTGTCATCTGCATATCTGAGGTTCTTGATATTTCTCCCAGCAATCTTGATTCCAGCTTGTGCTTCTTCCAGCCCAGTGTTTCTCATGATGTACCCTGCATAGAAGTTAAATAAGCAGGGTGACAATATACAGCCCTGACGTACTCCTTTTCCTCTTTGGAACCAGTCTGTTGTTCCATGTCCAGTTCTAACTATTGCTTCCTGACCTGCATATAGGTTTCTCAAGAGGCAGGTCAGGTGGGGATCTACTTCTAAAGACTGTAACTCACCAGAAGGTGGAGATGATCTTATGTGTGAAGAAACCTGTCCTTACAGAAATCTGTTGTTCTGGGTTTCAGTAAAATATCTGTGAGCTAGACTATAAGGGGTATGAGGGCAGGAGCTTGTTATATTCCTCTCAACACCCCCAGTGGGCTTCCCGGGTGGCACTATGGGTAGAGAACCCTACTGCCAATGTAGAAGACAAGAAACGCAGGTTCAATCCCTGGGTTGGGAAGATCCCCTGGAGGAGGGCATGACAACCCGCTCCAGCATTCCTGCCTGGAGAATCCCATGGACAGCCTGGTGGGCTACAGTCCATGGGGTTGCAGAGTCAGACACGACTGAAGTGACTGAGCATGCGCACGTGAGCACACGCGCGCGCGCACACACACACACACACACACACACACACACACACACACAGCATCCCCAGCTCTGGGCACAATACCAAGCCCCAGCCCCGCAAGGTGAGCGACTGTGATGATGAGAGTTCAGTGAGACTAATCCCCTTAGGAAGGAGTTATGAGAAAAGAAAATATAGCTGGGGAGGTGGAGTGGGTGTTGCTTAGCACTGGTCCTTCAAGGTCAAATTTGAGGGCAGTGGTCTGAAGGTCTTGAGAAACCACTTAAGAAGAGCTGTTACTCAGGCCATAGGGAGGTGAGCTGACTCTGTTGGGGTAACTCAGGTGAGAGGTGTTCTGAGGCGGTGTCAGTGGGATGAAGGCTTGTCTCCAGACCTTATTTCTCTGGCACAGTGTCAAAGTGTAAAAGCTAATGGGCTTAGTGGGCAAAACCTGTAAACTACACAAGAAGGGGACCCTGGGTGTTTGGCTTTCTTGACGATGGACACAGAAGTCTTCAAGCTGATAGTCAATTCTGCTATTGGTATGGCACTCTAAACTATTTGTTTCTTATCTTTAAGCTGTGTTTTCAACCAGTAGAATGATTTTTGAATCAAATCTATTTTGGGGAAGGAAAAAAGGTATATTTGAAATGCCCAGCGGGTTCTAATCTCTCTTCTTGCGCTGGGCGATGGAAGTCCACTGGCAGTGAGACACATCTTTCAGCGCTCCCTCAGATAAAATCTCATGCTGCGTTCTGTGAGTGTCCAGGTAGATGTGGGCAACACAGAGGGTGTCAATTTAATAGCTCTTACTTTTCTTTCCAAAGGAAATATTGCTTCTCAGGAAAAACAAAGCAAACATTTATTTTTCAAAAGGCTAGTTTAAAATGTACCTGTGTTGAACTTTGCTCAGTGTCATGTGGCAGCCTGGATGGGAGGGGAGATTGGGGGGGAAAATGGATACATGTGTATATGTATGGCTGAATTGTTCTGCTGTACACCTGAAACTATCACGACATTGTTAATTAATTATACTCCAATATAAAATAAAATGTTTAAAAAAGAAAATCAACAACAAAATAATTAAAGAGAGCTGATGGGGGATATGCAGTTATAGATATTTCACATCATTCTGTGGTGGAATAGTAAATAATTAAAAACTGGGAAATATTTTAAAAAATAGAAATTAAAGCAAAATGAAATGTACCTATGCTGCTTCACGCCTCAGCTTTGAGGTGTCAGTGAGTCCAGCACCCTCTGTTGTTACTCAAGGCCCTTCTTAACCTTGCCTTACCTTCATTTCCACATCTATCTCCAGCCATCCTCCCCAAGACCTTCCAAGCTCCCTCTGGGCTCACTGGCCTCCATGGAGCTCCCATTATTAAAAAACCTGATGATACCAAAGGGAAGCAGAAAATGCCACTTTGGCATATTGATTATTTTGACTTAATGTTACTTAAGAAACTGCCAGTACAAGAAGAACACTTTGATTTTCCTTTGTTTCCCTGAAAGCAGGAAATAAATCTCTCGCATGAAAAGTAACTCTCCTGTACCAGGAGGGTAGTGGGCATCCTTTTTACAAGAAATAGGAAATTTAGCTCCAAGAAGGCTGTCTAAGCAAATCTTCTTACCTCTTAATTAATTTACTTCCCAAAGTTCAGACCCCTTTGTCACGTCAGTTCTTCACATATTTGTTGTTTCTTTGCCTACAAGGCATAAACACTGCCTGCATTAGTCATCTCTTTGAGTCTCATATTTTTATGAGGCACCTGTACATATCAAGTTAAATTTGTTTTTCTCCTGTTAACTTGTCCTATGGCAATTTAATCATTATGCCCACCAAAGATCTGAGGGAAGAAGACACTGTTTTTCTGCCCCTGTGTTACCCAAATTTGCTGTGTAATCTTGTCAGTCTGTGAGTTTACTTAGGACACATATGTTCCTAAGTGAACATTCAGGGACGTTTTCAGTTGTTGCTTGGAGTATACAGTCTTTGTTGAGTGTGCCTGATTGTAAAGTGAAGTGGGATGGAGACTTCCCAGTGGTCCAGTGATTAAGACTCCACCTTCCAATGCAGGGGGCACAGATTCCATCCCCCATCAGGGAACTGAGGCCCTACCTGCTGTGGGGTGTGGCCGAAATTAAAAGACAGCAACAGGAAAGTGGAATTGTGGAGTGTTCTGTTACAGAATAGAGGAAGCCTGGATTCCAAGGGCGTGAGACAGGGCATCTGTGTTATCAGGCAGGCAGGCCCTCCCAGCAGTAGGTAGTCAGTAGACTTCTACATACATTTAATTTTTCATCAAACCAGCATTGGTTTCCATCTGGCAGCAGGAAAAGCACTAAGGGTGTGGGGGAGGAAGCTTGGTCCAGGTGGAAACTTTGAATCTTGACTCTCAAACTTAGCTGTGTGGCCTTGGCAAGTGACTTGGACTCTGAGTCTGTTTTCTCATCTGTGGAGTAGAAAAACAAGCGTAACTATCTTGCAGTGTGGTGAAGCTGAAACAGAGATGATAGACTTGAAGTGCTCAGGTAACAAAATGTTGCTTTCATTCTGCTTTGAAGGCAGTGTATTGTCTCAGCGGGTATTTGCCAACCTTGCATTCTTCATGCGTGACCCTCAACTATAAGAGCAGCCGTGGAGACGCACACAGAGGGACAGACTTGTGGATACTTGTGGGGTGAAGGAGAGAGTAGCCTGGGAAACGCGTACATTGCCATATGTAAAAGAGATGCAGGTGAGAATTGGTGGTGTGGTGCAGGGGGTTCGACCCAGGGCTCTGTGACAACCTAGAGGGCTGGGATGGGTGGGAGGTGGGAGGGGGGTTCACGAGGGAGGGGGACATACGGATACCTGTGGCTGATTTGTGTTGGTGTATGGCAGAAACCAGCACAGTATTGTAGAGCAATTGTCCTTTGATAACTGTATTTTGCTCTATATTTGTCAATATTGTACAATTAAAACCTTTGATAATTATTACTCAAGGACAGTTATGTTTTATAAGTACTGTTCAGTTGTCCTCTCCAATAGAATGATGACTCAGATGCATTCTTTCTATAAAACTTTACAAGTGATAGAAAAACAAAAACTGAAAACAATACAATATTAGGTTATTAATGTTTCAGTTCAGTTCAGTTCAGTTCAGTTGCTCAGTCATGTCTAACTCTTTGCGACCCCATGAATCGCAGCACACAGGCCTCCCTGTCCATCACCAACTCCCGGAGTTCACTCAGACTCACGTCCATCGAGTCCGTGATGCCATCCAGCCATCTCATCCTGGGTCGTCCCCTTCTCCTCCTGCCCCCAATCCCTCCCAGCATCAGAGTCTTTTCCAATGAGTCAACTCTTCCCATGAGGTGGCCAAAGTACTGGAGTTTCAGCTTTAGCATCATTCCTTCCAAAGAACACCCAAGCTCTGAATCTAAGGCTTGTATTCACTTTGGTTAAAAAGGCAGTTTAACAAGTTAGCAAGCAGATGATAGAGCTGTGCTGGCCCCCCCCGAAGGAGACTTTTTCTTTGACAATCAAAAGGGATAGAAAGAACATTAAAAATGCACTTTTTCTTCATGCAATTAATGTTATTTAATGGTATGGTTGAACATCTATCTTTAAAAAAGGTTCTATTTTATATTGGAGCATAGTTGATTAACAACATTGTGTTAGTTTTATGTATACAGCAAAGTGGTCCAGTTATACATATGTTTGTATCTATTCTTTTTCAAATTATTTTCCCATTAGGTTGTTGTGTAATATTGAACAGAGTTCCCTGTGCTATACAGTAGGTATATATGTGGGTTGTCCATTTTAAATGTAGCAGTGTGTACATGTCCATCCCAAACCTCTATTTATCCTTCTCCTTCCTTACCCTCTGGTAACCATAAATTCATTTCTCAGTCTGTGAGTCTGTTTTTGTTTTGTAAATGAGTTCATTCATATAATTTTTTTAAAAAAGACTCCCCATGTAAGCAATATCACGTGAGATTTGTTTTTCTCTGTCTTGCTTCACTTAGTATAATAATCTCCAGGTCCATCTGTGGTGCTGCACATGGAATTATTTCATTCCTTTTAATGGTTGAGTAGTATTCTATTGTATATCTGTTTGCCACATCTTCTTTATCCATTCATCTGGGATCTTTTGAAATCATATCAGATACCAACAAAGGTAGCATCACCCGCTTTGGGAGCCTGACCTTGGGAAACAGTCCTTTGGGAGTGTCAGGAAGGGGAAATTTGCCCGTCAATTCCTCTTGAGTTCTTGCGGCTGGACTAGTAATAAAATTGACACAAGACAGATGAAGAGGAGAAAAAGAAACACATTTTAATTCAAGCATATAAAAAAGTGGCCCAAGCAGGCAGCTTTTATACGTTTTAGGCAAGGTAACAGTACATCTGGGAAAGAATTGGCGCAGCAAAGAGACTTCGGTTTTAGGTGCTCAATCAGTGAAGAATCTAGAATTTAGGCCTGGCATCGTCAATTAAAGAAGTGACAGGGTTTGTTCATGAATTCTCTGCCTGAATTCCTGTTTCTGGCGATAAGGGTGTTCTCTTAAATATAGATGTACCTTTCACATGAGAGATTTATTTCCTGCTTTCAAGGGGACTGCAGATGATCAAAGTGTCCCTCCTGCACTGGCTGTTTCTTAAGTAACTGCAATTCAGAGTAATCGATACGGTGTATTTTGAGGGAGCCACTCTGAACCGTAAAATGTGCAAATTACCATCTGGTTACTGCAGGGATGGGGGTAGGGGGGTCCCGGGGGGAGAGGGGAGGTGGTACAGAGTGATGGGGGGGAGGTGGTCAGGACTCTAGCCAGAGGGGTAGGGACTCCTGAGACTGCTGGGGCTGCAGCGGAGTGTGGTGCTAAAAACCGAGAGAATATTACTTCAGTCTGTGTGTTTGCTGTTGTGGGATGCACTGAAGGCTCTTACCGTCCTTCTAGTTCTGTTACGCAGTGCTGCAGAGGTTAGTGGGTATGTAGAAATGCATAGAGTGCGTGCTCAGTCGCGTCCAGCTCTGCGACCGCATAGACTGTAGCCTGCCAGGCTCCTCTGTCTGTGGAATTTTCCAGGCAAGAATACTGGAGTGGGTTGCCATTTCCTATTTCAGGGGAAATTCATATCTCTGTGTTATTCATTTATATAATAATAGCTATTTTTATTGAGCTCTTTCTTGATGGTAGACACTGTACTGAGCTGTTTGAATCTATCAACTCATTTAATTCTCATAAAGACCCAATGAATAGGAACTCACTTTCTCTTCATTTCACACATGAGGAAACCAAAGCTTAAAGGTTAAATGGCTTGCTCAGATTCTCAGAGCTTGTGAGGAGCAGAACTAGAATCTGCAGATGTATGGCCAAGAATTTGCTTTACAATATCACAGCAAGGCAAGAAATACCTTTAAAAATGTGTTTCTCACTCAAATAAGAGTAGGGTTCGTCAGATGGCGATGATCAGTCTTTGTTAGGGCTCCCTTTCCCACTCCGCTGAACTGCTTAAGTGTGTGTGTGTTACTTGCTCAGTCACGTCCGATTCTTTGCCACCCCATGGACTATATGTAGCCCACCAGGCTCCTCTGTCCTGAAATTCTGCAGGCAAGAATAGTGGCGTCATAGCAATTCCCTTCTCCAGGGGACCTTCTCGACCCAGGGATGGAACCGTCTCCTGCTTTGCAGGCAGGTTCTTTACCATCTGAGTCACCAGGGACTACTTAAGGCCCCCCCTCAAATTGTGAGGATGCCTGGTTCTTGGTCCGTGGCTACAGCCGCAAAGATTCCCCTGGTCCTTTCTGCTGCTCAGTGTTGCCTGTGGGATCAGGTTTTCTGCCATCTGCAGGGCGGTTCTGGTTTGGATGGATACAGTGGCACCATCCAACAATTCTTGATTTTTTTTTTTACTGCATGAGACCATTTTTGCTGATTCTGGGGTGCAGGATTAATAGCCTCCACGGGCACCCACAGCCTATCCTTCATTCGCAGTGCCATGTGCTGGACAGACAGGGCTCTGTCTTCTCTTAGGAAACTCACAGGCTCCTTCTCTGTGAGTGCCCTCTCTCAGGGCTTGGGTACGTCCCCTACAGGTCAAAGCACCAGCTCCTCTGCCCTCTCCTTCTTCCAGGAGCTTCTAGTTTAGCTCCTGGAAGGAACTAATTGTCTGAAGACTTGGCTGAGGCTGTCTTTGGATTTGCTCTTGAATCTCAAACAAATTGTTGACCGCTTCCAGGGGTAAGAAGAGCATCAGCCAGAGGTTCTTGTCTTTGAGTGATCACAAGAACTACCTGGAGAGCTTGCTAATGAAACAGATTTCTGTCCCCCTTGTGTCAAAAGGTTTGAAATAGGATCAAAGAGTGTATTTACTTGGCACCAAGTGATTCTCCTGGAGGTGGTTTGAGGGGTGTCCTTAGAAAAACCCTGATCTGGCCTCAGAACACAGAGGAGGAGTTCAGTTCAGTTGAACTGAATCCTAACCCTGACCCTGACCCTGACCCTGACCCTAACCCTGACCCTAACCTAACCCTGACCCTGACCCTGACCCTGACCCTAACCCTAACCTAACCCTGACCCTGACCCTGACCCTAACCCTGACCCTAACCTAACCCTAACCCTGACCCCGACCCTGACCCTGACCCTAACCCTGACCCTAACCTGACCCTGACCCTGACCCTGACCCTAACCCTGACCCTGACCCTAATTTTTCTATGGTTCAGTTGAGTTCAGTTCAGTCACTCAGTCATGTCCTACTCTGGGACCCCATGAACCGCAGCACGCCAGGCCTCCCTGTCCATCACCAACTCCCAGAGTCCACCCAAATCCATGTCCATTGAGTCGGTGATGCCATCCAGCCATCTCATCCTCTGTCGTCCCCTTCTCCTCCTGCCCCCAATCCCTCCCAGCATCAGAGTCTTTTCCAATGAGTCAACTCTTCGCATGAGGTGGCCAAAGTACTAGAGCTTCAGCTTTAGCATCAGTCCTTCCAATGAACACCCAGGGCTGACCTCCTTTAGAATGGACTGGTTGGATCTCTTTGCAGTCCAAGGGACTCTCAAGAGTCTTCTCCAACACCACAGTTCAAAAGCATCAATTCTTTGGCTCTCAGCTTTCTTCACAGTCCAACTCTCACATCCATACATGACCACAGGAAAAACCATAGGCTTGACTAGACAGACCTTTGTTGGCAAAGTAATGTCTCTGCTTTTCCATATGCTATCTAGGTTGGTCATAACTTTTCTTCCAAGGAGTAAGCGTCTTTTAATTTCATGGCTGCAGTCACCATCTGCAGTGAGTTTGGAGCCCCCCCAAAATAAAGTCTGACACTGTTTCCCCATCTATTTCCCATGAAGTGATAGGACCAGATGCCATGATCTTCATTTTCTGAATGTTGAGCTTTAAGCCAACGTTTTCACTCTCCTCTTTCACTTGCATCAAGAGGCTTTTTAGTTCTTCTTCACTTTCTGCCATAAGGGTGGTGTCATCTGCATATCTGAGGTTATTGATATTTCTCCCGGCAATCTTGATTCCAGCTTGTGCTTCTTCCAGCCCAGCGTTTCTCATGATGTACTCTGCATAGAAGTTAAATAAGCAGGGTGACAATATACAGCCTTGACATACTGCTTTTCCTATTTGGAAACAATTTGTTGTTCCATGTCCAGTTCTAACTGTTGCTTCCTGACCTGCATACAGGTTTCTCAAGAGGCAGGTCAGGTGGCCTGGTATTCACATCTCTTTCAGAATTTTCCACAGTTTATTGTGATCCACACAGTCAAAGGCTTTGGCATAGTCAATAAAGCAGAAGTAGATGTTTTTCTGGAACTCTCTTGCTTTTTCCATGATCCAAGGGATATTGGCAATTTGATCTCTGGTTCCTCTGCCTTTTCTAAATCCAGCTTGAACATCTGGAAGTTCACGGTTTATGTACTGTTGAAGCCTGGCTTGGAGAATTTTGGGCATTACCTTGCTAGTATGTGAGATGAGTCCAATTGTGCGGTAGTTTGAGCATTCTTTGGCATTGCCTTTCTTGAATGAAAACTGACCTTTCCCAGTCCTGTGGCCACTGCTGAGTTTTCTAGATTTGCTGGCATATTGAGTGCAGCACTTTCACAGCATCGTCTTTTAGGATTTGAAAGAGCTCAATTGGAATTCCATAACCTCCACTAGCTTTTTCTGTAGTGATGTTTCCTAAGGCCCACTTGACTTCACATTCCAGGATGTCTGGCTCTAGGTGAGTGATCACACCATCATGTTTTTCTGGGCCATGAAGATCTGTTTTGTATAGTTCTTCTGTGTATTCTTGCCACCTCTTCTTAATATCTTCTGCTTCTGTTAGGTCCATACCTTTTCTCTCCTTTGTTGTGCCCATCTTTGCATGAAATTTTCCCTTGGTATCTCTAATTTTCTTGAAGGGATCTCTAGTCTTTCCTATTTTATGTTTTCACTCTACTTCTTTGCATTGATCAGTGAGGAAGGCTTTCTTATCTGAGAGAGAGAAAATTAACAGTTTAGGGATCACTAGGTCAACATTGATTGGGCTTCCCAGGTTGCTCAGTGGTAAAGAACCCACTTGCCAATGCAGGAGACACAGGAGGCAGGGGTTCAGTCCCTGGGAAGATCCCCGGGAGGAGGAAATGGCAACCTACTCCGGTATTATTGCCTGGAAAATCCCATGGCTAGAGGAGCCTGTCGGGCTACAGTCTATGAGGTCACAATGACTTGGACACTACCTGGCAGTTGAGCACAAGCAAGCCGGTCAACATTAACATCTTAATGGACCATCCCACCAGATAGGAATACATTTGTATGATATAAACACATATTTACAACATATAATGTTATGGAAACTATTGGCATAGTGATTTAAATGTATGATTTACCTAGTATTCATCTGCTATTGCAGTGTGATCATCTTCTAGTATAGTGTTTTCATTTTTTCTTAATGAATTCTTCAAAGCCTATACTTTTTATATCACCATAATATTTAACTATATAAGTATGCCAACATTTATTTTGTTGTTGTTTAATTGCTAAGTCACTTCTAACTCTTTGCAAACCCTTGGATTGTGGCCTGGCAGACTTCTCTGTCCATGGGATTTCCCAGGCAAGAGTACTGGAATTGGTTGCCATTTTCTCCTCCAGGAGATATTCCCAACCCAGGGATAGATCCCATGTATGCATTCGCAGGCATATTCTTTGCCACTGAACCACATAGCCCCTGTTGTTTAATATACAGGGATTGTTTTCCAGGCTTGATGTCCTAAATAATGCTTGGATTAGCACTCTTCTCCATAAATTGTTATTTTGCTTTTGTATTTAAAATGAAGAACCTCTCAACAGTCAAATTAAGGCTGACATTACTCTAAAGGATTTGATAGTACTTTAAAATATTTGTTATTTCCCTCTAACTAAAAAGATCATGTGGTTTGATTCTTTCTTAATAATCATTTCTCACACCTTGGAAACTCACTTTCTGTTTTAACACAATAGAATAGCAGAATGATTCAGCTAACAGGAGAGAAGTACTTTTAATATCACACTAATGAGCTCATTCTGTTTTAAGTGGGACAGTGATTGTTGGAAACCTCAGAGAAAACATCTTCCAATACCAGCCAGATTAAGTCTTGGTATTTCCTGCTCATAGAAGATATAACCTACTACAGAAACATCAAGCAGTCTATTTCAGGGAGCGTCGCAGGTGGTTAAAACATGTTTTACCTTCTATAGTTCACAACAAATAACTCAAGTTGTCCTTAGAACCATTGCATTCTGGGCCATCTCAACTGAGACCTCGGTGTCAATAGAAGGCCAGTAGGGAAGTAAAAGAGTAAATGACTCCTTATAAAAGGTGGCATCTTCAGGATGTCAACTGATTAGACTTTTCTTTGATAAAGGTAAGCCAGCTGGTTTGTTTATAGCAAAGGCAGGGGAACTGTGGCCCGTGGGCCATTTTTGATTTGCTTTCAGGCAGGCACTGAGTTAGGGCTCCCAAGGTGGTGCTAGTGGTAAAGAACCTGCCTGCCAGTGCAGGGGATATGAGAGACGCAGGTTCCATCCCTGGGTTGCGAAGATCCCCTGGAGTAGGAAATGGCAACCATTCTAGTATTCTTGCCTGGAAAATTCCACAGACAGAGGAGCCTGGTGGGCTACAGTCCATGGGGTCACAAAGAGTTGGATCTGACTGAGCACATGAGCAGATATGTAACCTGTGATCTCTCTAGTCCTCTAAGGCACTGAGTAACTGTTAACCTCCTTTATTGAGCAAATATTTTCAAGGACCTTCTGCAGACCTTGTAATTGGTGCTGGAGATGAAGAAGTTAGTAAAATCCAGTGTTTATCTATCCTAGAATTGCTCACAATCTCTTGGTTGAACTACACAATTATAATATAATATATATACATATATATTATGTACATATGACAATGCAGCCTGACATTTAGACACATGGATCTGAATGCCTCACCCAGGTTCCCACCATGAATTGATGGCAGGCACAAGACTATAGTTCACATCCTGTATCCTGGGGTCCAGTGGTCTTTCTCTTAAACTACTGACAATATTTTGTACTGAATCCCCTGCCTTCTCTTTGGACTCATTATTGGCATGACCTGTACAATTAGGATGGGAAGTGAAGTAAGAGGTGTATGCAAAGCTAATTGACATATGGACTATCTCATTGGTGCTCATCTGTGTACGACTGAGTGACTGAACTCAACTGAGTTTGCCGACCTTCCTATCTCTTCTTCATGTAAAATAGAATTACACTAAGGTTCTAAATAACATTTTTCTCAGGCTTTACCCCTCTTTGCCTCAGTCCCCCCTTAATTCCTGCCAAACAGTTTCAGGAGTCCCCAAACCATCTCCTGTGTTGCTGCACTAGTCTTTCTAAGTGTAGGTTATCTGCCATGTTCTTCTGCTCTGAGTCTTTGGGGTGAAGGCCAATATCAGCTGAAGGGCACTGCTACTGACTCCTGCTAAAGAGGCCAAGGAGTGTGCTCAGTTTCCCAGGGGTGGTCTGAGTCTACTGGTATCTTTGCTAAGGGGACATCGTCTATTATTGTTTGCACCCAAGGAGCTACAGTCTGGGCTTTTAATGTACCACATTTGATTTGATTGAAGCTGGTGGAAAATCTTGGAAGGTTGTGGTTGTGGCCCATTGGGCTACAACCAGGCTATTTTGTGCTAATTCTTACTTGTAATGGGCTTCCCTTGTAGCTCAGTTGGTAAAGAATCTGCCTGCAGTGCAGGAGACCCAGGTTCGATTCCTGGGTTGGGAAGATCCCCTGGAGAAGGAGAGAGCAACCCACTCCAGCATCCTTGCCTGGAAAATCTCATGGACAGAGGGCTGCAGTCCATGGGGTCGCAAAGAGTCGGGTATGACTGAGCGACTAACACTACACTAATGGGCCCTGCAGGCAGATAGATTCTGGGACACCTGCCAAGTGGTCTTTCAATACATGACAGAATCCTAAGATGAATAAAGCCTAGGTTCTAAGCACAAAATGAGTGCTTCACTATTTAGAAGAGTCTGCAGGCATGCTCAGTTGCTCAGTTGTGTCCAACTCTTTGAGACCCCATGGACTATAGTTTGCCAGGCTTCTCTAACTATAGAATTTTCCAGGCAAGAAAACTGGAGCGGGTTGCCATTTCCTACTCGAGGGAATCTTGCCAACCCAGGGATTGAATCTGCCTCTTCTGCACTGGCAAGTGGATTCTTTATGACCAAGCCACCTGAGAAGCCCCCTTAGAAGAGCCTATAGTCCATAAATGTCAATACAGGTTCCAAAGAAAAAGAGGCCCATAATCATGGGAAACACTGGTTTCAATCAATTAAATTCTGTTAAATAGATTTTGGAAGGAAGTAAAAGGGAGAGAATAGCAGCTTTATTACATAATATACATTATAAAATTATTTAACATAATAGGGCTTCCCTAGTGGCACACATGGTAAAGAATTCACCTGCAATGCAGGAGACCTGGATTTGATCTCTGGGTCAGGAAGACCCCCTGGAAAAGGGAATGGCTACCCACTCCAGTATTCTTGTCTAGAGAATTCCATGGACAGAGGGGCCTGGCAGGCTACATACAGTACATGGGGCTGCAAAGAGTCAGACATGACTGAGCAACTAATTTACTATATATAATATATCATTTATTATTAAAATACGCATGATGTAAAATCCACTCATTAGACTAAATGATTTTATTAAATTTATAGAGTTGTGCAACAACCATCATTATAACCCAGTTTTTGAATATTCCCAACACTCACCTTTCCTCAAATTTACTTACAGTCACTCCCCTCTCCCACCTCTGGCCCCAGGCAACCATTTATCTGCTTTCTGTCTCAATAAATTTGCCAGTATGCTACTGGAGATCAGTGGAAAAATAACTCCAGAATGAATGAAGAGATGGAGCCAAAGCAAAAACAACACCCAGTTGTGGATATGACTGGTGATGGAAGTCAAGTACGATACTGTAAAGAGCAATATTGCATAGGAACCAGGAATGTTAGGGCCATGAATCAAGGCAAATTGAAAGTGGTCAAACAGGAGATGGCAAGAGTGAACATTGGTATTTCAGGAATCAGTGAACTAAAATGGACTGGAATGGGTGAATATTACTCAGATGACCATTATATCTACTACTGTGGGCAAGAATCCCTTAGAAGAAATGAAGTACCCATCATAGTCAACAAGAGTCTGAAATGCAGTACTTGGATGCAGTCTCAAAAATGACAGAATGATCTCTGTTCATTTCCAAGGCAATCCATTCAATATCACGGTAATCCAAGTCTATGCCCTGACCAGCAATGCTGAAGAAGTTGAAGTTTAATGCTTCTATGAAGACCTACAAGACCTTCTGGAACTAACACCCCTCAAAAGATGTCCTTTTCATTATAGGGTACTGGAATGCAAAAGTAGGAAGTCAAGAAACCCCTGGAGTAACAGGCAAATTTGGCCTTGGAGTACAAAACGAAGCAGGTCAAAGGCTTACAGAGTTTTGCTAAGAGAATGCACTGGTCATAGCAAACACCCTCTTCCAACAACACAAGAGAAGACTCTACACATGGACATCACCAGATGGTCAATACTGAAATCGGATGATTATATTCTTTGCAGCCAAAGATGGAGAAGCTCTATACAGTCAGCAAAAACAAGACTGGGAGCTGACTGTGGCTCAGACCATGATCTCCTTATTGCCAAATTCAGACTTAAATTGAAGAAAGTAGGGGAAACCACTAGACCATTCAGTTATGACCTAAATCAAATCCCTTATGATTATACAGTGGAAGTGAGAAATAGATTCAAGGGACTAGATCTGATAGACAGAGTTCCTGAAGAACTATGGATAGAGGTTTGTGACACTGTACAGGAGGCAGGGATCAAGACCATCCCCAAGAAAAAGAAATGCCAAAAGGCTAAATGGTCATCTGAATAGGTCTTACAAATAGTTGTGAAAAGAAAAAAATGGAAAGGCAAAGGAGGAAAGGAAAGATATACCCATTTGAATGCAGAGTTCCAAAGAATAGCAAGGAGAGATAAGAAAGCCCTCCTTAGTAATCAGTGTAAAGAAATAGAGGAAAACAGTAGAATGGGAAAAACTAGAGATCTCTTCAAGAAAATTAGAGATATCAAGGGAACATTTCATGCAAAGATGGGCACAAAAATGAACAGAAACAGTATGGACCTAACAGAAGCAGAAGATACTAAGAAGAGATGGCAAGAATACACAGAAGAACTATATAAAAAAGATCCTCACGACCCAGATAACCATGATGGTGTGATCACTCACCTAGAGCCAGATATCCTGGAATGTGAAGTCAAGTGGGCCTCAGGAAACATCACTACAAACAAAGCTAGTGGAAGCGATGGAATTCCAGTTGAGCTATTTCAAATCCTAAAAGATGATGCTGTGAAGGTGCTGCACTCAATACGCCAGCAAATTTGGAAAACTCAGCAGTGGCCATGGGACTGGAAAAGGTCAGTTTTCATCCCAATCCCAAAGAAAGGCAATGCCAAAGAATGCTCACACTACCACACAATTGCACTCATCTCACACCTTAGCAAAGAAATGCTCAAAATTTTCCAGGCCAGACTTCAACAGTACATGAACCGTGAACTTCCAGATGTTCAAGCTGGATTTAGAAAAGGCAGAGGAACCAGAGATCAAATTGCCAACATCCCTTGGATCATGGAAAAAGCAAGAGAGTTCCAGAAAAACATCTACTTCTGCTTTCTTGACTATGCCAAAGCCTTTGACTGTGTGGATCACAACAAACTGTGGGAAATTCTGAAAGAGATGGGAATACCAGACCACCTGGCCTGCCTCCTGAGAAATCTATATATAGGTCAAGAAGCAACAGTTAGAACTGCACATGAATGACAGACTGGTTCCAAATCGAGAAAGGAGTACCTCAAGGCTGTATATTGTCATCCTGCTTGTTTAACTTATATGCAGAGTACATCATGTGAAATGCTAGACTGGATGAAGCACAAGCTGGACTCAAGTTTGCCAAGAGAAATATCGATAACCTCAGATATGCAAATGATACCACCTTATGGCACAAAGTGAAGAAGAACTAAAGAGCCTCTTGATGAAAGTGAAGGAGGAGAGTGAAAAATTGGCTTAAAATTCAACATTCAGAAAACTAGATCATGGCATCTGGTCCCATCACTTCATGGCAAATAGATGGGGAAACAATGGAAACAGTGACAGACTTAATTTTTTTGGACTCCAAAGTCATTGCAGATGGTGACTGTAGCCATGAAATTAAAAGACGCTTACTCCTTGGAATAAAAGCTATGACCAACCTAGATAGCATATTAAAAAGCAGAGACTTAAAAAAAAAAAAAAAAAAAGCAGAGACTTAGTTTGCGAACAAAGGGCCATCCAGTCAAAGCTAAGGTTTTTCTAGTATTCATGCATGGATATGAGATTTGAACTATAAAGAAAGCTCAGCATTGTAGAATTGATGCTTTTGAACTGTGGTGTTGGAGAAGACTCTTGAGAGTCCCTTGTACTGCAAGGATATCCAACCAGTCAATCCTAAAGAAAATCAGTCCTAATTATTCATTGGAAGGACTGATGCTGAAGCTGAAACTCCAATACTCTGGCCACCTGATGAGAAGAACTGACTCATTGGAAAAGACCCTGATGCTGGGAAAGATTAAAGGCAGGAGAAGAAGGGGATGTCAGAGGATGAATTGGTTGGATGGCATCACCGACTCAATGGACATGAGTTTGATCAAGCTCCGGGAGTTGGTGATGGACAGGGAAGCCTGGCATGCTGCAGTCCATGGGGTCTCAAAGAGTTGGACATGACTGAGCAACTGAACTGAACTGAAATTTGCCCATTCTGGAGATTTCATATAATGGAGTCACATAGTACATGGCCCTTTGTGTTTGCTTTCTTTTAATTAACATAATGTTTCTGAGGTTCCTCCATGTTGCAATATGTGCCAGTAGTTTTTCTTCTTTCTGGTTATTATTCCGTTGCATCGACAGACTACCTTTTGTTCATTCCTCATTAGTTGATGGACATTTGTATTGTTCCCAGTTTGGGGCTATTATACATTATTTTGTTTTTGACATTCATGTATTAGTCTTTTGTGGGCATTATGTCTTAACTTCTCTTGGGTAGATTCTTAGGATGGAATCAACAGGTCGTTTGGTAAGCATATGTTGAACATTTTAAGAAACTGCCAAACTGTTTTCCAAAGTGGCCGAATCATTTTTCATTCCTACCAGCAATGTATGAGTGTTCCAGTTCATCACAAAGAAGCTAACACTTGCCGTCGTTTGTCTGTTGATTGGAGCAAATCCGATCTGTGTGTTGTGGTAGCTCATTGTGGTCTGAAATGGATTTTTATGCAGGTCTTCTCACAGCTTTTAACATAGCCATGTGAATTACTAGTCTCTGAAAGAAAATGGTGAATAGAGTATACACAACGTTTCCTAAACTCAATTTCTCTTGAAATTCTTTTTTCCCTTAAATGAGCATATTAAAAGGCCTAATGTTCTGCAGAACACATTTTGGGAAGCATTACATCATTTGATTGTAATATTTTTAGCTTTGTTCTCTGTGATATTTAATTATGAACAAGTGTTTACCACACGATGATTTTAAATCAGGTGGCATAGATGCAGAGGTTAATAGAATGCAAGAGTTAAAGGAGGATGCTTAAGAGATTTGTGCTGGGCCGTTTTTGAGAAGCAGTGGTTTCCCTGAATAACTAAATGTCAGTTTGTTTTTCTCTGTACTTGGTTCCCCAGCCCAGTCCAGATGGGCCTCAGATCTCAAGTGGAGTTCAGCAAAGCTCAAGCTGAGATCCTGGCTACATTTTCCTTATCAATGATCAGATAATAATCATAACAACAACAACAATGGTAATAATTCAAATTTATGTTGATCACATCTGTGCCAGGCACTGTGCTAAGCAGTCTTCATGAATTATCTTCTCAAATCCCCAGTGTGGGTACTAGTATTGCGGCCACTTTACAGATGAGTAAACTGAGGCACCGAGTGACCAGTAGCTTGCACACAGGTAGCAGGAAGTGGCAGAGTCAGGATCTGAACCTGGGGCCCTGACACTCGGGCTGTGTTCTTGAACCACTCTGCTATATATCCTGCATGCATGCTTGCTAAGTTGCTTCAGTTGTGTTTGACTCTGTGAGACCCTAGGGATTGTAGCTCACCGGGTTCCTCTGTCCATGTGATTTCCCAGGCAAGAATACTGGAGTGGGTGGCCATTTTCTTTTCCAGGGGATCTTCCCAACCCAGGGATCGAACCTGTATCTTTTATGTCTCCTGCATTGGTAGGTGGGTTCTTTACCACTTGGGCTGCCTGAGAAGCCTGGTATATATCCTACCACTTTCCTGGTGGCTCAACTGGTAGAAACTGCAGTGTGGGAGACCTGAGTTTGATCCCTGGGTTAGGAAGATCCCCTGGAGAAGGGAATGGCTATCCACTGCAGCATTCTGGCCTGCAGAATTCCATGGACTGTATAGTTCACGGGGTCACAAAGAGTCTGACATGACTGAGTGAGTGACTTTCATTTCACCTTCCAAAAAGGCAGATCAGCCTGAAAGAAGATTTTTGCTTGTCTTAACTGCACAGCAGTTGTAGGATTTCCAGTCCAGAATTCGCCTCCCTAGAGTCATCATCATCCCAGTTCCCCTTGCTGTTCCTTCTCACCTGCCAGGAAACATATCACTCGTTCTCCTGAGAATGTCTCCTTGTGTTTATCCTTCTCTTCCTGTCTGAAGGCCACCTCCTTTGTCCAGGCCTAACCTGACCTCTGGGCTATTCACACACACACACACACACACACACACACGAAAACCTCTACCTGGTTTCGTTGTCTCCGGGTTTTCACTTAAAAATCAGGATTTGCATCCCCACCAGCAACATCTTTCCAGATTCCCGCTCTACACGACACACCACTCTTACTCACTTCAACAACCACCTTCAAGGCTCCTTTTGTTCCCAGGATAATTCCCAGTCCCTGAGCGGGGCCTTCAGACTGGCTGCTATTTACTCCCCCGTCTATCGCCCGTGACTGCCCCTTTGGGATCCTCTGCCGTGGGCGGGTGCTTCACTGCTGCCAGAACAAGGGAAGCCGTGCCTAACTCCGTGCCTTTGCTTCTCCCTGTCCTCCAGCCCGCAGCGCCTTCCTCTCTGTTGTTCGCTCTCTGAGCGCTTGCCTGCCCTTGGAAGGCCCCTAACCTCTAGGATGCTATTTCAGCAGAACTTAGCCTATGGTGATCTTTCCCTTCTCTGAATCCCCTGAGAGAACTACAATCTGGGACACTGGTCATCTGTCCAACCTCTTCAGCCTGTCTTATTTATTGTAAACTGAGTGTAAAAACAGCCCCTGCTTCGTAGGGTTCTTGCCCTGGTTGGAAGATACTACAAAACTTAGCACTGTACCTGGGTCAAAGCCACAGAGCATCCGATAAGTGAAAGATAATGTTGTTGATAATCAAGATGGTCATTTTCATGATGCCTGGTGCTTTGTGTTGTTTGACTGTCTCATGAGGGGTAGACCTCTTGAGAGTGGGGATCAAGTCATGTCATACCTAATGCACTGCCTTAAACACCAAGGATCCTGGGGGATGTTTGTTGAGAATGGGCAGACAATCTTGAACCTGGGAATCAGAAGCTCAGTGTCAATCCTAGCTCTGTAGGCAACGCCATGTGTGACCTTGAGTTGGCCCTTTGGACTCCCAGTTTCTTCCACGGTGTATCATCCCTAACATGCTCTTTGAGGTGGCTTCAAATCCAAGCCCTGATAGTGATTCTCTGTGTTACTTTGGGCACATTCTTGAATCCTCTTAGCCCTCAGTGTCTTCATCTGTGAGATGGAGAGAATAGCAGTGCTTCTTTATTGGCTGTGAGGATAATGAGATAATGCTGGTAACATGCTTATCTTGATAGCTGCTCTTCTGGTTGTTTTAGTATTGCTGTTTAGCTGATAAACACTAGACTTGCTAATGTTTTCGAATGGATGTATTTCCTGGTGTTGCCATAACGAAGCACTGTAAATTGAATGGCTTAAGCAAAGAAGTTGATGGTTTCAAAGTGCCACAGTCTAGAAATCCAAAGTCAAGGTGTTGGTTTTGATCAGTCCTGATGAGGGGGGTTGGTTCCTTCCGAGGGGGGTTGGCCCCTTCTGAGGGCTGTGAGCCATGTCTTTCTCCTACCTTCTTGTGGCCTCAGGCATCCCTTGTCTTGTCAGTGGTACCCTTCCTGCGTCTCTGCAGCATCTTCTCTATGCGTGTCTGTCTCCACATCTAGATTTCCCCCTTTTATAAGGTCACCGGTCATCTTGGATTAGCGGCCACCCTAATGACCTGACTTTAACTTGATTGCCTCTGTAACAATGTAGCTCCTCAAAAGGTCATATTATGAGGTTCTGGAAGTTAGGGTTTCAGTATACCATTTTTTCCCA
Source organism: Budorcas taxicolor (assembly GCF_023091745.1). Classification (NCBI taxonomy): domain Eukaryota; kingdom Metazoa; phylum Chordata; class Mammalia; order Artiodactyla; family Bovidae; genus Budorcas; species Budorcas taxicolor. Next base: position 18,336,572 of record NC_068930.1, on the reverse strand, counting down.
AGTCAACCTGTAACAGAGAAAATGACTAATTATTGTATTCTCTAGAAAATACTTTGCTGAGAAAATGAGTTGGCATTTCTCAGTGAAAGAGGAGAAAACCCACCACACTTGACAGTGAGTCTTCCCAACTCCACGATCCCTGACGTTCACCGTGGTCCGTTTAACTGGGTATGATGAGAGGGATTCGTTTTGACAAAGATCTGCTTCTTTCCACAAAGTGAGTCCCAGGATCTTTGCCCCGAGTGGTATTTGCCACACGTGCTTTTGGAATTGCACATCTATCATTTTTGGTTCATGACATTTTTGCAGAACCCCCAGGATGAAAATAGCACACCAGATCTCAGGCAGTTGGCATCCTCTCTCCATTTTTTATAGCACTCTGCTAAGCTCTCATGCTGTTTACGTGTGATTTATATTCCTCCTGTGGTCCTAAACAGATATAATAAAAACAGATTTAGAATATTAATTTGACATGGTTCAGTCTGGCATGGGCTAATACAAATTTATTTATCTGTAAGATAAAGATACAGGCACAGTTTTCTTCTCTTTCTGATTGTTGTAGGAATCAGGGATAAAGGATATGGTACGTTTAGCACAGTTTCTGGTGCCCAGGGGACATCGTTAAATGGTGGTTGCAGATCTTGTGAGCACGGGGTTATAGGGACGTGATTAGGACAGGGTCTGCTGGGCTTCCCCGGTGGCTCAGATGGTAAAGAATCTACCTGCACTGTGGGAGACCCGGTTCCATCCCGGGGTTGAGAAGATACCCTGGAGAAGGGAATGGTTACCCACTCCAGTATTGTTGTCTTGAAAATTCCATGGGTAGAGGAGTCTGGCGGGCTACAGTCCATGGGGTTGCAAAGAGTCAGGCATAACTGAGCGATGGAGCATGCGTACATGCACGCAATAATGCTTCACTGCTGGGCATGGAAATCAACAGATGGACCCAGTGATTGGAACTGGGATACAAGGTAAGGTCTCGGGTCTGACAATACTGGGCCCTGGTTCCCAGAATTGGAGCTAGGAAGAAAAAAGAGCAAAATAGCATCGGTGTTTAAATAGGGTTGCTCTACTAGAAATGGATAACCAACAAAGTCCTACTGTATAGCATGGGGAAACCTGCTCAGTGTTATGTGGCAGCTGGATGGGAGAGGAGTCTGGGGGAGAATGGATGCATTTGTGTATATGGATAGTCCCTTTCCTGTCCACCTGAAACCATCATAATATTGTTAATCAGCTATACTCCAGTGTAAAATAAAAAGTTTTAAAAAAGCTTAAAAAGTGCTTACCAAGCAAGTCTGACACTATCCTGAGCACTTTATGCACAACCTCATGAGTTAAGTACTATTGATTATCTCCAGTTTACAGATGAGAACATCGAGGCTCAGAAACATGTGCACGATCACACTGCCACTACGTGGCAGGATGGAATTTCAGACACAAGCCAGCAACTATTCTTACCCATTTTAAAGCAAGTGCAAGGACATCAGAGTAGCCCTGAAACCACAACGCTGAGTATCATAAGTAAGCTGAGCCTTGGGAAAAATGGTCCTAGATATTTCTTAGCCATACATTTCTAGGTATAAAATTGCATAGATACTTCTTGACAGTTAGAAAAGCTGGTCTTCTCATAACAGAAGCTGAACTGTAGTAAACCTGCCCTGTTGCCAAAAGCTTGATTAATTCTAACAGAAAATCCATAACACAAGATCATCTTGTATTAAAAAACTTCTTGCCCACTTTACATTTCATTCTTGTATTAATATAAGACTTGACCCCTCTCATGGGTTAATCAATGCTTCCAAGGGCTCTCTGACCACTGTTCTTACTGATTTGAGGCTTATTTATTTGATATGAATCTGATGTCTAATCAAGATGTCCTCCACCTTACACATGAAACCTTGGCACTAATAAATATATTTGTTCAATTCTGAGAGTAATTTGCTAGAATTTCTACATTTCATAACACTCTTTCCTTTCTTTCACTCCAGAGCATAACCTTCAGTGGCAGAACAAATCAGGCCAGTCAGCAAGCTGCCAAGTCCTGTGGGCTCCTTGTCAAGGAGAACAGCTGGACCCATTTCTAATCAACGTTCAACACAATACCTTTGGATTGCTGAAGGAGACCAGGCCAGACTTTGAAACTTTTCAAAGACTTCCAGTAGCCACTGAATGCAGAAAGACAAAGGGTGTCACATTCACCCAAGAAGTCTACATTTAAACGTCTGTACCTAGCATGGATGATGGTTATTGAGACAGCCCAAACCTCTATCGCAGTGAAAGGAATATAGCTCACGAGGCGAGCAGGCAGTCCCAGAACCGAGGAATGGATGACTACAAGTATCAGGACCACTATGAGGGCTATGCCCCCGGTGACGGCTACTATCGTGGCAACGAGTCCAATGCAGAGGAGGATGCGCAGAGCGACGTTACGGAAGGCCACGATGAGGAAGACGAGATCTATGAGGGCGAGTACCAGGGCATCCCTCACCCGGATGACGCCAAGGCCAAGCAGGCCAAGATGGCGCCCTCCCGGGCAGATGGCCTCCGGGGCCAGGCAGACCTGCAGGCCGAGCGGATGGAAGACGAGGAGCAGCTGGCGCACCAGTACGAGGCCATCGTTGAGGAGTGTGGCCATGGGCGCTTCCAGTGGGCCCTCTTTTCCGTTTTGGGTTTGGCCCTGATGGCTGATGGGGTGGAAGTGTTCGTGGTGAGTTTTGCCCTGCCCAGTGCCGAGAAGGACATGTGTCTCTCTAGTTCCAAGAAAGGAATGCTTGGTAAGTAGAAGTTTTCAGAGCTCATTCTCCTGTGGCGTGAAAATCTGAAGCGGGAGAGAGCGGTATAATTTGTATAGCACCTGTCACTCTTAGGCGTCTTAAACCTACCATAATGTCCTTGCAGCACTATCATTTTACATCCGTTTTGTCATGAAGGTGTTTTTATCTCAGAGACTTTAATAGGCACAGGCTTACAAAGCTGATAGATATTGGAGCTTAGGTTCCTACTGAGAACTGTCTGACTCTCAAGACTTTAGTTCTTTTTTCCAAGTCTTTTTTTAAAAAATTGAAGTACGGCTGATGTACAGTATTATATAAGTTACAGGCATACAATATAGGGATTCACAAATTTTAAAGGTTATACTTCCTTCTCCTCCTCCCTGAGAGTCTGATTTCTCTCTTCTTTATATTAAGTCATCTTCCAAATCCAAATAACAAATTCGTTTTGTGTGTGTGCATGTCTCTTCCACTGAGTGCTCCTCTCTGACTTTCCAGAATCCGTTAGCATCTGCTCCTGGTTTCTCTTGTATATAAGTGTTAGTGGGCCGAATGCCCGGGTGTCTTGGCGGTAAATGCTGGGCTGAGCCACCCGCTGAGCCCCTGCAGGCTGTTGGGAGCCACACTGTGAGGCACAGATGGAGTCCGTGGGACGGAGGACGGGAGCTTGGCAAATCCTTGATGAGACTAGCACCATCAGAGCCAGACTTCAGATATCAGGGCTTGAGGCACAGAGAATTTTGTGAAGTTAGAGAGAGTGTGGGCATAAATAGTGTGGCATAGAAGAGATTCATCAAAATATAGACAAGGGCTTGTCTTGGTCATTAAATGTCCTACAAAACATATTCATTCTCTAAATTCACCATCCATACAGTTGATTGTTTAGCAAATGTACAGTTTCAGAGAACTTACCGTGAGTCAGGTTCTTACTCGAGACTGAGACACTTTAATCGTTATGACCCTCAAGAACTCAAAATACATCCAGCAGTTTAGTTCATTCATTCAGCAAATATTTCTTGTTTGTGTACCATGTTTTAGTCTTTCTGCTCCAGCCCTGGAGAAAAAAATATTGAACAAGGTAGATGTTGTCCTTGCCTCTCAAAGAACTTATGTAAAGTAGGACAGACAGGCATTAACAGAGAATTATTTGATTATGGTAAGGATGCATGCTTTCAAACATTTTGTGCCACTCTGGCCCCACTGCTTGCTTTAGAGCAGGGACTGACAAACATTTTCTTTACAGGTCTAGATGGTCTCTGTCGCCACTACTCAACTCTGCCTCTAGCACAAAAGAGGCCATAGACAATATGCAAACAAACAGGCACAACTGTGTTCCAATAAAACTTTATTTAGAAAAAATGTAGCAGGCTGAATTTAGCCTATGGGTTATAGTTCACTGGCCCCTGATTTACAGCCACAATAAATAGGACTAGGATAAAAAAAATGGAGAAAACATCTGCATAAAGAACTATCCCTGGAGGTTTTTAAAAATGGTTTTATAGGCTCACAGATGTAGTAAATAGATTTGTGGTTGCCAAAGGGAAGTGGGGGTAGGGGGAGGGAAGGAATGGGAGTCTGGGATTAGCAGAGGCAAACTGTTATATGTAGGATGGCTACATCGTAAGGTCATACAGGGAACTATATTCAATATTCTGTGATAAGCTGTAATGGAAAGTAATATGAAAAATACCTATCTATATTTAGAGAGACCTATACATCTGAATCACTTTGCTGAACAGAAGAATTTATGCAACATTGTGAATCAGCTATACTTCAATAAAACTTTTTAAAAAGAAGCATACAGGCCACTATCCCTAATGAATATAAGTGTGAAAAAAAAAATCAGCCTTAAAGAAGAAGTAAATTCTAACACAAGCTACAACATGGATGAAACGAGTTACACTAAGTGGAATAAACCGCACACACCCATGTTTTTTATTTATTCCTGTTTAATTAAAGTTAAAGGGACCTTTAAAATTATGAGATCTCTGTCAGGTATGGCTATCAGGGAACCAAAAGAGACCAAGTATATACAAACAAAAGAAATGACTCAAGAAGCAAGATGTCACCCAGAGTTTTTTTTTTTTATTGTTTTAAAATAATAAAAATTATTATTATTTTTATCAGCAAAATTTTGCTGTCTCTTCAAGTTTCAATAGACTTTTTTAAAATGGCAAAAACCAAAATGAATGCCAACCCCCTGACCAAACAAAACTGTTGCCTGTTGATCTAAACATTCCCAAGATCATTATTTTGTTTTGTGGAACAAAACAGGTTTCGACTGAAACCCTGGATTCCTATTAGTCCAAATTGGCATGTCAGTAATGACTTCATGCCCTCTTGGTCTCTCCACTACCCTGGTACCTGACAACCTCATTAACAGCCGGCTCGCAGAGCAAATGCTGGGAATTGAGGAAACATGGTCCCAATCTGGAGACGCGACATTGTCAAGTTATGCTTTCAGTGTTTACGATGAAGATGCTATGACTCAGCCCAAGAGGGGCAGGCAGACCCCTGACAGAGATGGACTCCCGTATGCGCCTGTGGGGCCCCCTTAATGGGTCCAGGGAGGTGGGTGACTGGAGAGTCTCATCAGGCTGGCTTCGCTATGCATTTTCTCATGTCAGCTGCATAGTCACCATGGTGCTTATAGGAATTTTTGTCCCATTTGTACATATCAGGAAGCAGACTCAGTGAGCTGTATTCGATGGCACATAGTAATTGCTGGAGCTGGACTTTCAACCCAGGTCTTTCTGATTTTAGGATCTGTGCTGATTCTGCTACACCATACAGCCTTTCTTTCATGCATGGTCTTTAGGAAGGAGCTCATGCCATGGGGAAGACTTCTCTCCAGTCATCAGGCACCCCATAGGGTACCTGAACACCATGAATTTCTTCCAACAGAGAGGTAGCATGGTGTGGGGAACGTTGCCAGTGTGGACACTGGTGTCCCTCAGCAAGGTTTTGGCAACTGGCTTTGTCATTCATCTTTCCTGGCAAGTGACCTTGGGCAAGTCATCACTTCTTTAATGATCAATTTTCCTATATATGGAATAGGGTAATGATACATCTGTTGCAAGGATTATATGAGATAAAGCTGGTAAGCCCCATGCCCTCTAAACTACTGTTAGCTCTTGTTACTTTGTATCATTACAGCCTCCCTGCAGCATTTATAGTGAGTTGCAGTTCCCTGGTGGCTCAGTGGTAAAGAACCTGCCTGCCAAGGCAGGAGATGCAGGAGACACAGGTTCGATCCCTGGGCTGGAAATATCCCCTGGAGAAGGAAATGGCAACCCACTCCAGTACTCTTGCCTGGGAAATCCCATGGACAGAGGAGCCTGGTGGACTACAGTCCATGGGGCTGAGAAGAGTCAGACATGACTGAAGCAACTTAGCACAGTTGCACTGAGATCATGGAACAGCCTGGACCCTGCAGCCACGTGGACCCGGCCTCCTCCAATTCTTAGGAGCGTGACTTTGGGAATTACTTAGCTACTCTGTGCTCAGTTTCCTTCTCTGCAAAATGGCGCTGCTAAGGATATCTTACATCATAGGATTTTTGAGGACTAAATGAGTTTAATGCATTTAACTTGCCTGAAACGGTGGGCTGCCCATCATAGGTGCTCAAGATATTTCAATTATTATTGCTAAGGTTGTTTCTTTCTTTCTTTATTTTTTAAAATATAAATTTATTTATTTTCAGTTCAGTTCAGTTCAGTTCAGTCGCTCAGTCGTGTCCGACTCTTTGCAACCCCATGAATCGCAGCACGTCAGGCCTCCCTGTCCATCACCAACTCCCGGAGTTCACTCAGACTCGCGTCCATTGAGTCAGTGATGCCATCCAGCCATCTCATCCTCTGTTGTCCCCTTCTTCTCCTGCCCCCGATCCCTCCCAGCATCAGAGTCTTTTCCAATGAGTCAACTGTTCGCATGAGGTGGCCAAAGTACTGGAGTTTCAGCTTTAGCATCATTAATTGGAGGTTAATTACTTCACAGTATTGTATTGGTTTTGCCATACATGAATCCACCACAGGTATACACGTTTTCTCCATCCTGAACCCCTCTCCCTCCTCCCTCCCCGTACCATCCCTCTGGGTCGTCCCAGTGCACCAGCCCCAAGCATCCAGTATCATGCATTGAACCTGGGCTGGTGACTCGTTTCATATATGCTATTATACATGTTTCAATGCCATTCTCCAAAATCATCCCACCCTCTCCCTCTCCCACAGAGTCCAAAAGACTGTTCTACACATTCTAAGAAATAATTGTGCTTAGTTGCTCAGTCGTATCCAACTCTTTGTGACCCGATGGACTGTAGCCTGCCAGGCTCCTCTGTCCGTGGGGTTTATTTATTATTTATTTGGAACGCTCTGGGTCTTAGTTGAGACTTGAGGGATTTTCTTTGTGGCACACAGGGTCTTCCATCTTCCTGGTGGCACGTGGGATCTTTAGCTGTGGCATGTGAGATCTCGTTCTCCTACCAGGAATCAAACCCAGGCCCCCCTTCATTGGGAGCGCAGAGTTTTACCCAATGGACCACCAAGGAAGTCCCTGTTGAGGCTGCTGTCATTACTAAGTTGATTGCTTGATCATGGTGACTCATCCAAATTCAGGACTCGATTTTCTCAGGTGCCATTGCGCATTCCTTTCACCCAAGATTATTAATAGTAGGTTTTGAAGGTCAAGCTTCCCTACCTAGGCTGGTGAAAAGACCTTTTCTTTCAGGTGCTAAGCTAGTTCTTTCTTTCCCCTCCCTAGTGTTTTTTCATAAGACAATTTTTTAGAGCAATTTTAGATTCACAGACAAATTGAGAGGAAGGTATTTAGATATTTTGCTTATGTCCCTGCCCCTACATATGTATAGTTTCCTCCTATTATCCGTATCCTCTTCCAGAGTGTACATTGTTACAACTGATGAACCTACATTGACACATCTTATTCACCCAAAGTCCATTGTTTATTTTGATTAATACCTTAGGGTGCAATCTTGGTGTGATACATTCAATGAGCTGGACAAATGTATAATGATACATAGCTGTCATCATAGTGTTTTACAGAGTATTTTCACTGCCTTAAAAATTCCTCGTGTTCCACCTATTCATCCCTTCCCTCTTCCCCAATTTCTGGAAACCACTGATTTTTTTTTCTTTTACTGTCTTCATAAAGTTTTGCCTTTTCCAGAATTTCGTACAATTGGACTCATATAGTATGTAGCCATTTCAAATTGGCTTCTTTTGCTCAGTAATATGCATGCAAGTTTCCTCCCTGTCTTTGGATGGATTGATAGTGCATGCCTTTCTAGGGTTGAATAATATTCCATTATTTGTATGTACCACAGTTTTATATATCCATTCGCCTACCAAAGGGCATCTTGGTTGCTTCCAAGCTTTGACAGTTGTGAATAAAGCTGCTATAAATGTCCATGTGCAGGTTTTTGTATGGATAGTTAGTTTTCAGCTCCTTTGGGTATCAAGGTGTGTGATTGCTGGATTGTATGGGAAGAATGAGTTTGGTTTTGTAAGAGACTGCCAAACTGTCTCCTAAAGGGGCTGTACCATTTTGCATTCCCAGCAGCGTGTATAAGAGCTTCTGTTGCTCCACATCCTCAGCAGTATATGCTGTCTTCAGTGTTCTGGATTTGGTCATTCTAATAGGTGTGATATGATATCTTGCTGTTTTAGCTTGCATTACTCTGATGACCTCTGATGACCTCTGATGTGGAGCATCATTCCATATACTCATTTGCTATCTGTATACCTTCTGTATGGCTTCCCGTGGCTCAGCGGTAAAGAACCCGCCTACCAATGAAGGAGACATGGGTTCAGTCCCTAGGTTGAGAAGATCCCCTGGAAGAGGAAATGGCAACCCTCTCCAGGATTCTTGTCTGGGAAATCCCACGGTAAAGAGGAGCCTGGTGGGCTACACAGTCCATGGGGTCACAAAAGTGTCAGACATGACTTAGTGACTAAACAAGCATACCTTCTTTGGTGAAGTGTCTATTAAGGTCTTTGAAAGTGAAAGTGAAAGTCGCTTAGTCGTGTCCGACTCTGTGTGACCCCATGGACTGTAGTCCGACAAGCTCCTCTGTCCATGGAATTCTCCAAGCAAGAATACTGGAGTTGTTAAGTTAGGTTTTTTACTTTCTTATTGTTGAGTTTTAAGAGTTCTTTGTAGTTTTTGGATAACTGTCTTTTATCAGATGTCTTTTGCAAATATTTTGTATCAGTCTGTGAGCTGTCTTCTCATTCTCTTAACTCTCTTGTTATTTTTTTTTTTTTTTAAAGACTGGAGTTGCTTGTAATCTAGTGGTTAGGATTCAGTATTTTCACTGCCCTGGCCCGAGTTCAATTCCTGGTGGGGGAACTGAAATCTCTCAAGCCATGTAGTTCGGCCAAAGCAGAAAAAGGAAAAAAGACACTGAAAGTGATGCCTCTAGACTTGACCCTAGTTAATGTTCCGGGGAAAGAATTCAGAAGGAGAACTCCTCCCACTCCCAAATTCAGACCTCAAATTGTGAACTATTTTGTTATTTTTCTTCCTGGAAATGGATGAATCCATTCAGAAGATAAAAGAAGCATCCCTAGGCCAGGTAACAAAAATATCTAGGTGCTGCTGTGCCGCTATGCTGAGCTTTTAAAAAGATGAAAGATGAACCCTTCCTTCAAGGGTTGTGTTTTAGTGGGTCACATCTAAAACTGTCTCATTTGGGGAAGAAAAAGCCCCATGAAAAATGTTAGTATTCAAGGTTCAGCCCTGTTCTTTTTCTTTTCTTTTTTTTACAGTTTCAGCAGTTGTTTCTTTTTTTTTTAATTTATTTTTAATTGAAGGATAATTACAACATTGTGTTGGTTTCAGCCATACAACAACATGGATCAGCCATAGGTGTATAAGAGTCCTCTCTCTCTTGAACCTCCTTCCCACCCCATCCCACCCCTCTAGGTTGTCGCAGAGCCCCAGTTTGAGTTCCCTGAGTCATACAGCAAATTCCTACTGGCTGTCTATTTTACATATGGTAGTGTATATGTTTCCATGGTAATCTCCCCGTTCCCCCCACCCTCTCCTTCCTCCCCCTACCTGCCATGTGTACAAGTCTGTTCTCTGTGGCTGCGTCTCCATGGCTGCCCTGCAAATCGGTTCATCAGTACCATCTTTCTAGATTCCATATATATGTGTGTTAATATACGATATTTGTTTTTCTTCAGCCCTTTCTCTTATGAAGCGGTTAGTCCCCTTTAAGACAGGAAGAATGCATTCATCTGTTAATTAAATTCATTCTTCTTATTTTTAGAAGGATCACTGAACATTTCCATGTAGTATTCCCTCGTGACAATGCGAGGCGGGCAGGTCCCAGCGCTCAGTGAGCTTTGCTCTAATGGTGACCAGAAACACAGAATACAAACAGCACTTTGCAATTAAGCAATGCTGCGTTCAGATGTGAAGGAAACAGACAGTGTAAGGGACAGAACCTGAGGCTGGCAGGTTGTAGAGTCAAGTGGCCTGTTTTTACATCTGCTTTTCTGTTCTGTGGCTGTGTGTCCTTGTGCTGATTTTGGAGTCTTCTTCTCAAAGACTTCCATGATTTTAGGTGGTTGATGAATGAATCTATACTTCTTTTTAATCCCTTTTAGTTACTATTTATGTATTTTCTGGTTATATATAGGGAAAAAATCATTTAAAAACACTTGAAGATAGGAAGTTAAGGACTAGCTGGCATGACATTTTCTTTTTCAAATGACATCCAATTGTTGCCATCTCTAATCCTTATTTCCTTACAGCTAGGACAGTACTTATTCATGACACATGAAACAAACCAACAGAGTCCTTCTCTGCCTGACTTTGGTAAATTACCACCAAGGTTTTCCCATAATTGTAAAAATACTCCTTAAGCTGGAACTGTGGGTGATTCCCACCTTCATGCTGATCTGAAGAAAGAGAGCTCTGTTTTCAGGCCACAGTTCCACCTTTGCCTTCAGAATTTGAATTTCCTAAAAGGGTCTAGTTGCTCTGTGGGTACTTTATTGGCTGTTAGTTTTTCTTGCGATCAGCAGTGGGAAGGCTCAGGGAGTCCTACAGCTTCAGACAGTGATTTAGAACCTAATAGGGGACCCCTCGGGCTTGATGTCTGTATGAGCTAAGGGAGGACATGGAGCAATGTCAGGCGGAGTGGGTTCATTAGAATAAACTGTGCACTGAATTTCCATAGAGGCTCAGAGATGGATGTATTACTCTACTGTCACGAAAGATTATCCTTTAATTGTTTTATATGCAAATTCACAGTGAGCATCAGGGCAGAACACTTGATTTATGAGCCGCTTTATCTTTAGCCCTGAATTCAGAGTGTCAGTTCCTAAAAGGAGAGGCCGCCTATACCCTAGAGCCTGGCACACAACATGTGCTCAATAAGTGCTTACTTAGTATCATGGAAACAGACACTCATGATGGTGAAATCCACCACTAGGAATTCTCATATAATCTTTTTGTGTTTGATTGTATCAGTTGTTTTTATGATTTTTTAGATCTTGGTGTTCTTTAGAATAGAAAGGAAACCAAGCGCTCCCTTAACAGAATCCACACTGATTGCCATGTTTAGGAAGGTGGGCTTGATTGCACAGTCAATGGAAGAGCTTTTAATGGAGAGCTATTAAATGACTTTGAGGAAGAGAGTGACAAGCTGGTTTAAGATGATGACTCTACTCCAGTGATTTTGGTACTGGGCGTAGTTCTAGGGGAACATAATCTTAAGGATATGTTTACTGAATTGATTCTGGAACTTCTGGAATCAGCCCTGTGATCCAGTTAGATTGGAAGGCAGCATTGACTCTATTTCCATGGCAAAGAGAGCACTTCTGTGTTTACAGCATGAGGTGGCCATAGGGATATACAAAATTTCATTGGATACTCCTGTTCAGATACTTAAAAGAGACAAGGATCTGGGTGACCATTTTTGTTAACTAACATTTTTGTCAAATTAATGAGTATGACATTGGCTGGTTGCTCCTAATGTCATTGACAAAGTGGGAAAAGAAATGAATGAACTCAGGGCTCAAATTCCCAGCACCAAGCACTGCATAAGAGACTCCAGATCTTCTGTGTCTGTCCTGAAGGAGACGTTTATCTCCTGAGACTGCTGACAACCAAACCCAGAATCTCATCCTCTAAGTGACTGAATTACAAGGGCAGGGTTGAATTCCTAGCCTCACAGAATGTCTACTGTTGATAGGCAAGAAATGAGATCCTGGAAGTTGAATGGGGATGTATGGGAAGACCCCGATGAAGCTGAGGGCACTGAACTCCTAAAGTTTGATGAGTCTTCACCAGTAGAAGCAGCCTCTCCACGTGTGTTAACCCTGCTTTGATGAGGAAGCTGTAATTGCCTCCCTTGTGGCAGTTGCCTTGCGAGACATTGTTGATTCTCCTGAGGACCTCAACCCCCTCTTTTCCTCTGGACTTGTATAACTAGACTCAAGTTGCTGCAGGTCCCTAAAAGTGAGGGTCAAAGTGAGACCCATGAAGAAGTCTTTGCATTGCATGCACGCTCAGTCGTGTCCTGACCATTTGTGATCCCATGGACTGTACCCATGGGATTTCCCAGGCAAGGATACTGGAGTGGCTTGCCATTTCCTTCTCCAGGGGATCTTCCTGAGCCAAGGATTGAACCTGTGTCTCCTGCATTGGCAGGCAAGTTCTTTACAATTGAGCCACCTGGGAAGCCTATGAGGAGGTCTGTTACACTGCAAAAGAACTACTTGGTTTTCTAATTTACACAGAAGTTCAGGAAACCTGTGTGGGAATGGATATTAAGGGTGTGGGGTAATGGGGAAGGAAAATAAAATTGAATCGGGCTGCATTAATTGATAATGGACCTGCTAAACAGAAATTCAACATTTAATATTGAAGACTGAGGAGTTAAAAAGGGCTCTACCGGTTTGGTTAGTTGGGTGGCTAAAACATGGACCAGACTGGCTGGCTCACAGTGTATGAACTTGAGTGCCAGACCTGCCTAGGCTTCATGTAGAGGAAGAGATTCAAAGGCTTAGGGAGATTGGAATGGTAGAATGGATTTGTCATTTAAAACCTATGCACCCATCTTGGGAGGGTCCACAGCATATATTTTTCACTGTGTCTATGAGAAAAAAATTTGTGAGGCCACCTCCTAACATTCTTGAAGAGCTCTATGATCACTCTTATTTTTTTTTATAAGATAAGCGATCTTTTTTAAAATTTGGTTTTGGGTTTCTTGGTTGTGCCGGGCCTCTGTTGCTGTGTGTTGGCTTTCTCTAGTTGCAGTGAGTGGGGCTGCTCTTCCGCGTGGGCCTCTCACTGTGGTGGCCTCTCTTGCTGCGGAGCATGGGCTCTGGCGGCAGGGGCTACAGTAGCTGCGGCACGCACACTCAGCAGTTGTGGCGCATGGATGCGTTGTTCTGTGGCAGGTGGAATCTTTCCCGACCAGGGGTCAAACCTGTGTCCCCTGCATTGGCAGGGGATTCTTACCCATGGCGGAAGTCCTCTGTGATCACTCTTAAATGCAAGCCAGACCTCAGAGTGGGGACTTGAGCCACTGCAGTGAGGAAGTAAGTGCAGGAGGAGTAACTGGACCCTGGGTGGCAGGGGTCAAGGGGCAGCACTTAACCACCAAAGTCAAGGAGGGTGTGATTGCTGTAATGCACCACAGAGTCAAAACAGTGACCGGAATAGCCCGACTCTTGGAGACTGAGATATTCCCAGAAGTGAAATACATAAGAAGCTTACTGAATTCTTGTTTGATCTGTATAAACAGAAAGATTCCAGGTCAAGGGAGCAAAAGTCTAACCTGTCTCAAAAAAACAGTCACAGTTCCTCAGTCATTTCCCAGGTTTGAGCCAGTTGATAAGCCCCAAATCCATGAATGAACGGGAGGCTGGGTCTCCTTAAAGAAAGGATCACAGTACCCTTGCCCAAAATTTATACTGGTTAATCTTTCTCCCAGTTTCTCCCAGGGGACTTCTGGCTTTCTACCAGGATGATTGTGCATTGGGGAAAAGGAAATAATCAGACCTTTTGAGGATTATGGGATCTGGACTGACACTAATTCCAGGAGATTCAGAACATCACGGTGGTCTATCAGTCAGACTAGAAAGTCAGGTGGTCAATGCAGTTTTGGCTCAGGTCCATCTCACAGTGGGCCTGATAGGTCCCCAAATCTACTCTGTGGCTATTTCCCCAGTTCTGGAATGTCTAATGGGAGGAGATATATTTAGCAACTAGCAAAATCCCCACATTGATGAAGAATGAATTGTCAGATGGGAGAGCTGGCTGAAGGTTATTGGAGTAGTCCAAGGGGAAATATGCAATTCCTGGACTATTATGTAGAGGAAATAGTAGAGGCTGTTTGAGTGTTTTGAAAAATTGAGATTTTTATGTGGAGCTTTAAAATATTTCTGCTATAAGCATCAGTTTTTCTTATTTAATTTATTCAAGGAAGAAAACAGATGACTTATGCAATGAAGACAAGCTCTTTTAACTTCAAGAGGTTTACATTTTTACACAGCTGGTTGTGTTTATTATAATAAGATCAGTGAATTCATAATCAGAGGGTTGACTATTACAAAGCTAGTGAGTAAATTCAATTTTCTGTAACAAACATACAATGAAGAAAAACAATTTCCTCTAAAACCAACCAACCCACCAGCTAATCAACCAACCCCAAAATCAGCATCATAATTTCAAGATGAAAAGTAATTTCACAGTTAACCATTGGGGGTTAAGAAAACCCTTGCAAAGAGAAGGTCTTGAAACAAAATAATCATCTTTATGATGTCGGCTACATGTTAAGTATGGATTTAGCTTTGAGTGAGGCACTTTTCCCACTTGTCTCTGCTATTTTGTGTGTGTGTGTGCTTTTCAACTAAGTCCTACATCAAAGGATAGAGCCTACTTCAGTCTGAAAACACTTGTGTCAATAACTGCTAATTATTAACCACTTGTTCAAATTTGCAGATCCTGGATTTCTACTCTGATTTTAATCAAGATTGAATCAAAGCTATTTGGGGTTCTGTGTGTGTTTTACTTTTACATGGAGTAAATGGCATTGTATAAAGAAAGAGGGAGAAGAAATAGAAGGAGAGAAAGGGCAAGAGGGGAAGGGGAAGGAGGGGAGGGGACGGAGGGAGACTAGGAGGAATCCTTAGCTCTCAGGGTTGTTGGGAGAATTGACTGAGAGTGGTAAAGAACCCGCCTGCCAATGCAGGGGACATTAGAGACATGGGTTCGATCCCTGGGTCAGGAAGATCCCCTGGAGGAGGGTGTGACAACCCACTCCAATATTTTTGCCTGGAGAATCCCATGGGCAGAGGAGCCTGGGGGGCTACAGTCCATAGGGTCACAAAGAATTGGACACGACTGAAGCGACTTACCATGCTGCTGTGCTAACTGTCCAGCTCAGGGTCTGCACACAGTATGTAATCAATTAATACTCATTCTCTTCTTGTGATCCATCTCCCACAGACGATGTTCTGCTTCTAACTTGTTTGAACTTTTACTGTAGCAAAGATGTCTCAGTACATTCTGTCTACACTGCTTGCAGAACATCTTTGGCCATGATTCCTTCAAAGATTTGAAGGACTTTTTTTTTTTCCTCCACTGTTGTAAGCACACTCCTCAAGATCTAAATAAAAGATGTTTGCTAACTAATGGTTTACTAATTTTTGGAATAAAAATATGATCTTTATTAATTTATATGGATTCCTCTATATTTGCCCCCACCGTGGAAAACTTTAATGAACTAGAAAAAGTCCACTGAGCTCTAAATCCACGTTTGTCATTGTTTTTCAGTCTCTGACTCATGTCCAACTCTTTGTGATCCCACGGACTGCAGCACTCCAGGCTCCCCTGTCCTTCACTGTCTCCTGGAGTTTGCTTAAATTCACGTCCGTTCCGTCAGTGAGGCTCTCATACCATCTCATCCTCTGCTGCCCCCTTCTCCTTTTGGCTTCAATCTTTCCCAGCATCAGGATCTTTTCCAATGAGTCTGCTCTTCACATGAGCTGGCCAAAGTATTGGAGCTTCAGTTTAACTCACATACTTGAAAATAGAATCTTCAGATCATGGAAAATACAGCAGGAATGAGTGGGAGAAATGCTTAAGTAACCTGTTATATCTACTAGGAATGGAGGGCAAGTTGCAGGGTCAGGCATGGGCTGGATTTATACACATAAATACATACATATACATATACCTAGCTCACTCTGTACAAGTGTGTGTATTGTTGCTGTTTAGTTGCTAAGTCGTGCCCATCTCTTTTCGACCCCCTGGACTGTAGCCCGCCAGGCTCCTCTATCTATGGCATTTCCTGGACAAGAATACTAGATTGGGATGCCATTTCCTTCTCCAGGGGATCTTCCCAACCCAGGGATCAAACCTGCGCCTCCTGTATGGCAAGCAGATTCTCTACCACTGACCCACCAGAGAAGCTCCAAGTATGTGTGTGTGTGTGTGTGTGTGTGTGTGTGTGTGTGTGTGTGTGTGTGTATATAATATATATATATATATTATATATATATATGACTAAAAATGACTCCAGATATTGCAAAATGTCCCCTGGGGGCATGAGATCACCTCCAGTTGAGAACCAGTGCTCCAGGTGAGTGGTTCTGGCCTCTGTCTGCCCTTTTGCATCACCTGAAGAGCTGTTAAAAAAAGAAAAAAGCAACCAAGCCCTGTCCTAGAATAATGCTGTCAGAGTCTCTGTGGGTGAGGTGTGGCAGAGGGTTTTGGGATTACCATCAGTGGTCTGGCAATTGTGTTGTGCAGCCAGCATAGAGAATTAGGCAGTTGACCCAGAGACTCAGGGTCAGCAGGAGCTGCTGATCGTCAGGGTTTGCGCTTACTGTGCTGTGTAGGACTTCTCCCCAGATGGCTTCCTTCTTGTGTCCATGGGGATGGATGGGATGTTTGCACACACCTTGACCAGCAGGAAAAAAAAATGGGGCTGTACCCAAAGACCTTGCTTACATTTGCACAGTGCTTCAGGGGTTATCAGTGATTTTCACAGATACTCACGTGTGATCTTTAAATGACACTGTGAGGTGATCAGAGTGGTAATCCCTGGTTTACAGGGTGAGGGAACTGCTGCTTGGAGACCGTAAGTGATACATGTGGTTGCTGAGGTAGGCCTCTTGTCCTGTGTCGTCGCTCACTGCCGCTTGTGTTCACAATGGGGGACTTTCTAGCAATGAGGTTGGAAGGTTTATTTTCTCACATATGGATTTCTTCATAGAAAACAAAGAACTGATGCTAAAGGGTCCATTATTTCCCAGTGTTGATGCAAACTCTGTTACCCTTCTTTTAAATTAAAAGCAAACTATAATAATCATGCCACTACCACCAGCAATACTTGCAATCTGATAAACTCTTTTGTACTGGAATGTGTGGGTTCTCAGTCATGTCCAACTCTTTGCAACCTCATGGACTGTAGCCCTCCAGGCTCCTCTGTCCATGGGATTTTCCAGGCAAGAATACTGGAGTGGGTTGCCATTTGCTTCTCCAGGGGAATCTTCCTGATCCAGGGATCAAAGCTGGGTCTCCTGTATTGCAGGAAGATTCTTTGCCAACTGAGCCACCAGGGAGTTACCATGTGATGAACTTTTTTATACTGTGTGTTAAGTCGCTTCAGTCCTGCCTGACTGTTTGTGACCCCATGGACTGTAGCCCGCCAGGCTCCTCTGTCCATGGAATTTCCCAGGCAAGAATGTCGGAGTGGTTGCCATTTCCTCCTCCAGGGATCTTCCCCACCTGGGGACTGAACCCGTGTCTCTCACGTCTCCTACACTGGCAGGTGGGTTCTTTACCACCAGTGCCAGCTCTTTTATACTAAGTATTTTAAATATGACATTTCTGATGCTTGGAACAACCTACAAAGGAAGCATTCTTTTCATCCTTTTAAAGAAAACTTTTTTTTTTTGAAAAAACAGTCTCTAAGAAGTTAATGAAACTTGTCCGAACTAGTCAGTGACGGCTCTAGGAGCTGAAACCAGCCATGTCTGCCTCGAGAGTCCATTGCTTCTCCTCTGCCTTGCCATTCCCTCTGTGGGACATGTTCCTCTGTGCCCACTGCATATGGAACCCTGAGCAACCTTTATGCAAAATGCATCACTCTGTTAAGATGCAGTTGCCAGTTAGGCACTGGGCCTCCATCAGCGTGCTGGAGTCAGTTACAGCGTATTTCTGTAGGCGGGAGGGTGATGTAGTCCACACCCCAGCCAGGATCAGGAAGGCAAGGGACCTGAGGTGATCTGATACTTAGGCACCTCTGTCGGCCCAGAAGAGGCCGCTATATTGCCTAAGCGCTTCACTGCCATCCTCCCATGAAAAGGGTCCCAAGAAATGCTCCAGAGCTAGGGAGCTCTGGAGGCACCAAGGACCTCTCCACCCTCCCCCTGCCAGGAACCGCATCAGATAGCGAACATCAGAACCTGTAGAACATTTTAAAAAGGCACCCGCGTTTTGCAAGTGAACAAGGAGAAATATTATATCTTACGGAGCATTTATCATGACACTGCTGGCCAGGAGTGACTGCCATACAGCTGTAATTCATCATGTAATTGAAGACAGACAATGTCAGTCCAGTCATGCTTGACTGAAAATTTCTGTTTCAGGCTCTATATAAGAATTGACTATAATACATAAGTATTTTTATTATAACTCAACCCATACGTATACAACATATGCCAAGCAGCTGCATGGAACATTTCCTAATCCTCGGTGTTCTGTCTTATTCTAATATTCAGGTTTTATATTTTGAAAAATTGATGCACATCAGAAGTCTTTATATGAAAGAATTTTTTTTATTGCCTTTCCTTTATTTTCTTGTAAGGGCGCCTCCTTAGTTACTTCTGCAATGGATTCTCTTCATATAAAATTATTATGTCGATTGTATCAACATATGGCATATGCTCAAATAAATTTCTTAGAGAGATGTTAATCTTTTCTGTGACTGAATAGCAATAATAAAAAGAAAATCAGAAATTAAAAAAACACAAAACGTTGACATCCAGTGTGGAGTTCATGACTGCACAGCTGTAATGCCCTTTTGCAGGCCAGTGGCTGTAAAATCTCTCTGTATTTTTAACTCTTACACAGCACAAGCCCAGATGAGTTGGGTTTTTTCTTTGCAACTGATTGAATTTTAATTTCCAGAGAGTCTCAGATATTAGCAGGGCAGGGGAGAGAGACGGGAGAGTCAGATAGATGGTCTTGGAAATGTAACAGCTTTTGACATGTCCTCTGGGGTCTGTGAGCAGACTGAATGTAAATGCCTTTCTCTCCATGGGGACTGGTCCAGACTGCGCAAATATGCAGAGTGAGCATCCTTTGTTTCAACACTGGAGATTTTGCTGACTCAGAGACATACATCAATCTCCATTGGTGACGTGCAGCAATTAGCCCAAAGAAGTCCCATCCTTTCCTTGGCCTCTCTTCCTCACCTCTCCTTGGGTCCTAAAAAGGGAAGTCTTATAATCTGTAACACAGGGTATAAGGCAAAAGCCATTACTTACAACCTTATAGTATTTAGAAGGAGAATCGATAAAGGAGAACTCTGGACATGCCCTTTCTTTCTTTTTTAAAAAATTTATTGTTTATTTATTTGGCTGTGCTGTGTCTTAGCTGAGGCAGGTGGGATTTTTTATTTGTATTGTGTGAACTCTTAGTGGCAGCATGTAAGATCTAGTTCCCTGATCAGGGATGGAACCCGGGTCCCCTGCATTGAGAGCGAGGATCTCAGCCACTGGACCAGCTGGGAAGTCCCCCTGGAGGATTTCAGTTGCAGCTTTACTGGCACTCTTTTCATTATAATTCTTGGTGATTTCCATAAGCATTTTCCAATGTCCTCGTTTCTTTATTCCTTAAGGTCTTCTGCAATGATAGCCCGCTCCCAATCACTTACTGTCCTGGTCTTACCCTAGGTCTTATTATTATCAATAACCCCAACCCCTCCAAAAATCCCAACGTCGGTACCCACTCCTGTCTTTGTAACTCACCTTATCCAGTCTTCCAACTCTCAGAATGGTTCGACCTCAGGACAGCCACACCCTGTTGGCCTGTCTCTCACCACACTCTTGTCCTCACCACATTCTTCCCTGGGTTTTAGTTCTGCGGACAGAACCATAACCACTCCCCGCACAGACCATCAGTTTGTCGTGCTTCTCCAGTTTGTCGTGCTTCTCCAGTTTGTCGCATTCACCAGCTCTGCCTGCACCTTACTCTTTGTGAGTCTGCATTCCGTAGCTGAACCCGACTGGTGAGCTACACAGCACGTGG
Organism: Budorcas taxicolor; assembly: GCF_023091745.1. Taxonomy (NCBI): domain Eukaryota; kingdom Metazoa; phylum Chordata; class Mammalia; order Artiodactyla; family Bovidae; genus Budorcas; species Budorcas taxicolor. Next base: position 18,316,503 of record NC_068930.1, on the reverse strand, counting down.
TCCACTGGCCTCACTTTAAATTAATCGTCAAGAACCTCGAGGGGGCCCTTGGGCCGCCAGCATCACCCTTCATTTCCCTGAACCACTCACTTGCCCACGCTCCTTGATGACTGCTTTGTGCCTCACCTCTGCTGTCCAACTCCCAGCACCTCCTCAGCGTAATGAACTCAGTGCCTCTTTCACCGAGAAAGCGGAGGAGCATCCAGAAAGGGCTCCCACCGTGCCCACCGCCACATCGGCTTCCTAGCTGCCTCTGGTCCTCCCCCTTCCTCCTGTGGCCGTGGACGAGCCGTGGGGCTCCCCTGTCCATTCCCAGGCTCCATGCCTCTCCCCTTTCACTTCCCCAGGGTAGCACTTGCATAATTTTCACCTTCCCCTCCCTCACTGACTTTTCTCTCTGGAGTCATTCCCATCAGTGCACAAACATGCTACTCTTTCTCGAATTCTGACTCCACACACATCTCTTCCGTTTTTAGTAAAACCCACTGAGTCCAAGTCCTCACTTCCCATTCTCACTTGACTTCGAGGAGAAGTTAGTCCCCAGCGCTTCAGAAGACTGTTCCTGTCTAGATTACCCCCACGTGGTCCAATCTCGGTCCTCCGCGTTCCTGACCTGCCGGCAGCCACTGTAAGAGGTGATCCCTCCGCCTCCTTGACATACTGTCTTTGTTGGACATCTGGGATATCCCTGCCTCCAGTTTCCCTGCTGTTCCACTGGCCACTCCTTCTCATTCCCCACTGTTGGTTTCTCTTTATCTTCCGGGCCCTGTAACATTAGAACATGTCAATACTCAGCCTGAGAAGGTCCCCTCTCTCCCCGCTCTTTTGGAGATCTGAAACGCCGGGCTGGATGAAGCACTAGCTGGAATCAAGATTTCCAGGGGAAATATCAGTAACGTCAGATAAGCAGAGGACACCACCCTTATGGCAGAAAGCAAAGAGGAACTGAAGATCCTCTTGATAAAAATCAAAGAGGAAAGTGAAAAAGCTGGCTTGAAACTCAACATTCAAAAAACGAAGATCATGGCATCTGGTCCCATCCCTTCATGGCAAATAGATGGGGAAACAATGGAAACAGTGACAGACTTTATTTTCTTGGGCTCCAAAATCACTGCAGATGGTGACTGCAGTCATAAAATTAAAGGACACTTGCTCTTTGGAAGAAAAGCTATGACCAACCTAGACAGAATATTAAAAAGTAGAGACATTAGTTTGCTGACAAAGGTCTGTCTAGTCAAAGCTATGGTTTTTCCAGTAGTCGTGTATGGATGTGGGAATTGGACCATAAAGAAAGCTGAGCATCAAAGAATTAATGCTTTTGAACTGCAGTGTTGGAGAAGACTCTTGAGAGTCCCTTGTACTGCAAGGATATCCAACCAGTCAATCCTAAAGGAAATCAGTCCTAAATATTCATTGGAAGGACTGATGCTGAAGCTGAAGCTCCAATACTTTGGCCACCTGATGCTAGGAGCTGACTCATTGGAAAGGACCCTGATGCTGGGAAAGATTGAAGGCAAGAAGAGAGGGGGAGGACAGAGGACGAGATGGTTGGATAGCATTACCGACTTGATGGACATGAGTCTGAGCAAGCTCCAGGAGTTGGTGATGGACAGGGAAGCCTGGCTTGCTACAGACCATGGGGTTGCAAAGAGTCAGACAGGACTCAGAGACTGAACTGGACTGAACTGGCCTAGTCTCTGCTTCATATGTCATCCATCCTCTTGACTTTACTTTAAAGTTTTAGAATATTTATGTATGTGTTTAGCTGAGTTGGGTTTTAGCTGTGGTAAGTGGGATCTTTTGTTGCAGTTCACAGAGTCTCTAGCTGTGTCACATGGCTTAGTTGCTCCGTAGCACGTGGGGTCTTAGTTCCCTGACCAGGGACTGAACTCACATCCCCTGCCTTGCAAGGCAAATTCTTAACCACTGGACCGGGGAAGTTTTTTGACCCTACCTTTAAAATACATCCAGAATCCAGCCCCTTTTTACTGCTTCCACTGCCACCGATCACCCTGCCCCAAGTGGTCAGTGTCACCCACCTGGGTTTATAATGGCCTCTAACTGGCCTTTGTGATCCCATCTATTGGAGGGAGAGACCCCGTGGATGGGTGGCCAGGGAAGCTGTGGCCTGGACTATGGGAAGGAGCCAGCCGTGCAAAGATCTGAACATGCCAGCTGGAGAGACAAGCAGTGTGAAGACTCAGATGGGAAATAGCATCATTTGTGTGTGTGCTAAGTCGCTCAGTCGTGTCCGAACCTTTGCAGCCCCGTGGACTGTAGCCCTCCAGGCTCCTCTGTCCATGGGATCTCCCAGGCAAGAGTACTGGAGTGGGGTGCCATTTCCTCCTCCAGGGGATCTTCTCAACCCAAGGATCGAACCCAGGCCTCTTGCATTGCAGGCAGATTCTTTACCCTCTGAGCCACCAAAGGTAAAGAGAAAAGAGTAATTGTCATAAGAATAAAAAAAAATTAAGAGGTTTGATCCATGAGATACATTTTATTTCAACAAAAGTGTGAATACTCACTTTCCAAACATACTAATATTAAAACCTGCCCAGATCTCTGTCACATAGGATTCTCAAACTGGATGAAAATAATTGTTTGCTTAGCTCAGTTCAGTTCACTTGCTCAGTCGTGTCTGAGTTTTTGTGACCCCATGCGCTGTAGCCCACCAGTCTCCTCTGTCCATGAGATTCCCCAGGGAAGAATCCTGGGAGTGGGTTGCTGTGCCCTCCTCCAGGGGCATCTTCCTGACCCAGGGATCAAAGCTGTGTCTCATGTCTCCTGCATCGACATGTGGGTTCTTTATCGTTAGCGCCACCTGGGAAGCCCACAGTCACATAGGCTCTTATTTAAAGTGAGAAAGAGCGTGTAGGCAAGCACTGGATGTTCAAAAGATGTACAGGCATAGTCACGAGGGTCCTATTCTTATATGAACTTGTCTGCAGGTAAAACCACCAAGATCTGTGCAAGAAATCTTCCCTTTCGGAAGACCTCAAGGCAGAAGTTCTCAGTGGGATTTGCTCATCCCTCTGGCTTTTGCTCCAGCAGTTTTGAGTAACCAGTTATGCTGCTGAAACCATGAGTAAACAAACTGACTGTCGGGATCGCCACGGGAGTTTCAGACCTTAAACAGCACATCATAAATCTCATTGCCCTTATCTTGGCCATGAGTCAGAGCCAGACCTCTAGGTGTCCCAGACAGAAAGACAGATCTTTTCCAGCCCCAGTTGTAAATCAGCTCTGCGCTAATATAGAAGCTAATGTTCTTTGAAGACAAGGTGGCCTGTTCAGAGTCATTGTATCAAAAAGACATCCAGGTTTGGGAAGGTCGTGAGTTTGACCTCTGCCAACAACCAGCCTCATCACCTTCTGATTCTTTTGTGTGATGCTCGGTCCGCCGCTCCCCCTCCAACCATCTTCCATCACCCCAACCGTCTGCTTATTCTAGGGCAGCCAAGTTTGCCCCCCACCCTCCTTCCTGCCATCACCTTGCCAGAGTTCTTGCTGCGGCCTTTCTCTGGCCCCTGCCCTGTTTTACCACTTCTTGTGTCCACCTATTTATTTCAGCTATATTGTGAGTGTTTTTGAAGCAGAGGACTGGGCTGGGCTTATTTAATCTCTATGCCCTCTTCCCATACTCACTGACATGTAGATAGTGGGGTTGAGCAAATTTCAGCATGAAGATTGTAGTTTCTTTTCTTGATTTTATGTCAGCTATTCCCATCTCAGCTTCTAGTTCTCAGCCACGTGCTCAGTCACTCAGTTGTGTCCAACTCTGAAACCCCATGGACTGTAGCCCTCCAGGCTCCTCTGTCCATGGGATTTCCCAGGCAAGAATACTGGAGTGGGTTGCCATTTCCTCCTCCAGATCTTCCCAGCCCAGGGACTGAACCTGAGTCTCCTGCTTTTCCTGCATTGGCGGGTGGATTCTTTACCACGGAGCCAAAATACTCTACCACTAATAAGCCTACTGTGATTCCCCTGGACTGGTCCTGGGTGTCATCGGGCACATTGTTCCAGCCTCTGGACGTGAACACAGTGGCAGCCACAACTGGGCTGTGGTGGAGTGGAGGAGGGGTTGCGGGTCTCATGGGTATGGTCACAGCTGAGACGCTCAGGGTCCCCAGGAGAGCTGTCCGAGGTGTCACACCTCTACAGCTTTAGCCCAGATGGCGCGTCTTCTCACCTGCACTGAGAGGTACAAAAGGAAACCTCTGCTTTTGATGTGAACACGGCAATGTTGGGATTCTCACAGCATCCTCAAGGACTATTTCTTAAAGCCTCTTGCTATCAGCTTGAGAGGCGATGAAGGGACACGCCAGGTAGCCCTTTGCCCCAGGGCTAGTGTGAGCCCCAGGCAGAAGCCTCACTGGTGTCCAGAGTGTTTTCTGCCACCGTTGCTCCACCATGACTGAAGACCTGTCTTCTGCTCGCCAAAGGCATGGCTGGGGCTCTGGGGCCTGGGTGTCCTGACCGGCTCAGAATATTGCCCGGTGGCTTGAGCTTGGTTTTGCATCCCCACCTGGGATGACGGAGTCTCTGGGCTCCCTTGCAGGGTCTTCAGTTTCCCATAAGTATGGCTGGAGAAAGAACCTCTTCCTGGGATTAGACCTGATCTGTGTGCTTCCCCAGTGGCCCAGCGGTAAAGAATCCACCTGCCAATGCGGGAGACCTGGGTTCAGTTCCTGATCCAGGAAGATCCCGCATGCCATGGAGTAGCTAAGCTCATGCCCCACAACTGGTGAGCCTGGGCTCTAGAGCCTGGAAGCCACAGCTGCCGCAGCCTGCACGCCCTAGAGCCTGCGCTCCACAACAAAGGAAGCCACTGTAATGAGACGCCTGTGCACCGCAGCTAGAAAGTAGCCCCCACTCGCCATAACTAGAGAACAGCCTGCACCGCAATGAAGACCCAACGCAGACCCCCTGAAAGGTTGTGAATTACTATTAAAATATATTAAAAAGACCGTATCCTTACGCTACGCTACTGTAACAAGTGTCCCTGTCCCTCTAACTCTCCAGTCCACCTGCAGACCTGCCTCTGGGTCTTTGGGCCACATCCCGATCCTAGACCTTCCGAGACAGATGATTCTGCTCGTCCGTGGGACTGTGGCTTCTCTATAGCCGAAGGAGCAAGCGTGTGTGATTGCATCGCACCCTTAGGCAGAGCGACACATGCCTCCAGCCCTGGCGTCCTCGTATAGTATTGATGCGTCTTTTCTCACGGACTGCTCCATCTTTCGGAGAAGGCAATGGCACCCCACTCCAGCACTCTTGCCTGGAAAATCCCATGGACGGAGGAGCCTGGCGGGCTGCAGTCCATGGGGTCGCTGAGAGTCGGGCATGACTGAGTGACTTCACTTTCCCTTTTCACTTTCATTCATTGGAGAAGGAAATGGCAACCCACTCCAGTGTTCTTGCCTGGAGAATCCCAGGGACGAGGGAGCCTGGTGGGCTGCCGTCTATGGGGTTGCACAGAGTCGGACACGACTGAAGCAACTTCGCAGCAGCAGCAGCAGCAGCTCCATCATTGGGTTTTCCTGGTGTCTCAGGCAGCAAAGAATCCGCCTGAAATGTGGGAGACCTGGGTTTGACCCCTGGTTTAGGAAGATCCCTGGAGGATGGCATGGCAACCCACTCCAGTATTCTTGCCTGGGAGAATCCCCATGGACAGAGGAGCCTGGCAGGCTGTAATCCATGGGCTCACAGAGAGTTGGACACGACTGAGCAGCTAAGCACACTCCATCATTTGGGGCACATAATTCATCATTTGATGAATCACCCAACTATAAACCTGGATTTCTTCCATCAGATATGGGAACAGTTTACTTAGATATAATAATTGTGGGACTTCCCTGGTGGTCCAGTGGTTAAGGGTCTGCCTGCCAAATCAGGGGACATGGGTTTGGTTCCTGGTCTGGACAGATTCCCATATGCTGTGGGGCAACTAGGCCTGTGCACCACAACTGTTGAGGCCTGTGCCCCCCGCCAGAGGTTGTGCTCTGCAACAAGAGAAGCCGCCCCAGTGAGAGGCCTGCGCACTACCACTGGAGAGTAACCCCTAGACCTTCAACTCCTTGCAACTAGAGAAAAACATCCTTTCCAAACGTCTTAGTGACCTTTTGGAGAGGTCCAGTTTTCAGCAGACTGTTAACCTACTTCCCTTCAGCAGGGCAAGTTAACCTACTTCCAAAGATTCATTCACTTGAGTTTATCTGACACATAAAGTGCTGGGGCTTCCCAGGGGGCGCTAGTGGTAAAGAACCCCGCCCGCCAATTCAGGTGACGTGAGATGCGGGGTCGATCCCTGGGTGGGGAAGATCCCCTGGAGGAGGAAATGGCAAACCATGGCAGTATCCTTGCCTGGAAAATTCCGTGGACTGAAGGAGCCTGGTGGGTTGCAGTCCGTGGGGTTGAAAGAGTGGGACGTAACTGAGCGCTTGCACACAAATTGGCGGGAGAATCACTGCAGTGACTGCAGGTTGGATTCCACTAGACCAACTGTTGAAGCCAAGCTTCTGTGCTAAGAGAAAGTGTTTAGACTCAAGAGAAAGTGTTTACTCATCCCAGAAGTTTCCAAGCGTTCAGATGTCATATAAACAAAGCACTTGGCCAGCCTGCCCGAGGCATCTGGTTTAATACGGGTATGCACATAGATATCTTGGTGTTCTTCCATGCCTTGGTAGCAAAGTGAGACTTCTCCTGGGGGGGGTTCCCTTATATATTCAATCTTTATCACAGCTACCACTGACTTCCAGGCCCTTGTCCAAGAGAACATTACCCTTCAGGAAAGTATATTTGGTTGAAGAATAAAGTGGAATGGCAATGGTTCCATTTGGAGAGGCTGATTTTTTATTCCTTCAAAGCATATGCATGAGTCAAATAAATTTTGGAGTAGTTGCAGAAAAAGGGAGCTCAGAATTTTCCTTGGATATTAATGCATTTAATTTCAATGCATTCAAGCAAAAAAAAAAAAAGAGAGAGAGAGAGAGAGAAATGCCTTCGCTGTTCTTGGTTAATTGCTAAATAAAGAAGATTATTCTGCAGGGGGCTCTTCTTTCCCGTCACATTTCAGCCAGCACAATCTGACTGTTTATTTCCTCAACCTGCTGCCTCTGGGGCTGAGGGTATATTCTGTCGGTGTGAGGAGCACCTCTAGAGACAAATATTGAACCAATAAATACATTGGAGCAAATAGACATATGTTATATAAAGTAATGGTAGTAGGATGTGGAAGGACCAGCAGAGATGATAGAATTTCCTTTGGAACAGGGCAGGAGCCAGCAAACTGTGATTTGTGGGCTACGCTCAATCCCCTACATACGACCCTTCAAACTGTGAACTTTCGGAGATGTGAACATGCTTTCCATCAACATCAGGCGGGAGTGACACGCCAGCGTGCCCTCCGTCTCCTGCTGCTGATGGCCCTTCAGCTCTGCCCTCTCCCAACTCCTCTCCCTCCTCCATCACGAACGCTTCTGGCCTGTTCACTCCATGCCAGCCCCTGAGTGCCAGCCCCTGAGTGCCAGCTGTTGTGCTGTAGTCCTGTTCTTTTCAAGGTCCTGCACTGTAAGAGTACAAATGTTTTCTTTATCTTTGTGCTTGTTTCTTATGTGTTACTTGTGTGAGAAGCATTATAAACCTATTACAGTACAGTTTATATAGCTCACTGTGTTAGTTGGTACCTACGCTAACTTGGTTGAACTTGTGAACAAATTGAATTTATGACCATGCTTGTGAAACAGTACTTGTTTGAATGTAGAGGACTTGTATTTTTGTTTTTATATTTTTAAAGGATTATAAAGAAAGGAAAGAAGCGTATGTCACAGAGACCACAAGACATCTGTAAAGTAAATTATTTGCAAGTAAAATATTTATTGTTTGACCCTTTACAGAGAAAGTTTGATGAGTCCCAGTTTGGAACATCAGGCTTGCTTCTCTTAGGAGATGATATTTAATCTGGGAACTTTAGAAAGAGAATTGGGGCAGAGGAGAAGTCCCCTGCCAAAGTCTTATTAGAATAAATTTGAAAAAAACTTTTGTCCTAAAAAACTTTTTATTGGAATCTGGCTTCCTTTCCAGGTAAGGAGACAGGAAGGTACACTTAAAGGGCATGCTACTATAAATAAGTTTCTTTTGCTTGTCTTGATCCTTGCTGCAAATGCTGATATATGGTTGGTTTCATTTTAAAATATCACCAACCTATTGTCATGTTTCCAATCCCATGGCTCTCTCAGTTCCCAGCCCCATTCTAAGCTGGACTGCTTATAGCAACAATAGCAACTTTGATCACTTATGCATTTATTTGTTTAAGTTTGTGTTTGAATAGTTTTGGGGAGGGAGTCTAATGGCCTCACAATGTTGTGCTATTCTCTGCTGTACAGTGAAGTGAGTCGGCTATAGGTGTGTGTCTGTATATATCCCCTTCCTTTTGGACCGCCCTCCCACCACCTGCCTCTCACCCCACCCTTCTAGGTCATCACAGCGCGTGGGGCTGAGGCGCCCTGTGCTTTGTAACAGGTCCCCACTAGCTGGCTATTTGGCACATGGTAGTGTATATATGTCAATGCTACTCTCCCAGTTCATCCCACCCTCCTCTCCTCCCACCTCATGTCATCTCGACAGAAAAGAAGTAAGGAAACACAAGCTTTAAATGACACAATAGACCAGATAGATTTAACTGGTATTTACAGGTAATGCATCACTTTTGAGTCAGGCATCCTGCTGCATATTTGCAACCCACCGTCTTACAAAATCCTAATTATCTGCAAGATAACTCTGTGTCTGAATTTTACAAAGGCGCGGTGGTCAGAGAAGCTGGGTGCAGTGCCTGTGGTTATGCTGCTGGCCAGGACTGTGACATGACCAGCTGAAGTGTCATGTGTGAAGACTGGGCTCTTCCTTTTATGGGAACTTATCAGCATGGGCTCCTCCCTCTTCCAAGGAAGCCTATTCCATTTTATTTGCCAGTTGAAAGCCCTTCTTACTCACCCCAACCCTCTCCTTTCACTTCCATCCTCCCTACTCTGAAAGTAGCAATCTTTTTGTTTGTTTGTTTGAATATTTATTTATTTGGCTATGGCGTGTAGGTTCTTTAGTTGCAGCACGTGGGATCTAGTCCCCAGACCAGGGACCAAACCCGGACCCACTGCTCTGGGATCACGGGGTCTTAGCCACTGGACCACCAGGGAAGTCTTTGCAATCATGGTTTTTAATGATCTAAAAAACTCAGTGTTGTTAGGGGTGACATTGCCTTAAAATGCCACTGAGCTTGTTGAAGGAGGGTAGACTTCTTAACAGCATTCTAACTAGTCCCTTATCAGCTTCATGCTAAAGTAATTTTTGATAACTCCAATGCACTCTAATTTTTCGGATTTATTGTCTTAACTTCTTCTGTGGAAGAAAGATTTTTAAATGAGTTTAATCGCAGAGCCATTTCAGAGGCATTGTGAATTTTCTATTTTTCTTCTCCTTGGATAAGCTTATCTTTTTCCTTTCTTCCTTTTGGTGGCCTCCCAGACAGTGCAGGGGAGGAAAAACTTCTCTCTACCTTCCTAGGTTCGGCGACAGGGGGCCCTTGATTTAAACTAACAAACGACAGATTAGCAAGAGAAATACAAACAGACTTCATTCCCACGCACAAAGAATATACTTGTGAGTACCTCTAGGGATGGTTACAATTTAGATGGCATCTTCACAGAGGACAATACATTGTAGAGAAGGGACAAGACGAAGAAAAAGGGTCTTAGGCTTCCAAGAGCGGTGAACTGTGGTAAGGTGAACATATGGAGCAATCCATTAATAATACAGAATTGTTTTAAGTGATATTTTTCCTCTTTGTCGTGTCTTTGGGTTGATAAGAGTCTCCGATGATTTAGAGTCTAAGCCTGCTGCTGCTGCTAAGTTGCTTCAGTCGTGTCCGACTCTGTGCAACCCCATAGACGGCCTGCCTGCTTTTAGGCAAATGTAGGGGAGGTCAGGGGCTTCTCTAGTGGCTCAGGGATAGAGGATCTGCCTGCAGTTCAGGAGACCCAGACTGGAGCCCTGGGCCGGGAAGATCCCCTGGAGGAGGGCTTGGCCACCCATTCCAGTACTCTTGCCTGGAGCATCCCATGGACAGAAGAGCCTGGCGGGCTACCGTCCATGCGGTTGCAGACTTGGACACGACTGAACAGACTAAGCAGCAGCGGAGAACAGGAGCTTTTCCTTTTTTTGCGAGCCTGCTCTTTCTCAGCTGTCTTCTGCTTGAAACACTCCTTGTATCAAAGGGGCACATCTGGAGGCCACGTATCCTGATTCCCTGCAACAGCATTCTGAGAAGCTCTTGTTTTCTCGAGTTCCTGCTTTGGCTTGGACAGTGAGGTTTAGTAGCAAAAGTACCGGGCTCGAGTCCAGGAGACCAGAGTGTATGCAGGGCCAGCAGAGAGCCTCCGCGAGTCCCTGGCCTTCTCTGGCACTCAGCCTCCTCACCCGGTACAGCATAGGCATTGAACTCAATGTCTAATTTCTAAGATTCATCAATTTGCCTACGTGTCTGAATCTGTCAGGGTGTAGTCCGGACACAGAAATTATGCCAGTTATTGGAACAGAGAGAATTTAATGTAAAAAAAACCCCTATTAATTAAGTACATATAAGTGAAATGTTTATAGAACGTATACTGAAGTAGGGACGGCAAGAAGGAATAAATTGGAATTATGATAACTTACAAACTGAGAGAAAGCATTCCCATGCGGATACAGCTCAGATCTCTGGAGAGGGGTCCTGGCTGGCTGGTGCTGTGTGAAGGGAGGGGAGGCAGGATGTGGCTGGTTCTGCTTTTAATAAATTAATAATAAATTTAATTATTTTATGACACATCTAAAGTTTTTTATTTTGTCTTGGAGTCTGGCGGATTAACAAAGCTGTGATCGTTTCAGATGGATAGCAAAGGGACTCAGCCTCACATATTGTTCATTCCTTAGTTTAGTTCCTCAGTCGAGCCCATGGACTGCAGCCCACCAGGCTCTCTGCCCATGGGATTTCCTAGCAAGGATACTGGAGCGGGGTGCCAGGGTTGCCACGCCCTTCTCAAGGGGATCTTTCCGACCCAGGGGTCGAACCTGCGTTTCGGGCTTGGCAGGTAGATTCTTTACTGCTGAGCCACCTGGGAAGCCCAGCCATCCATATACATGTGTCCATCCTCCCCCAAGAACCATTCTCCAGTGGTTCTTCTTGTTGGATTCCGCTGCTGCTGCGGCGGAAGGGAACTGCGGCAGCCAGCGTGAAAGAGTGTTGCTCAGGTGAAACTTGCAGGAGCAGAAAGCATAGGCCCTTGCCCCTTCACCAGCCTTTAAGCCTCCCTCTAGTGCCCCCTGCTGGCAGGCTTGCAAAGCACATGTCGTTTGTGGACAGTGTAGGGGCTGGAAGGGTGGCTTTGGAGCTAAAAGGGAATAGCTTAATACCTGGCTCAATGTTTATTGCTGAGATTGCAAACTGGTGGCCCAGAAGCGACTTAGAGCCACCTCTGACCCATCTGTCCTGTGTGACAGTCCCAAACGTTTAATCATCCATTCATGTTTGTTTTTTGCTTTTTCACTATTCCCTCAACATTTATTATGAAAAATTTCAAACATATAGAAAGACAGAAATAATTTTACAACATACACTTATATCCCTGCTACTTAGATTCTGCAACTAATATTTCACCATGTTTGCTTCACTGTCTACCTCTCCACAAAACCGCCTTTTAAAACCTATTTTTTATTTTTAAAAAGATTTTTGGTCACTCTTTGTAGCACAGGGGAATGTTAGCTCCCTGGCCAGGGATGAAGCCCCCACCCCCTGCATTGGAACCATGGGGTCTTAACCTCTGGAGCGCCAGGGAAGTCCCAGCACAAACCTAGCTTTTAAAAATTCCAGTTATAAGATGCTTACAAAAGACATATCTAAAGCAAAACAGTATAGAAAAGTTAAGAGAATTCAAAAGTCACTGGGCTTTACCCAAATAATTTGAAAATGTATGTCCACACAAAAACCCACCTACTGAAGCTTATAGCAACTTTATTCATAATTGCTCATACTTGGAAGCAACAAAGATCTCCTTCAGTAGGTGAATGGATAGACCAACAGTGGTATAGCCATACAGTGGGATATTATTCTTCGCTTTGGGTTTGTTTTTATAATCTGACAATCTTCTTCCTGAGAAATCCACAGAATTTCATCTTTCTCTTTTTATATTTTTTATAAACAAACGAATGGGAAGGCAGCTTGGAGGGTGCATGCTCAGCTGACTGTTAGTAATCCTGTGGACTGTAGCCTGCCAGGCTCCTCTGTCCATGGGTTTTCCCAGGCAAGAATACTGGAGCAGGTTGCCATTTACTTCTCCAGGGTACCTTCCTGATCCAGGGATCGAACCTGTATTTCCTGCATCTCCTACATTGACGGGAGGTTCTTTACCACGGTGCCACCTGGGAAGCCCAGCCTGGAGGTTACCTACTTCAGTAATCAGTTTGCAGATGTGGTGGTAAGGCCCTTGGAGGGTGAGAGGATATCTCTCAAATTATGCAACCAGTGAACAAGATCTTTGGTTTCCAGGGACCAGGATTCCATCGCTACCCCTCCCTGTGTTTCCCTGAGGGTGGGTGTACACTATACTAGCCTCTCACTACTCAGAGTGTGGTCCATGGATCAGCAGCACCAGTCTTGCTAGAAAGGCAAAATCTCAAGCCGCAACTCAGACCTACTGAACTGAGAATCAGAATCTGATATTAAGAAGATCCCTCTGTGATTTGTGTGCACAGTGAAATTGGAGAAGTTCTGAAGATAGCTTTATCGAAGTAAGAGAAAAAGAGAACTTCTTTTGGACTCTGGTGTTTTTCTCTGGGGTGGGGCCAGGGTATGGGGTGTATGCATGCATGCTAAGTCGCTGCAGTCGTGTCCGACTCTGTGCGACCCTATGGACAGCAGGCCACCAGGCTCCTCTGTCCACAGAATTCTCTAGGCAAGAGTACTGGAGTGGATTGCCAGTTCCTTCTCCAGGGGTGTATAGATGGGTTCTTACCAAATGTCCTGACCATTCGTCTGATTCTTGTCTCCCCTTCTAAACTTGTAGCCCCACAGGCATGTAGACAGCACACGTGCATGCGATCATACGTGTGTGTGCATGTTCTGTCTCTCGCACACACGTACACCCTCTGCGCCATTCATGAGCTGGCCTCGGTCCTCACCAGCCCCAGTTCCTCGCATGTCCCACGTGTACTGCATTCTGTTCACACGGAACTCCTTGCAGGTAGTTGCCCACACACATCAGGGGCTGTTTCTGCCTCCCTGTCTTTGTACCTGCTGTCTGCTCCTGCCTGTGATATATCCCATCACCAAGGTGGAACCCTGACTAATTTTTTTTTTTAATCTGAAATTCAAATTTATCTTATTTTTTAAATTAATTGTTTGCTCAGTCATGTCTGACTTTTTGTGCGCCTATGGACTGTAGCCCGCCGGGCTCCTCTGTCCATGGGATTCTCCATACAAAAATACTGGAGTCAGTTGCTCTTCCCTTCTCGAAGGGATATTCATGACCCAGGGATCAGACCCAGGTCTCCTGTCTAGTGGCCAGTGTTGAGTCTGTGTTTGCTGTTTTGCTGCTGTTATAGGATGCATTAGGCTTCTTAAGTGTGTTGAGTACTTCAGATTGGTTCAGTTCAGTCACTTAGTCATGTCTGACTCTTTGCGACCCCATGGACTCCAGTACACCAGGCTTCCCTGTCCATCACCAACTCCTGGAGCTTGCTCAAACTCATGTCCATTGAGTCAGTGATGCCATCCAACCATCTCATCCTCTGTCGTCCCCTTCTCCTCCCGCCTTCAATCTTTCCCAGCAACAGGGTCTTTTCCAATGAGTTGGTTCTTCGCATCAGGTGGCCAGAGTATTGAAGCTTCTGCTTCAGCATCAGTCCTTCCAATGAATATTCAAGATTGATTTCCTTTAGAATGGACTGGTTAGCTCCTTGAAGTCCAAGGGACTCTCAAGAGTCTTCTCCAGCACCACAGATCAAAAGCATAAATTCTTTGGTGCTCAGCTTTCTTTATAGTCCAACTCTCACATTCATACATGACTACTGGAAAAACCATAGTTTTGACTAGATGGACTTTTGTTGGCAAAGTAATATCTCTGCTTTTTAATATGCTGTCGAGGTTTGTCATAGCTTTTCTTTCAAGGAGCAAGCGTCTTTTAATTTCAGGGCTGCAGTCACCATCTGCAGTGATTTTGGAGCCCAAAACAATAAGTCTGTCACTGTTTTCATTGTTTCCCCATCTGTTTGCCATGAAGTGATGGGACCAGATTCCATGATCTATTTTTCTGAATGTTGAGCTTTAAGCCCTTTTTCACTCTACTCTTTCACTTTCATCAAGAGGCTGTTTAGATCTTCTGTACTTTACTTTCTGCCATAAGGGTGGTGTCATCTGCATATCTGAGGTTATTGATATTTCTCCTGGCAATCTTGATTCCCGCTTGTGCTTCATCCAGTCCAGCATTTCTCAAGATATACTCTGCATATAAGTTAAATAAGCAGGGCGACAATATACAGCTTTAATGTACTTCTTTTCCTATTTAGAACCAGTCTGTTATTCCATGTCCAGTTCTAACTGTTGCTTCTTGACTTGCATACAGATTTCTCAGGAGGCAGGTCAGGTGGTCTGGTAGTCCTGTCTCTTTAAGAATTTTCCACAGTTTGTTGTGATCCACACAGTCAAAGGCTTTGGCATAGTCAATAAAGCAGAAGTAGATGTTTTTCTGGAACTTTCTTGCTTCTTTGATGATCCAGAGGATGTTGGCAATTTGATCTCTGGTTCCTCTACCTTTTCTAAATGCATTTTGAACATCTGAAAGTTCACAGTTTACATACTGTTGAAGCCTGGCTTGGAGAATTTTAAGCATTACTTTGCTAGTTGTGTGAGATGAGTGCATTTGTGCAGTAGTTTGAACATTCTTTGGCATTGCCTTTCTTTGGGATTGGAATGAAAACTGACCTTTTCCAGTCTTGTGGCCATTGCTGAGTTTTCCAAATTTGCTGGCATATTGAGTGCAGCACTTTCACAGCATCATCTTTTAGGATTTAAAAGAGCTCAGCTGGAATTCCATCACCTCCACTAGCTTTGTTCGTAGTAATGTTTCCTGAGGCCCTCTTGACTTCACATTCCAGGATGTCTGGTTCTAGGTGAGTGATCACACCATTGTGGTTATCTGGGTCATGAAGATCTTTTTTGTATAGTTCTGTGTATTCTTGCCACCTCTTCTTAATATCTTCTGGTTCTGCTAGGTCCATACCGTTTCTGTCCTTTATTGTGCTCATCTTTGCATGAAATGTTCCCTTGGTATCTCTAATTTTCTTGAAGATATCTCTAGTCTCTCCCATTCTATTGTTTCCCTCTATTTCTTTGCATTGATCACTGAGGAAAGCTTTCTTATCTCTCCTTGCTATTCTTTGGAACTCTGCATTCAAATAGGTATATCTTTCCTTTTCTCCTTTGCCTTTAGCTTCTCTTCTTTTCTCAGCTATTTGTACAGCCTCCTCAGACAACCATTTTGCCTTTTTGCATTTCTTTTTTTTAGGGATGGTCTTGATCACTGCCTCTTGAACAATGTCACGAACCTCCGTCCATAGTTCTTCAGGCACTCTGTCTATCAGATTTAGTCCCTTAAATCTATTTCCCACTTCTGCTGTACAATCATAAGGGATTTGATTGAGGTCATACCTGAATGGTCCAGTGGTTTTCCCTTCTTTCTTCAATCTAAGTGTGAATTTGGCAACAAGGAGTTCATGATCTGAGCCACAGTCAGCTCCTTATTTTTGCTGACTGTATAGAGCTTCTCCATCTTTGGCTGCAAAGAATATAGTCAGTCTGATTTCAGTGTTGACCATCTGGTGATGTTCATGTGTAGAGTCTTCTTTTATGCTGTTGGAAGAGGGTCTTTGGTATGACCAGTGTGTTCTCCTGGCAAAACTATGTTAGCCTTTGACCTGCTTCGTTTTGTACTCCAAGGCCAAATTTGCCTGGTACTCCAGGTAGCTCTTGACTTTCTACTTTTGTATTCCAGGCCCCTGTAAGGAAGAGGACATCTTTTTTGGGGTGTTAGTTTTAGAAGGTCTTGCAGATCTTCAGAGAACTGTTCAACTTCAGCTTCTTCAGCATTACTGGTCGAAGTATAGACTTGCTACCCCATTATCTATTCCTGTATGACTCAGTGGCTTAAAGCCACTGTATCATCTGCTTTGCTCATGGAGCTGTATTTTGGGTGGGAATTCCCTCTTCCTCCCTTCCTTTATTCCCTTAAATATCTATTTGTTTATTTGACTGTGTCTGGTCTTAGTTGCAGCACGTGGGATATTCACTGAGGCTCATGGACCTTCTAGCTCGACTCACAGGCTTAGTTGCTCGGGCCATGTGCTATCTGAGTTCCCTGACTAGGGATCAAACCTGTGTCTCCTGCACTGCAAGGTAGATTCTTAACCACTGGACAATCAGGGATTCTAAACCACTGGACCCCTTTCCTCCCTTTCAATATCTCTTTCTTTATTCCAAATATTTACTAACCAGGTATCACGAGACCAACACAAGTCATTTGTTGGCTGAATGGGATGGTGGAAATTCTAGGCAGTTGTTGTTCAGTGGCTTAGTCATGTCCTCTTTGCAACCCCACGGACTGCAGACACCAAGCTCCCCTGTCCTTCACTACCTCCCGGAGTTTGCTCAAACTCATCATGTCCACTTGAATAGGTGATGCCATCCAGCCATCTCCCCCTTTGCCACCCCCGTCTTCTCCTGCCCACAGTCTTTCCCAGCATCTAGGCAGGGAGCTGCACTAAAATGAGGCAAGCCAAACTTGGAAGCTGCACGTACCTACCTGGGGAAAATAGTTTCTTCTCTGCTCTGGTCTAGAAGCCTAAATTACCAAGCATAAGGAATGATGTAAAACTCCCTTGTCAACTGGGCTGGTGGTGACCTCCCAGGGGCCTGTCTGGGAGGGGAGAAGAAGGGCAGGGCATCTCATACGTGGGGCTCTGGCCATGGGTGTCCTGGGGGAGGCCTGGTCGGGCAGGGGCAGAGTTTGGGACTTATCTGATTGGTTAGGGCATCAGATGCTGGTAGGAAGCTAGCATGGACCAGGCACCAAGCCAGTCTTGCAGACTAGTACGCCTGATGAGAGTAACAGGAAAGCTCCAGCCCGACCCAGGCACAGGACCCAATTCATTCTTTTTAAAAATATTTATTTGCTTTTATTTTGCTTATTTTTGGCTGTGCTGGGTCTTCATTTTTGGCTGTGCTGGGTCTTCATTTTTGGCTGTGCTGGGTCTTCATTGCTGTGCACGGGCTTTGTCTAGTTGTAGCGAGTGAGGGCTACTCTCTATTGAGGTGCGTGGGCTTCTCACCGCGGTGGCTTCTCTTGTTGAGGAGCACAGGCTCTAGGCAGGCAGGTCAGTAGTTGCTGCACACAGGCTTAATTGCCCCGAAGCATGTGGGATCTTCCCAGACCAGAGATCCAGCCAATGTCCCCTGCATTGCACAGTGGATTCTTAGCCACTGAACCACCAGGGAAGCCCCCAGTTCATTCTTGATAGAGATGGGTAATGGCCACAGAAGATGGTTTTAAGACACCTTCATCAATGAGTAAGGCATTGAGACATAACACTCAATAGGTAAGAGCTGGGCAAGATTAAGTCTGCCAGGAGCCAGATGCTGAAAGCCCTTGGCCGGTCAGGGCTGAATCAGGCAGACAAACTCAGAGTCTAGTGGGAACACTAACCAGACATCATTACAATACAGCATGACCCAGGCCTGAGCTGGGTTTGCAAGTCTTGGCTCATTTTCTCAAACACAAATGTCAATGACCTAATAAAGTGGGAGATTGCTCACTATATTTTCTAAGCTGTGGGCTGGGAAACTGGTAAAATAGTAGTGGAGAAAAACCTTGGGCCCAGGAGCATAGGTACAGCAATTTCCCCTAGACATCCCCACATCTGACTCACTGCAGGTCTTTGCCCAAATGTCCCAGTTCCCCGAGGGATGTCTGAACCATTTTGTTTGGAAATGTCACCTTCCACTCTGATTCTCTCTGTCTCTGCCTCTGTGTTATTTTTCTTTGTATCACTTTCAGCAACCCACTTACTGTATATTTCACTCACTTACTTATCATCTCTTTTCCCAACTAGAATGTAAGGGCCACGAAGGCAGGGATTTTCATGCGTTTGTCTCTTGCTGTATTCCCAGTAATGGAAACATGGGCTAAGTCACTTCAGTCGTGTCCGACTCTTTGCGACCCCATGGACTGCAGCCTGCCAGGCTCCTCTGTCCATGGGATTTCCCAGGCAAGAATACTGGAGTGGGTTGCCATACCCTCCTCCAGGGGATCTTGACCAGGGATCGAACCTGAGTTTCTTATTTTTTTGTATTGACAGGTGGGTTCTTTACCACTAGCATCACCAAATAGCACTTAACTAATAACAGGCATTGAATGAATGTTTGTAGACTCATGGGCATGTTTCCTGGATGAATGTCACATATGGAAGGGAAAACGGAAAGGGCTTATTTCGTTGCTTTGAGTTGTGTAGAGGTGAAAAGTGACGAGGCGTGTGAGTGAAGGAAGTCTTAGTGAAAACCACTGACAGCACCAAAGTTATCTTCATCTCATAAAATAAAATAATAAAAGAAGGAAACCTGTCCCCGGGAAGATAAAGCAGAGCGTAGTCTCACTGATCCTTTTGGGGACCTCCCTTCAAGTTGATTAAACAGCTAATGAAGATTTTGGCTGTACGTGGGCCCCTCCCAGCACACATCTGCCTAAATAAAGCATCACGGGTCAGGGGAAGCTTCCTGAAAGATAAATCATTTTCTTCATCTGATTTACAGTCAAGGTTGAGCAAAAGGACACTTACCTAATTTGTATTCAGGATTTCCACTGTATGAAAGATGTTCTCCAAAATTTCCTTCTTGGGTTTAGTATATAACATATCAATATATTCTTTTTTTTTTAATTTTTATTTTTACTTTATTTTACTTTACAATATACTGTATTGGTTTTGCCATACATTGACATGAATCTACCACGGGTGTACATGTGATCCCAAACATGAACCCCCCTCCCACCTCCCTCCCCACAACATCCCTCTGGGTCATCCCCATGCACCAGCACCAAGCATGCTGTATCCTGCATCGGACATAGACTGGTGATTCGATTCTTACATGATAGTATACATGTTTCAATGCCATTCTCCCACATCATCGCACACTCTCTCTCTCCCTCTGAGTCCAAAAGTCCGCTATACGCATCATGGAAACAACCTAGATGTCCATCAGCAGATGCTGTGGTACATATACACAATGGAGTATTACTCAGCCGTTAAAAAGAATACATTCGAATCAGTTCTGTTGAGATGGATGAAACTGGAGCCGATTATACAGAGTGAAGTAAGCCAGAAAGAAAAACACCAATACAGTATACTAACACATATATATGGAATTTAGAAAGATGGCAATGATGACCCTGTATGCAAGACAGCCAAAAAGACACAGATATAACGTATCAATATATTCTTAAGTCATTCATAAATAGTAAGTATTCAGTTTTTAGTTGGAAAGAATTATCTGTGTGCTTCTAGAGATCTGCCACCCCTCTGAGGATGCTGGTTTTACTGGAATTCCATAAATGTGTCTACAACAGTGTATTTATATTACTGTATCTTAAGGTAACTGATGGGGCTTCCCCGGTGGCTCAGTGGTAAAGAATCCACCTGCCAATGCAGGAGACCTGGGTTCGATTCCTGGGTGGGGAAAATCCCCTGGAGGAGGAAATGGCAAACCACTCCAGTATCCTTGCCTGGAGGATCCCATGGACAGAGGAGCCTGACAGGCTACAGTTCATGCGGTCACAAAGAGTCAGACACGACTGAGCGACTAAACCACCACCAGGGTAACTGATTGTATTACAAGCATGTAGTAGTTACACCTGTTGGAGAAAGGATAGCACATGGCTGCTCTCTTCTACATTCTCCTGATAAATCTCAACATTTAAAGTAATTACAGTCCAATAAAAAAGGAAATCTGGACATTGGTTGTGGCTTGGAAAAGGCCCTTCTTGGGTGTTTAATAAAATGAACTGTCTTGTTGGTAGTCGCTCATATCACTCTTGTCTTGCCTTTGCCCTCCCGATGGTCCCCATACCTGCCTCACCACACTTTTTCCTGGGAAATTTGTCTTTAAGCATAACCCCATAGGTAAGGACATTTGAGGCACTGCCACTTTTTTGTTTAAAAATAAAAATGACAGAATTTCCTTCAGCTGCACATTACGCATTTCAAAGAAAGGTACGTCAAACCCAGTTCTGGTTGATCTATTTTAGCACGTGTACATATGTGTCAACCTGGTGAGGCTGCTATTTTCTGAATAGCGTTCCTCAGAAGTCGCGTTTGTCCAACGTGTCTAATTTGCCGCCAACATCTGTCACATTCCACCTTTTATGTCTGTGACACAGAATTTCTAGGATGCATTACGATGGGCATCAGGTTTTCTAAAACATCGTACGGTCTCTAATCTCTTGTCTCCTCCCTCTACCCTCCTTTCTCTCTTTCTCTTTCTCACAGGGCTGATAGTCTACCTAGGAATGATGGGGGGCGCCTTCGTCCTGGGGGGCCTGGCTGATAAGCTGGGGAGGAAGCGAGTCCTCAGCATCTCCCTGGCCATCAACGCTTCCTTTGCCTCCCTCTCCTCCTTCGTACAGGGATATGGAGCTTTCCTCTTCTGCAGACTCATCTCAGGCATAGGGTACGTAATCACAGAGGTTCAGCCTGCCCCTCCTGCCCCCAGACCAGCGGTCCGTCCATCTTGGTACCTTGCCTCTGAGTGGTTCTCCAGAAAACCTTGAACTGAATTCTGCTTTTTAGTTTTTGGCTGTACCTCACGGCATGCGGTGCCTCAGTTCCCCAACCAGGAGTCGAACCCATGCCTCCTGCAGTGGAAGGCAGAGTCTTAACCACTGGACCACCAGGGAAGTTCCTGAATTTTGTGTGACTTCCAAGATACTGTGTTAAGGTTGAATCTTAGAAAGGGGAAAGGTTGCAAAGTCAGTGTATAAGGTCAAAAGAACCTAACGCTGCCTTAGGCTGGTCTTTTGAATTTACTGGGTTGTTTCACCACTTGGCCCAAGGGTGGGACAAGGCAACTGGGTTCCTGGTCTGACTGTGTTTAGTGCCTGACTTGGTTCTGCCTTTCTGGCGTTTTCTCTCTGCAGTATTGGGGGTGCTCTGCCCATCGTGTTCGCCTATTTTTCTGAATTCTTGTCCCGGGAGAAGCGAGGGGAGCATCTCAGTTGGCTGGGCATCTTCTGGATGGCTGGTGGCATCTATGCATCTGCCATGGCCTGGAGCATCATCCCGCACTACGGTGAGTGCAGCAAGCTTCAAAGGGCCGGGGGGCCTTTGTTCCCAGACACCTGCATCCGAACAGCGTTTCCTGTCCTCAGCCTTGATCCCACACTCTCATACACAGTTCCTGAGTACAACCTTGATCTTTCTAAAGAACTTCCAGCGCTGGAGACACATTGCTAATTTCAGTACACATCTGTCTGGAAATAATACAGTCTACCCTCCCTCTCTTCCCCTCTCCTTCTCTCCTTTCCTCTCTTTTATTTGAAAGGATTTCAGCTTTCATCTCCAGCCCTCCTCCTCACAGCAAATTAGGCTCCATTCCCTTCTCCAGGGGATCTTCCTAACCTAGAGATCGAACCTGGGTCTCCTGCATTGCAGGTGGATTCTTTACCATCTGAGCCACCCAGGAAGCCCTTTAAGGCAAACTTCATCTCCAGTTCTCCTCCTCACAATGAATTAGGCTCAGTAACTCCTTTTTATAGATGGTGTAGCAGAGGCCAGGAAGTTGGTGACTCGGCCAGACTGATGACTTGGCCTTGGCATGACCTTGGATCCTGACGCCCCTCCTTCGCAGCGCAGTGCTCTCATGCGTTTTCCATTTTACTTCCTGCTGTCCCTCTTTTGGTTGCAGACATGGAGCAGCCCTTACAGACAGGGTCTTGGTTTCAGCCGAGACAATTTTATTATCTTGGTTAATTGCGAAAACTGGATTTTCTGGACAGAGACTTGGCAACATTAACTTCCACTATTGGATTTTATTAAGAGTAAAGTAGGGAGAAGGCAGCAGTTTTGAATTGGATTATGTCTTTGGAGTATCCTGGGTAATGCCATTAACATCCTTCAAAATTATTTTTGGCAAACTACAGATCATGGGTGTAGGCTTTGCCATCATCTAGAATCCTGCAGACCACAGGGAAGAGGAGACAAATGCCCCTGGAGTTAACCAACACTTCTCCACCCATTCCCCTCCTTGGTGTGTGAGTGTGTGTGTGCGCGTGTGTATTTGTGTGTACGTTTATTAAAGTACAGTTTATTTGCAATGTTGTGTTACTTTCAGGTGTACAGGAATGTGAGTGAGTTATTCTTTTTCAGATTCTTTCCCCATATAGTTTATTACAAAATATAGGGTATGGTTCCTATGCTATATAGTAGGTCCTTGCTTCTGCTGATGCTGCTAAGTCACTTCAGTCGTGTCTGACTCTGTGCAGCCCCATAGACGGCAGCCCATCAGGCAACTCCGTCCCTGGGATTCTCCAGGCAAGAACACTGGAGTGGGTTGCCATTTCCTTCTCCAATGCATGCAAGTGAAAAGTGAAAGTGAAGTCGCTCAGTTGTGTCCAACTCCTAGTGACCCCATGGACTGCAGCCTACCAGGCTCCTCCGTCCGTGGGATTTTCCAGGCAAGAGTACTGGAGTGGGGTGCCACTGCCCTCTCTCACTTTGCCCTTTGGTAACTGTTAATTTGTTTTCTGTGCCTGTTAGTCTGTTTCTGTTTTGGAAATCAGTTCGTGTGTATCATTTTTAGATTCTACATATAAACGGTATCATAGGATAATTGTCTTTCTCTGTCTCCACTTAGTCTGATAATCTCTGGATCCATCCATGGTGCTGCAAATGGCATTATTTTCTTATTTTTTATGGCTCAGTAATATTCCATAGTGTGGCTTCCTTGGTGGCTCAGTGGTAAAGAATCTGCCTGCAATATAGGAGCCTCTGGAGATGATGTGGGTTTGATCTCTGGGTGGGGAAAATACCCTGGAGGAGGGCATAACAACCCACTCCAGTATTCTTGCCTGGAGAATCCTATGGCCAGAGGAGCTTGGTGGGCTACAGTCCATAGGGTTGCAAAGAGTCAGACACAACTGAAGTGACTTAGCATGCATGCATGCAGTATTCCATAATATATATCACATGTTCTTCATCCATTCATCTGTCCCATGGACATTTAGTTGCTTCCATGTCTTGGCTACTGTAAATGGTGCTGCTGTGAACACTGGGGTGCATGTAGCTTTTTGAATTAAAATTTTCTGCAGATAATGCTCAGAAGTAGGATTGCAGGGTCATATGGTAATTCTATCTGTAGTTTTTTAGGGAACCTCTATACTGTTCTCCATAGGAGGATGTACCAATTTGCATCTCCACCAACAGCGTAGGAGGATTCCTTTTCCTCTTGGGATGCTTGTTTTAAACCTAAACCTTGCTGTTGTCTGTTCTGGGCTAATGGAGGCTTCAGCATTATCTTTTTAAGAAGAAGCAATCTTCTTGGATTGGTGTAGTTAAGGAGATGCTGAGTATATTAACCTGAGAACCTGATCAACCCTGAAATCTCAGTGGTTTAATACCAAAGATATTTTCCTCTCCTTCAAAGCTGGCTGGTCCTTCTGATCTGTGGGCAGCTCTGCTCCTCAGTAATCTTAGGGCTCGGGTTCCTCCCAGTGTGTGCTCTCCTCTCTTCAGAGTGATTCAGGAAAACAGCGTGGGCAGTTGCATGTGGGTGCCTTTGAAGGGCAGGGGAGGAAATAGATCACATCCTCTTTGCTCACATCCCCTTGGCCCCAAATCTGTAATGCGACTACACACTATGGCAAAGGACACCGGGCAGTGTAACCTAGCTGTGTGCCCTGAAGCTGGAGGAAATGGGTTTGAGACCATATCCCACCGGATTTTGTATTAGAAACAGAGAAAGAAATGTGAACAGAAACAATGAAATAAAGAGTTGACGTTTTCCAGATAATTCTGTTATCATAGGCAGTTCTCCCTGGAGAAGGGCATGGCAACCCACACCAGTAGTCTTGCCTGCAGAATCCCATGGACAAAGGAGCCTGGCAGGCTACAATCCATCAGGTCACAGGTGGACACGGCTGAGGCGCCTAAGCACCCACGCAGGCAGTTTTTCATAATTTTAGATACAAAACTGTATTATTCCCCATATTAGGCTCTGCATTCTACCCTTCCCCCAAAGGCACACTTTAATTATCCAGGCTGTTGGTTACATGGGTCCAAGGAATTGCTTTTGTCCTTGCTATTAATATAATATCATTTCCCCGGGTCATTGGTCCAAATGTGTTAACAGTAAGAAATTATTTCTACATATAAATTGAACTAGAAAAATTTGCTGGGAGGGGAACAAATAGATTCTGGATAAAAGCTAAGTCAAAATAGCGGGGCTCTGTAATTTGGAACAAGTCACCCTAGCTTGTCCAGGCTTGGTTCCTTCATCTATAAAATGAAGTGAGAAAGAAGCAAAGGGAATTGACTCTAGAGATCTGATCTGTGCCAGCCTTAACAGCCCGCAGTTCTTGGGATGCAAAGCATGTCGAGAAAATTTTGGAGATGATTCTAGTACTTGGGCTGGCTTCCCTCCAAGCTGCATTAGCAATTCTAGCCCTGTTTGCAGACTGCTTTTTCTGTAAGGGGACCGCCCCCACAACCAGCCAATGAGCAAAGGTTCTTGGCTTCACTCTGATTGGATCAGCTTAGGTCATATACTCACCTCAGCCAATCACTAAACTCCAGAGGATGCCAGATACTGAGGGTTCATATACTTCATTCCCCGTCCCTGGCATTGGGGGTGGGGTCAGTCCCACCCAAACCACAAGTCTGCAACCCAGTGGAGAAGGACTGGAAAGATTTTGTGAGGTGGGTAGCAGCCTTCAGTAGTCACTACAAACTGTGTCATTTTTTCACTTCACTTTACACACTAACACGTGCCAATGTCTGGGTGTCTGGTTTTTAAAGAAGCAAAAAAATAATTCAGGTTGGGAACTTGCTGATCAAGACTGAAGGGGATGCCCATGGCAGAGGGGCCATAAGGCTGCTCGCTGATAGCAGGACTTATGCTTAAATATCCTACTCCAAATGGACGGGATATTTTCCTATTTGTATGCCTTTGTGGACTGCAAGGAGATCCAACCAGTCAACCCTAAAGGAAATCCGTCCTGAATATTCACTGGAAGGACTGATGCTGAAGCTGAAACTCCAATACTTTGGCTACCTAATGTGAAGAACTGACTCATTGGAAAAGACTCTGATGCTGGGAAAGATTGAAGGCAGGAGGAGAAGCGGGTAACAGAGAATGAGATGGTTGGATGGCATCACCGACTCGATGGACATGAGTTTGGGTAAACTCCGGGAGCTGGTGATGGACAGGGAAGCCTGGCATGCTGCAGTCCACGGGGTCACAAAGAGTCAGGCATGACTGAGTGACTGAACTGAACTGAACTGATGCTTGTATGAAATCTGTGGCTTTTACATGCCATTTAAAAATGGTCTCTTGGATGATTAGGCTTGAAATGCACATTTACTTGAGGGCAAACCATCCTAGAAATATGGTAGACTAGAATCACAGGGTAACAGGAGTGACTATTTATTTTAAGCCTCATTTTTACCAGGACCAGATGTTTTGTCCACAGTGAACCAGTTATTTGATGATATTTTTTAATAGACCTAAGACATTAATCCTCTAACATCGCCTCCTCTCAGCAGGGACAAATGCAAGGGTGATCCAGAAAGGAGACTGAATGTTTGTACGTAGCTTGTACAAACCATTTAATTGCTTTTGCCGGAATGAAATGATGTGAGGTCTTGGCACCAGGAATTTGGGTGACGGAGTCATTAAGAAAGAAAATTACAAAGCTCAGAATGTTTTTCTGGGAAGTCATGGGCACAGCCCTGAAAAAAGTGGCTATATTATGGAAGATTAATTCCCACTGTAGTCAGCAGCACCAGCTGTTTGTGAGATCCTAATGGAGAAAAAGTAGGGCAAGCTAAAAGATCAGTGAACACGACAATCCATGTCTCCAGATTAGCAGTTGTTCCGTATATTTGGAAGCAGTTCGCTATTTAATTTTATTTAATTTAAGGCCCCAAAGATGTGCCTAATGAAGTGCAGGTTACTAAGTCACCGTGAAAACCAGAGAGGCATGAGGGAATAATGGATTTTGGATAATTTGCACAGATTATCATTAAGAAAAAAATATCTCTCTGAGGCAGAGTGCTTTCTAAACATACCTGTTTTCTGTTCTTCTTCTCTTGTTACCCACCTGAGTTGGATGGCTATGTGGTTATTTCTAATTACGCCAGAATGGTTTTTGAACATGAGCTGAGAATGTGGAAATCTTCCTATGGTTTTGCCTTTCTCTTCCAGTTGTCACTCCCAGGAGAAAGGAAAGGCTTTTTAATTAAAATTAAAATAAACAAGCAAACCCCAGTGATATGGGAAGGAGGATGGGCTGTGCCTAAAGAGGTTGGGTTCTGATTGAGAAGGCTGGGTGTGTTCTGTGTATTATGTTCTGTGGCCATTGTGTAAAAGTGGCCACAGTCCCCTGTTTTTCCACCTGGGATTCTCTCTGGCCAGTCCTTCACTCTGCAAATAGAGTTAGAAATATCTGCAGAAGCAAGAGATATTAGTTAGGAGTCTCTGGCAAGTACAACAAATTGAACTGCAGTGGTAAGTAATAGACTTCAAGACATAAACTTCCCACCTCTGGAGTTAGCCATTCAGTGTATTTTTCAAGTAAATGGAATAGAGATTTTACAGTGGAATAATGTTTACCCTTTGAACTTTAGAAATCACCGTATTTATTTATAAAGTTAGGTATTTTTAAGAAATGCTATTGAGGGACTTCCCTGGTGGTCTAGTGGTTAATACTGCCTTCCAATACAAGGGGTGCAGGTTTAATCCCTGGTTGGGTAGCGAAGATCCCACATGCCTTGAGGCCAAAAATCCAAAACATAAACAACAAAATTCTGGTAAAGAATCCACGGACAGTGCACGAGACCCCAGTTTGTTTCCTGGGTTGGGAAGGTCCCCTGGAGAAGGAATAGCCTTCCCCCTGCTGTATTCATGGGCTTCCCAGATGGCTCAAATGGTGAAGAATCCGCCTGCAATGGGGGAGCCCTGGATTTGATACCTGGGTTGGGAAGATCCCCTGGAGGAGCACATGGCAATCCCCTGCAGTATTCTTGCCTGGGGAATCCCATGGGCAGAAGAACCTGGCAGTCTACAGTCCATGGGGTCGCAAAGAGTCGGACATGACAGAATGACTAAGCACAGCACAAAAAACAGAAGAAATATTGTAACAAGTTCACTAAAGACTTTAAGAATGTTCCCCATCAAAAAAAAAAAAAAAAAAAAAGAACCTTAAAACCAAAACCAGAAATGTTGTTGGAATTGTCTTCAGAGGTTGTTTTGAATGGCATGAGAGAAAAAGAAAACAGTTCTTTTGCTGATCTTTTGCTGAAAGATCACCCATTTTACTCAACATCTTTGGCACTAAATGTTATGTAACTATTTCTAAACAAATCAAAGCTACCCTCAAAGAAGGTGAGTTATTATTGATTGCTGGGGAGCTTTCACCCACAGTGAATCTGTGGGAGCACCATTAGCTGCATTCTACAGCTGTGAAAACTCACCAACATAATAACGATGTGAGAAAGCCAGGACTTGGACTCTGACCTGTGTGACTGCAGAAGTCCAGGCACTTTCCACTGTGTCACTGTTCCCTGAAAGAGGGACATTTGCTACTTATAAAGATGTTTGAAATAACGTTTTGTAGATTCTGAAGGCAATTTCCAAAAATGAGTTTTAGAAATACTTTGAATATAATGAAAGCTGAGTTGGAGCTAGTCACCTCTCTGTTTCAATGATTATGAATTCATTTGAATGTAGAAACTCAGCTTCTTTAAAAAAAAAAAATTAGTGTTATGACTGACAGTGGTTTTCAAACTGTGGTCTTAAGCCCTGTGCTTTGGAACCACCCAGAGATGGTGTTGCTCTTTGACGTGGGTGAGAGTAATCCCCCATCAAAACCCTAGGTCACACAAGGCCCTGCTCAGGCTCTCCTTTTGCTCAGATGGTGAAGAATCTGCAGGAGATGCAGGTTTGATCCCTGGGTTGGGAGTATACCCTGGAGAGGGGCATGGCAGCCCACCTCAGTATTCTTACCTGGAGAATCCCGTGGACAGAGGAGCCTAGCAGGCTACAGTCCATAGGGTTGCAAAGAGTCAGACAGGACCGAGGGACTAACACTTTCACTTTCCTGAAGGTCACTCTAAGACCAAGTGTCAGAGACACTCTGCTTTATTTCAATTGGAGTATAGTTGCTTTACAATGTTGTGTTAGTTTCTGCTGTGCAATGAAGTGAATCAGCCATACATATACACATATCCCCTCCTTCTTGAGCCTCCCTCCCACCACCACCTCATCCCACCCCTCTAGGTCATCACAGAGCACTGAGCTGAGCTCCCTCTGCACTATAGCAGCTTCCCACTAGTTATCTATTTCTGCAGATGGTGACTGCAGCCACGAAATTAAAAGACGCTTACTCCTTGGAAGCAAAGTTATGACCAACATAGACAGCATATTCAAAAGCAGGGACATCACTTGGCCAACAAAGGTCCGTCTAGTCAAGGCTATGGTTTTTCCAGTAGTCACGTATGGATGTGAGAGTTGGACTATAAAGAAAGCTGAGCACCGAAGAATTGATGCTTTTGAACTGTGATATTGGAGAAGACTCTTGAGAGTCCTGCGGACTGCAAGGAGATCCGATCAGTTCATCCTAAAGGACATCAGTCAGTCCTGAATGTTCGTTGGAAGAACTGATGTTGAAGCTGAGACTCTGATACTTTGGCCACCTGATGCAAAGAGCTGACTCATTTGAGAAGAGCCCGATGCTGGGAAAGATTGAAGGCAAGAGAAGAAGGGGATGACAGAGGATGAGATGGCTAGATGGCATCACTGACTCAATGGACATGAGTTTGGGTAAACTCCATGAGTTGGTGATGGACAGGGAGGCCAGGTGCTGCGGTCCATGGGGTTGCAGAGAGTTGGACACGACTGAGTGACTGAACTGAACTGAGCGTGTATATGTCAGGGCTCCTCTCCCAGTTCATCCACCCTCCCCTTTCCCCTCTGTGCCACATGTCTGTCCTCTATGACTGGGTCTCTATTTCTGCCCTGTGAGCAGGCTCATTTGTACCATATTTCTAGACTGTACAAATGGGCATTAATATACGATATCTGTTTTTCTCTTGTCTAACTTACTTCACTTGGTATGATGGACTCTAGGTCCATCAATATCAATACACATGACCCAGTTTCATTCCTTTTCATGGCTGAGTAGTATTCCACTACGAATAGATAGTACCTCTTTATGTATTTATTTGTCGACAGACATTAGGTTGCTTCCACGTCCTGGCTGTTGTAACTAGTGCTGCATGTCTGGCTGCTTCTTCACAGGCTGGGGCTTCAGCATGGGCAGCAGCTACCACTTCCACAGCTGGAGAGTGTTTGTCATTGTCTGCGCTCTGCCCTGCACCGTGTCCCTTGTGGCCCTGAAGTTCATGCCGGAGAGCCCGAGGTTTCTGCTGGAGGTGAGTCAGTGCCCCACCCCGTGTGAGGCTTGCTGTCCCAGTCTCTTGGTCCCAGGTCGGCTTTGACCTGGCCCGTCATTAAACCCGTCGTGATGGTGGCCTGCCCAGGATGCGAGGACTGCCAGAGCTGGAGGGACAGAGCTCACAGAGTGCAGAGCAGCAGCACTGCTTCCCGAGTCTGGGTGGGGCTGGAGGGCACCCTCTTGAAGATGCTTCTGGTACCCATGCTCCCCAGAGGTCCTGATGACCTTCAGAGCTGCATGAGTGGGACTTCCCTGGCAGTCCAGTGGTCCTCTCCAACGTGCTTCCACTGTAGGAGGCACTGGTTCAATCCCCGGGCAGGGAACTAACATCCACATGGTTTGAGGCAGAAAACAAAACAAAACAAAACAAAAAGCTGCATGGAGTTTTTTCTATGTTACAGCAGTGACCTGGGTTGTCGATCTTTCTCTGCTCCCCAGCCCTTCAAGACTCTTGTCTTTGCAGGACCTCTCTACTCCAGAAGGCTGCTCCCGCAGTCCTGTGAGGTTTCCAGCTGGATGGTGGTGGTGGTGGAGGCTTGCAGTGGTCAGATGGGCAGGGCTGGTGGAAGGGCGACAGGACTCCAAGGCTCTTACAGCCCCAGTTCTCAGAGTCCACTCACTAGCTTCCTTCTAACTTTCTGCAGACTTTCCTGTTGAGTGTCTTCTTTCATCCCATTGGTCAGGGGCAGATGCAGCAAAAAGTGTTTTTTTTTTTTTTTTAATCCAAGCATGTCTCAGAAGCTTTGATGTATATTAGCTCTCTAGGACTGCTGTAACAAGGCTACACAAACTGAGTGTCTCAGAGTCACAGAAATTTGTTGTCTCCCAGATCTGTTGGCTAAAAGTGCCAAATCAAGGTGTTGGCAGGGCCACACTCCCTCAGAAGTCCTTAGGGCAGAGGTCCCCAACCTCTGGAACCTAGTGCCTGGTGATCTGAGGTGGAGCTGATGTAGTGATGACAGAAATAAAGTGCACAATAAATGAAATGCACTTGAATCCTCCCCAAACCATCCTCTGCGTCCTGGTCCATGGAGAAATTGTTTTCCATGACACAGGTCCCTGGTGCCAAAATGGTTGGGGAACACTGCCATAGGTCAACCTTCCCTTTGCCTCTTCCAGCTTCTGGGTGTTGCTTACATTTACGGTGGTCCTTGGCTTGCAGCTCTTTCACTCCAATCTGTCTTTGTCACCACAAAGTGTTCTCTCTGAGTGCCTCTAGGTCTTCACTTGGGCTTCTTCTTATAAGGACACCAATCATGTTGGATTAGGGGCCCATCCTACCCCACTATGACCTCATCTTAATTACATCTGCAGCAACCCTACTTCTAAATAAAGTCACCTTCTGGGGGCACTGAGGGCTAGAACTTCAACATATCGAAGTGGCGTGGGGGACACAATTGAACCTGTTATTTGTTGGGTTTTGGCTTTAATCGTCCAGAGAGGATCACGGCTCCCTCCTGCAGTCTATTCAGCCTAAAAACTACAAGTGGTTACTCACAGCCTATGATGATAATAATACCCAGCATTTACACCTCGAAGGCACAGCCTGATTACCCTTCCAGGATGGGCTGTGACAGAAGCTTGTCCTGGTTTTTCACAAGCCGCAGATTGTAACGTATCCATGGCCAACGGCCTAAGACGTGGGCATTAGCACCCTGTTGTCTCGGTTGGGTTTTCCACCTCTAATTAGCAAACGATTGTTCATGTCTCTCTCCTTGGTTTTACCAGATGGGCAAACACGACGAAGCCTGGATGATTCTCAAACATGTGCACGACACCAACATGAGGGCCAAGGGGGCCCCGGAGAAGGTGTTCACGGTAAGTGTGTGGTCACCTGTGCCAGCCAGAGGGGGCCTCTCCTCTTCACTGTTTTGGTTTGCTAAAAAATAATTTTACTGCATAAGCACATCACGGAAAATTTGTCAAAAAGGAAATAAAGCCCTGGATATTCTGCATCATATTACTGCATCATAATTATTTTTTGTATTTGATGGATTCCTTCTTGGTACCACTAATTGCTCAAAAATAGCAAAGGAAAAAACTAGCTGTATTCGTATGGAGATAGCCAGATGTACCTATATTTACATATAAATATATATTATTTAAGAGCACTCATAGACATTCTACATGTGTCTAATAGTATTCAGAATCATCCTTTTTTAAAAAAATATTTATTTTAATTGGAGGCTAATTACAGTATTGTGGTGGTTTTGCCATACATGGACATGAGTCCGCCATGGGTGTACATGTGTCCCCTGTCCCAAACCCCCCTCCCACCTCCCTTCCCACCACGTCCCTCTGGGTTGTCCCTGGGCACTGGCTTGGAAGGCTCTGTTTCATGCATTGAACTTGGACTGGTCATCTATTTCACATACAGTAATACACATGTTTCAGTGCTATTCTCTCAAATCATCCCACCCTTGCCTTCTCCCACAGAGTCCAAAAGTCTGTTCTTTACATCTGTGTCCCTTTCCCTGTCTTGCATATAGAGTCGTTGTTACCATCTTTCTAAATTCCATGCGTTAACATACTGTATTGGTGTTTTTCTTTATGGCTTACTTCACTCTGTATAATAGGCTCCGATTTCATCCGCCTCATCAGAACTGACTCAAATGCCTTCTTTTTTATAGCTGAGTAATATTTCATTGTGTATACGTATCACAACTTTCTATCTATTCGTCTGCTGATGGACATCTAGGTTGCTTCCATGTCCTGGCTATTATAAACAGTGCTGCAATGAACATTGGGGTACCCGTGTCTCTTTCAATTCTGGAATTCTGGTTTCCTCGGTGTGTATGCCCAGCAGTGAGATTGCTGGGTCGTATGGCGGTTCTGTTTCCAGTTTTTTAAGGAATCTCCACACTGTTCTCTATAGTGCCTGGACCAGCTTGCCTTCCCACCAACAGTGTAACAGGGTTCCCTTTTCTCCACACCCTCTCTAGCATTTATTGCTTGTAGACTTTTGGATAGCAGCCTTTCTGACCAGCATGAGATGGCATCTCATTATGGTTTTGATTTGCATTTCTCTGATAATGAGTGATGTTGAGCATCTTTTCATGTGTTTGTTAGCCATCTGTCTGTCTTCTTTGGAGAAATGTCTGTTTAGTTCTTTGGCCTATTTTTTTGATTGGGTCATTTATTTTTCTGGTATGGAGTTGCATGAGCTGCTTGTATATTTTGGAGATTAATTCTTTATCAGTTGTTTCATTTGCTATTATTTTCTCCCATTCTGAAGGCTACCTTTTCACCTTGCTTATAGTTTCCTTCATTGTGCAAAAGCTTTTAAGTTTAATTAGGTCCTGTTTGTTTATTTTTGCTTTTATTTCCATTACTCTGGGAGGTGGGTCATAGAGGATCTTGCTGTGATTTATGTCAGAGAGTGTTCTGCCTATGCTTTCCTCTAGGAGTTTTATAGTATAACATATAGCTTAAACTTTTCTTATACATGTGTATGTGTTAATCATTCAGTTGTGCCCAACTCTGTGCGACTGCATGGACTGAAGGGGCACAGAGGATTGACCTCTCAGAGTACAGGGTCTCCTCCTTCCTTCTCCCCACCCCCCTCCTCTTTTCTCCCTCTTTAGTCCCCTCCCCTCCCCTATCCTCTCTGTGGAATAAAACACATTTTTCTCCTTGACTCATGCAAAGAAGTTTATGTCTTTTGAGTTTGAGCCCATTTCCCAAGAATTTTCCCACATGTGAAGCAGTTTATTAATATGCGGTATTTATTCCACAATAACCCTGAACTCTCCTAAGAGGAGTCTTTGGGTAGATTCAGTTCAGTTCAGTTCAGTTCAGTCGCTCAGTCGTGTCTGACTCTTTGCGACCCCATGAATCGTAGCGCGCCAGGCCTCCCTGTCCATCACCAACTCCCGGAGTTCACTCAGACTCACGTCCATCGAGTCAGTGGTGCCATCCAGCCATCTCATCCTCTGCCGTCCCCTTCTCCTCCTGCCCCCAATCCCTTCCAGCATCAGAGTCTTTTCCAATGAGTCCACTCTTCTCATGAGGTGGCCAAAGTACTGGAGTTTCAGCTTTAGCATCATTCCTTCCAAAGAACACCCAGGACTGATCTCCTTCAGAATGGACTGGTTGGATCTCCTTGCAGTCCAAGGGCCTCTCAAGAGTCTTCTCCAACACCACAGTTCAAAAGCATCAATTCTTCGGTGCTCAGCTTTCTTCACAGTCCAACTCTCACTGTCCACTTCATTTGTGTGTCTGTCCCTATAACTATAAATCTCCCTGACCTTCCACCTGTGTCTTGCCCTGCTTGTCCCATGCAGGACCTTACAAATGGTGGTTTTCCTAAGGCTGCCTCTGGAAGGATCACTTCTAACATAGCCACAGACTGGTACTTTGCATAAGTAAAGAACTAACGAGTGCCTGCTGTACAGCACAGGGAAGGCTGCTACGCGCTGTGGAGACTTGAATGGAAGGGAGTCCAAAAAGGAGGGGACACGTGTGTGTGTGTGTGACTTCCCAGGTGGTGCTAGCGGTAAAGAATCCACCTGCAATGCAGGAGCTGCAGAAGGCTCGGGTTTGATCCCTGGGTTGGGAAGATCCCCTGGTGGAGGGCACGGCAAACTATTCCAGTATTCTTGCCTAGAGAATCCCATGGACAGAGAAGCCTGGTGGGCTACAGTCCATAGGGTTGCAGCGTCAGACGTGACTGAAGGGACTTCGCATGCACGTGACTGATTCATTTTGCTTTATAGTAGAAACTAATACAACATTGTAAATCAACTATTCTCCAATAAAAATTAAAAAAAAAAAAAAAACAACCACAGGGTTGCCTGACTGGGACCCCTTTTTAGAGAAGTGGTCTGACTTTCTCTTTTTAACAACACATTCTAACATAAACAGTTTACTTTTAAGAAATGAGATCTTTCTTGGCCTGAAAATCAATCAAAACTCCAAATTCCAAAGGTGAAACTGAGCCCTTCCTTCAGGACCAGAATTCCTCATTTCAGGAAGGGTGTGCATGCCCCAGAAGAAAGCTCAGACAGGAATTAATGAGCAGAGGGCTCTGAGACTTGGAATTTTGTCTTTCTCCAACATGCATACCAGTCACCAAATCCTTGGGCATAAACTCTGTTTTTAGTAGTTTTCACCCCTCCACAGGAAAAGGGAATTAGAAAGGTTATGGACTCAGTATTTCCATAACTGATGCTAGAAGCTCAGCTTCTCTGTACACAAGGGCCGAATCGAATGTCAGAGACAGTTTTGGATGAAGTAGAAATGAATAGCTTTATTGCTTTGTCAGGAAAGTGTGGGGGGCCACAGCACGCTGATGCCCTCAGAAATGTGTGTCCCAACTTGGGGAAGATAGTGAGAAGTTTCATAGTAATTGCTCAAAGAGGATGTGATCAGCTCATGGACGTTCTTCTGATGGGTGGGTTGGTGGTGAGTTAAGTAGGAGTCAGCATCATCAACCTTCAGGTTTAACTAGTCTGGGGTCTACATGCTTGTGGGCAGCATATCATCATTAATTAGTTAACTTCTCTCACCTGGAGGGGATTTCAGGATCTGTAAAACAGCTCAAAGATACTATGTGTATCCACTGATGTGGAAACAGGACCTTGCTCCAAGGCCGCACTATTGTTTCTCCCTGATCTCTCATCCCTTCCCTAATTAACGACTGTTTGGAACTGCCCATTGGAACTCAGGGAAGGTCATGGAGGCTGAATGAAGGGTCTTTCCTGTAATCAAACAAATGGGGGACACAGAAAGGCCTTATGCCCAGGAGCCCCACAGGGTCCTGCATGGTTTCATGCTGACTTGATGGTCATAATTATGTAGGAGTGGATGGCTGGATGGGGCAGGGAGAAAAGGGAAAAGCAAATGACTGGAAAGTGTTATAGCCTCAGACCGCTGGGCTGTGGCTGGAGTCGGACGTGAATACTCAGCCCCACTGGCTGGGGTCGCCTGCTCTGCTTCTGTGCGTGTATCACAGTGAACGTACTCAGTGGCCTTGAGGAAGAGCGTCGGGCAGGCTGGGCTCAGTGCCCATGGGAAGCCCTGGGTGTGGCCCTCCTCTCTCTGCCTTTGAGCTGATGGGCTTCAGGATATAACAGCCCCAGATTATGGCACCTCGGCATATTGTATCTCATAAGGTGAAGGAGTTGGAGAGAACAGCAGAAGCAGAAAGGTTACTCTGACCTCCCCTTGCTCCCCCTTCTTCCCTGAAACAGGCCGTAAATCTCCCACGTGAAAGATGCTTTCCCTGAACCAGGAGGAAAGAAGACGTTGTTCTCAAGAGCTATGGCCGTTGTCCCTCAGATGAAGAGGGCTATATAAGCAAACCCTGTTAAACAAACCCTTATCATCCTAATTACTTCTTCACCATTATTCACCCAAATCCCTTTGTTTTGTCTGTTCCTCACAAATTTACTGTTTCTAAGGCTTCCCTGGTGGCTCAGATAGTAAAGAATCCACCTGCAATGCAGGAGACCTGGGTTCCATCCCTGAGTCAGGAAGATCTCCTGGAGAAGGGCACAGCAACCCACTCCAGTATTCTTGCCTGGAGAATCCCATGGACAGAGCAGCCTAGTGGCTTATTGTCCATAGGGTCACAAAGAGTTGGACGTGACTGAGCAAGTAACACACACACACACACACACACACACACACACAGAGTATAAAAGCTTCCTGCACTGGTCACTTCTTCAGGACTTCATTCTCTTGTGAAGGCTCCCACAGATACGTAAAAATTTAGTAAAACGTGGGTCCCTTACTCCTGCTAATCTTTTCCAGCTGTGCTGTCTCAGTTGCAGCACTCAGAATCTTTCAGTTGAAGAATCTAGATCCATGACCGGGGATCAAACTCAGGCCCCCTGCATTGTGAGCACAGAATCTTAGCCACTGAACCCCCAGGGAAGTCTCTACTCCTGTTAAATCTGTCTTTGCCAGTTTAGCTTCCAGACCCAGTCAGGGAGTCTAGGATGGTAGAGGAGAAATTTTTCCTCCCTTACAGGGCCCTGGCTTTACCAGCCCTGTTTGCTGCCTCACAAGCTTCCAAAACGCCCCCCGGGCAGGTGTCCCTAGGACACCTTTGCAAAGGAGAGGTGTTGAAATATTTCCTTGAGAACTGCTGTGCTGCATGGCTGGGGGGGGGACACGGGTCATATTATAGTTTAGACCAAAGGAAAGCCAAGCATCCGACTTAATTGTAAAGTAGAGTAATTGTGCTTGCAGCTGTCAACACACCACTCCCAAATCCCTAGGGAATAGGGTGTTATTTTCCCCAAGAGGAAAGCAAAGACAAAATTTGCATTTTTTTTTGATGGTACCACAAGGCATGTGGGATCTTAGTTCCTCTACCAGGGATGGAATCCAACAGAGCCCACTGCAGGAGAAGCATGGAGTATTAACTACCAGACCGCAAGGGAAGTCCCACTGAATGTGAATCGTAATGTGTTTCCTGACTTGGGGTCAACTTTCCCCTGGTGGCTCAGATGGTAAAGAATCCACCTGCAATGCAGGAGACCTGGGTTCAATCCCTGCGTGGGGAAGATCCCCTAGAGAAGGGAATGGCAGCCCACGTAAGTAGTCTTGCCTGGAGAATTCCATGGACAGGGGAGTCTGGTGATTACAGTCCATGGGGTCGCAAAGAGTCAGACATGACCGAGCAACTGACACTTTCCCAACACTTCCACTCGGCCTCTTTTGGCTTCAGCTGTGTTCTTGCCTCGCCTGGGTTATCTAATAACAGGAAGATCAGCTCCAGCCAAGAGGCCCATGATGTGGGCCAACTGGGTTCCCTCTCCTGTGTCCCTGTCTGGACCCAGGCAGTAGTGCAATTGCAAAGGCCACACACCCAGGAATGGCAGTGCCAGCTCAGGAGGCTCTGGTGTGCTTATATACCTGCAATTTTAGGAAGAGCACCTATGCTTTTACTAGGTTCTCAAAGGGATATCCAGCCCAGTCAAGAGTTTAAGAACCACTGTGTTCAAGCTTTAGAAAAACGAAGCCGCGCCATCCTGGGCTTGGTGCTGGGGAATTAAAGAACCACTTGTTTCTATTTCAGTGACTGCATTTCCCATGTGATATTCAGCCTCACTTCTCTCTCTCTTCCTTTGTCTCTTTACATCCTCAGTCCCTTGGTTGAAGAAAGAATGGGAGACACTCTTATGTCTAAAGCCTTTTCTCCCCAGAAGAAAGATTTGTTGGAAGAGGTGCTAGAAACTGTTTTCGAATTTTTCGAGTAGGCTCTTCCATTTTCTTCTGATTTGGTCTGCGAGCATAGACCTTGATAACTTGGCTAAGAGTCTGTGTGGTCGGAAATCTCCTTAACGTGATTATTAGTTATAGAATTCAGTGGTTGTCTTACACATTGATTAAACTGAAAATCACTGTCTTAATGAGTCAGGATTGCTCCTTGGAGCTACCTGCTGATACTGGACAAATGGACACTTTCCAGGGCTCTTGTGTTGCTGAGTCCAAGCTTGGTCTGCTCACCACACAACAGGCCAATAAATCAGGAAAGGAGGTGTTGAGGCAAGGAAGAGAGACTTTATTTGGAAAGTTGGGTGTGCAAGAAGATGGTGGACTACCATCTTATTGGGGTCTGGGTACTAGTTTCTGTTATAGAATAGAGACAGAGAGGAGATGAGGCAGTAAAGTAAAAAGGCCATAAATCTTGCAAAATATCTCCTGGCTTGGCCAGCCTCTGGGGGGCGGGGGGGATGTGTTCATTTCTTCTTTCCTGCAGCCATCCACAGGTGGGCAGGGTCGTGGTGTTTCCCTGTGAGCTGAACAAAGACACTTTAGTTTAAAGTCAGTAGAGGGGTGGGCTTTCCAGCTGGCTGTCGTGGTAAAGAATCCACTTACCAATGCAGGAGGTGAAAGAGACGAAGTTTCCATCCCTGGGTCATGAAGATCCCCTGGAGAAGGAAATGGCAACCACTCCGGTATTCTTGTCTGGAGAATTCCATGGACAGAGGAGCCTGGTCAGCTACAGTCCATAGGGTCACAAAGAGTTGGGCATGACTGAAGCAACCTAGTATGCATGTAGAGGGGCAGAGTTCCCCAAGCAGGGAAAGCTTACAGCTGTAGACAGCATCCTTTTAGTAACAAAAGCCACAGAAAGCAAAGGTTAAAGAAACATATCCAACGTGAAGTCAGATTCTGTTCTTCCCTGTTACACACAGCCTTATTCCCACTTCCTATCTCTTTGATTTCCAACAGGAAAACCAGGGGTAGCAAGGAAGACCTAATTGCTCTTTTTAAAAAGTGAAATAAAGTTGCTTAGTCGTGTCCGACTTTTGTGACCCCGTGCACGTAGCCTACCAGGCTCCTGCGTCCATGGGATTTTCCAGATAAGAGGACTGGAGTGGGTTGCCATTTCCTTCTCCAGGGGATCTTCATGACCCAGGGATGGAACCCACGTCTCCCACATTGTAGGCAGACGCTTTATCATCTGAGCCACCAGAGAAGCCCCTTTACAAACAAATTGAGGTACAATTGGCATGTAACACTGTGTTAGTTTCAGGTGTTCTGTATAATGATTCGGTGTTTGTATACATTGCAAAATGATCACCACAATAAGTCTGGGTACCATCTGTCACCACACAGTTACAAAATGTTTTTTCTTGTGCTGAGGACTCAAGATTTACTTTCTTAGCAACTTTCAAATAATGAATATAGAGTATTATTAACTATTATCAAACCAGTCCATCCTAAAGGAAATCAGTCCTGAATATTCATTGGAAGGACTGATGCTGAAGCTAAAACTCCTATACTTTGGCCACCTGATGCAAAGAACTGACTCATTGGAAAAGACCCTGATGCTGGGAAAGATTGAAGGCAGGAGGAGAAGGGGACAACAGAGGATGAGATGGTTGGATGGCATCACTGACTCAATGGATGTGAGTTTGAATAAACTCCGGGAGTTGATGATGGACAGGGAGGCCTGGCGTGCTGCAGTCCCTGGGGTCGCAGAGTTGGACACAACTGAGCGACTGAACTGAACTGAATGGAATACTATAACCATGCTCTACATTATATCCCAGGACTTATTTTATAGCTGCAAGTTTGTACCTTTTGACCCCTTTCTCCTGTTTTGTCCAACCTTCCCACACCCCTCCCCTCTGGAAACCACCAGTCTGTTCTCTCTGTCTATGAGCTTGGTTTTCTGTTTTTGTTTGGTTTGGTTGATTCTCTGAATATAAGTGGGATCATGCAGTACTTATCTTTCTCCATCTGATTTATTTCGCTTGCCATAATGTCCTCAAGGTCCACCCACGTTGTTGCAAATGGCAAGATTTTATATTTTATGGTTGGTTAGTATTCCTGTGTGTGTGTGTGTATCACATCTTCTTTATCCTTTCACTTATCAATGGCCACTTGGGTTGTTTCCATATCTTCACTTTTATAATAATACCGCAGTGAAGATGGGAGCACAGATATCTCTTCGATTTAGTGTTTTCATTTCCTTCAGATAAATATCCAGAAGTAGATTCATAGATCATATGGTAGTTCTATTTTTAATTTTGGGGGGAAACCTCCATACTATTTCCCATAGTAGCCTCAGCAGTTTACATCCCCACCAACAGTGCAGAAGGGTTTCCTTTCCCCCACATCTTAATGGACACGTGCTGTTTTTTGTCTTTTTGGTAATAACTATTTTAGCAGGTATGAGGTGATATCACAGCGTGGTTTTAATTTGCGTTTCCCTGATGATTAGTGATGCTTAGCATTTTTTTCACCTGCCTATTGGCCATCGCTATGTCTTTTTTCGGAGAAGGCAGTGGCACCCTACTCTTGCCTGGAAAATCCCAGGGATGGGGGTGCCTGGTAGGCTGCAGCCCATGGGGTCGTGAACAGTCGGACACGACTGAGGCAACTTAGCAGCAGCAGCGTGTCTTCTTTGGAGAACTGTCTATTCAGATCCTCTGTCCATTTTTTTAATTGGATTGTTTGCTTTTTTTTTTTTTTGCTGGGAGTTGCATGGGTCCTTGATATATTTTGAATATTAGGCCCTTGTCAAATTTATGATTTGCAAATATTTTCTCCCATTCAGTAGGCTGTCTTTTCATTTTGTTGGTGATTTCTTTTGCTGTGCAGAAAGAGGACTTAATGTCTTTTATTCTGGTGTATTTAAAACATGTCTCACACAGGGCTTCCCTGGTGGCTCAGTGGTAAAGAATCCGCCTGCCGATGCAGGAGACATGGGTTTGATCCCTGATCCAAGAAGATCCCACATATTGTGGAGCAGCTAAGGCCATGTGCCACACTATTGAGCCTGTGCTTTAGAGTCCGGAGGCTGCAACTATTGAAGCCTCATGCCCTGGAGTCTGTGCTCCACAACAGTAGAAGCCACCACAATGAGAAGCCCACAGACTGCAATTAGGGAGAAGCCCCGACCGGCCACAACTAGAGAAAGCCCGTGCAGCAACAAAGACCCAGCACAGCCAAAACTAAACAAAATAACTAAAAAGTCTTCCAGAGCAAGCTTTCTCTCCCAAGACACACACACATGCACACACACTGTTGTCTCTGCAGGCTCTAGACTTCTCTGATGTTAATGCCTATTAAGGATAGACCTGTGAATTTTAAGGTGCAGTCAACTCTATTATGGGCAAGTAAGATATAGACAGGACCTCAGTGTATTTCCCAAAGCCATAACTGAGTGAAAAAACTCCGAATCATCTGTCTGCAGTGGGACATATCTACCTGAGAAAGATTGCTAAGAGATGCTATGTACAATTTTGGTTAAGAATTACTGAACTAGAGGGTCACCAAAAGCTCCTCTAGCCCTAAGGAAGTTAATAAAGTCAGTTACAGTCAACTGAAAATTGAAAAGTCAAAGTAAGGTTGAGATTCTCTAGCCCGTCTTTGCTTCACAGGTTTCCAACATTAAAACTCCCAAGCAAATGGATGAGTTCATTGAGATCCAGAGTTCAACAGGAACTTGGTATCAACGCTGGTTGGTCAGATTCAAGACCACTTTCAAGCAGGTAAGTTTGGAGACCTGGGGTGGGTGAGAGGGAGGCTTTATGGTGAGCTGTAACGAGAGTGGATGAGGAACAGAGATTCTGAACACGCCCGTCAACCCAAGGCACAGTGATGGGCAGGAAGCAACATCTGGGGCCTAGCCCACACCAATCTCCAACTCCTGTGAGCCCTGAACCACAAAGTATCTAATCCTTGGTTTCTTTTCTTTGCTCTTCTTTCCAAAGGCAGAGATTTTGAATGTAGATACAATGTCTAGTCCGAGAAAGCACCGTTCTTTCTAGCACCTTCTTCTTCTTTTTTTGGTCTGAGAGTTATGTTTTATTCAGTGGGAATTTTTAGGACTTCAAGCCCAGGAGATAGCAGCTCAAGTAACTCTGAGAGAACTATCCAAGGAGGCGAGGACGGGGGAAGCCAGATATATAGGAGTTTTGCAACAAAGGGCAGGTGGTCTGACAGTCAAAAGTTTATTGTTAATGAAAGAAAACTAGATATGCCAAGTTAAAGAATTTAGTGCTTTTCCATGCCTGGGAAGAAGTCTGGGCTCACTGAAATTATTCCTTTTATATGCACCTCAGCTATCTGGGGCCAATGTCCTTCCTGTGTTTTCACACCCTGAGTTTCCTCAGGGCTCCCCGTGGGGAGAGGCTGCAGTCTGGTGGCTGCTAAAAGGCAGGTACTGTTTTCCCTTCTGAGTTCCTTCAGGGTTCACCAGCTCGCCTTCTGGTGATGGCTGAAGTCACTGATGAATGAGACCAATATGATGACAGGCAGTGTTCTGCTTATCAGTTCCTCCTCTTGGCCCAAAATTCAATCCATATGTGGGAGACATTTCAGGATCGGTTTTTGTGCCACAGTGCTGGGAGTCTCATCCTAGACCAGGCGAAAATTCTTGCTGATGAGCCACTGCAGTGGCATTTTCTCTTTAAATAAACTGTGGGAAGGAGGGAGTGAGTGAAAGAAAGGACCCCTTTGAGGTTTGTTGGTGACCTCTGAGAAAGTCTTTATGAAGGGCAAGGGCATTTCTCCAGAGAAGTGGTCCTGTGAGACAAGCCAACTGTCAAACACTCAGGCAGGCATCGGCCAGGATACTGAGCCTGCATAACCCTCTTGGGGCGGGGTGGTTCAGTGTTTGAAATAGCGTCCGTTCCCATTGGTGGGGAGACGAGCTCAGGGCTGCTCAGCACCTTGACATCCCCACTCACTGTGCTTTTGGTCTCATGCACCATTGTGTTCGAGGACGCTGCAGGACTTAGAGCGTGACACCAGCTGAGAAGAACAGAAGAGGGTTCCTTGTGCCTTGAGCAGAATTGCTGCCTCTGGAAGACATTGCTGCCTGTTCTGTCTGTGGGTTCCTAAGCAGTTTAATAGAGAATCTTAAGAAGGAGCTTTTCCAAGTCACAAGTTTCTGCCTTTAACCACTCATCTCTGCTGTGGGTTACAGGTCTGGGAAAATGCTCTGTACTGTGTGATGGGACCCTACAGGATGAACACGCTGATTCTGGCCGTGGTCTGGTTTACCATGGCTTTAAGGTAAGTTCTGTCTTCCTTAAGTTCATTAATTAAGAAAAAGCTACCACAAACATAGACAGTGTCGTGCTGGAGAAGATTCTTGAGAGTCGGACTGCAAGGAGATCAAACCAGTCATTCCTAAAGGAAATCAACCCTGAATATTCATTAGAAGGACAGATGCTGAAGCTGAAGCTCCAATACTTTGGCCACCTGATGTGAAGAGCTGACTCATTGGAAAAGACCCTGATGCTGGGAAAGATTGAGGGTGGGAGGCCCAGACGGGCCACAGAGGATGAGATGGTTGGATGGCATCACCAACTTAATGGACATGAGTTTGAGCAAACTCCGGGAGAGAGTTGAAGGGACAGGGAAGCCTGGTGTGCTGCAGTCCATGGGGCTGCAAAGAGTCAGACCCAACTTAGCAACTGAAGAAAAAGTTCAGTAATTTTCTTGTGCTTCCCGTGCCTTGTCTGTACGTTGAGGGTTACCGTTGGTTCTAACTCATACAGAGTCTGTGTCAGATTGGATGGTTTTGGCTACGGCAGGCAACCCACTCTAGTGGCCTCTACCAAAAGGAAATTTCTGATCCTTTGTAACAAGAATTCCATGGAGAGGCAGCCTCCAGGTGGGGATTCAGCCTCAGGCTAGTTCTCATCTGCTAGCAAGATGCTGCAGCTGCTCTCGGCATCCTCAGACATGGAAAAGTGTCCCAACAAGAAGGAGGCTGCCTTTCTCTGAGATTGATTTTTAAAAAAAAATATATTTTTTTACTTGGTTCTGCTGGGTCTTGGTTATGGCATGTGGGATCTTCGATCTTCATTATAGCATGCGGAATCTTAAGTTGCTGCATGGGTGACTTT
This sequence comes from Budorcas taxicolor, assembly GCF_023091745.1. NCBI lineage: Eukaryota > Metazoa > Chordata > Mammalia > Artiodactyla > Bovidae > Budorcas > Budorcas taxicolor. The sequence goes on along the minus strand of NC_068930.1, from coordinate 18,272,384 downwards.
TTTTTTTTTTTTTTTAGTTGCAGCTTGCAAAGTCTTAGTTATGGTGTGTGGGATCTAGTTACCTGACCTGGACCCCTGCCTTGGGAGGATGTGGAGTCTTAGCTACTAGACCACCAGGGAAGTCCCTGAGCTCCACTTTTTAATATCAAGGAAACCTTTCTCATCTTTGCTGGTGGCTCAGATGGTAAAGACTTTGCTTGTGATGCAAGAGACCTGGGGTTCAATCCCCAGGTTGGGAAGATCCCCTGGAGAAGGAAATGGCAACCCACTCCAGTATTCTTGCCTGGAGAATCCCATGGACAGAGGAGCCTGGTGGGCTACAGTCCATGGGGTCGTAAAGAGTCGGACACGACTGAGCGACTAACACTTTCACTTCAGACCTCTCTCAGAAGCCGCCAGCAGGCTCTCCCCACCCCCACTTTGTATTAGCCAAATGTGTGTCTCATGCTTCAGGGCTAGACTAGCCACTGGTGAACGGGGTGTGATTTCCCAGTGACTTCAGACTAATCAGGATTTGCCTCTCAGCTGATGATACTGTTAGCTTTCCTGAGCATTGACACCCAAACAAAACCAAAGCAGGAAATGAATGTTGGGTCAGCAGCTCTCAGTGTCCTTGTGGATATTAAATGGAGAAGACAGAGAACCTTTGCGATAATATCCACAGCAATAAAGTAAATGAAATGTAACATGACTGAGGATTAGCTGGCTCCTCTCTTAAGTAGTAGTCTTTCACCCTAGTCATTTTATTCACCTCCAGATAACATGACCCTTCTTTCCGTGCCAGTTTTGGGGCCCATTTATAGTGTTAAGAGGCTGTTTCATAGCACGGATAACGTGCAATTGTTTCTGGCACGTCAGTAAGTGCTCAGTAAATTGCTATTATCAGCTAAAATCTTTCGGTGGGATTTTAAACTTTCATCTATGAAGTTGTTTTGTTCACCACCACCCATGGCCAAAGACACATTCCCCTCAACCCAGGGAACTCAACTGGCTTTAATGACCTCTTGGGTTATGGGAGGAATGTGGGAAGACCTGCTTTTTCCGATATCTAACCAAGTATCTTCCAATAGATATTGATGGAGACCCAAACAGTCTCTACCAAACAGGTAAATGTAGAAGCAGACTGCTCACTTCCACTCGTCCCATCCAAGCTAGACGAGAACACAGAACATTTCAGAAGCTAAAATGTAGACCCTTGGATCCAATTCACTGAAAGTTTTAAGAAATTTCCTTACGTCTAATTTAATTTTGTCAAGTAGGTGATGACTTTCCAATGTTGGAACCTCAGAGAGATCTGGTCTCCCTTCCTTCCCCCTCTATTTACTCCCTTCTGCCTCTTCTATGTAATTCTCTTTTATTTTTCTATTTATCATTCTAGTATTTCTTTTTGTAAATTTAAGCAAATATATGTATATTTAAAAATTTCTTTATTGTTTTCTTATGAGAAGGAACTGCAAGAAAGCAGTTTTGCATTTCCTTTTTGCATTCAACAATATATTCTGGAGCTCTCTCATACCGCTGGATAGAGATTTACATTCTTTTTTTTACAGTGGCATAGAACATGTGCATAGCTCTTCACAGTACAACTCTACACTTTCTTCAGTCGGAACCTTGTTGCCAGATTGTTGGGAAGTTTTCAGACATTTGTTGTTGCAAACAGTGCCACAATGCGTCACTCTTTGTGGGCTTCTTTGCGTTGGACAAGTTAATCAGTGGAATACATTCCTAGAAATAGAATTATGGAGTCGAAAGGCGATAAATCCACCAGTAATTGTTGTAGGGACTGACCAGTTCGCCTCAAGATGGTATTGCAAAATGCGGTCCTCTTCCCAGCAATGCATAAGAGCACCTGCTTACCTGCAGCCTCACCAGCAGAGTTTTTGCAAACTTCAAGGTTTCGGGCCTGGTGGGCGAGAGTGATAACACAGTGTGGTTTTAACTTTCACTTTTCGGGCTATGAGTGGGGTGGAGCATCATTTTTGTACGTTTCATGGCCATTTTTTTGAGTTGGTGATCTTGAGATTTTAGGTATAAAATGTCGTCTGCAAATACAGTTTCACTGCTTGCTTTGTAACTTTATATTCCTATGTTCTTTTTCTTGCGTAGCTGAGTTAGTTAAGACTAACTTAATTAACTGAGTTAGCTAACACTACAACGTAGTGTTAAATAGTAGTGATGACATGGGTATCCTGGTCTTATTTCTTATGTTAGTGGGAGTGACCGCAGTGTTTCCCCCATTGAAAGATCCTTCCTTTTGAGTTGAGATATATTTATATATATTTTGGGCTTCCCTCATGGCTCAGATGGTAAAGAATCTGCCTGCAATGCTGGAGACCTGGGTTTGATCCCTGGGTCAGGAAGATCCTCTGGAGGAAGGCATGGCAACCCACTCCAGTATTCTTGCCTGGGCAATCCCATGGACAGAGGAGCCTGGTGGGCTTAGTCCATGGAATCGCAAGAGTCAGACACAACTTAGCAACTAAACCACCAGCACTATATATATATATTTACACTCTAAGGAAGTATGCATGAATTTCTAATCTATTGGCGTTTTAATCAAGAATGCATGTTTTTTTTTTTTTTTTTTTTATCAAGTGCCTTTTTGGCATCTATGGAGGCGATTGTGACTTTTTCCCATTAGATCTATTTTTATGAGTTACATTTTCTAATGAACCATACTGACTCATTTAAAATGGGCTTGATTTACATCATGTCAGAAGAGCAGACTCTGATGGTGTTGCTGCTCCAATATTCTTTCTTCTCGATTACAGTTACTATGGACTGACAGTTTGGTTCCCTGACATGATCCGGTATTTTCAAGATGAAGCATACAAGTCCAAAATGAAGGTGTTTCACGATGAGCACGTGTATGGTGTCACAATCAACTTCACGATGGAAAATCAGATTCACCAACACGGGAAACTTGTGAATGACAAGTAAGTGAGGGACCGTGGACTTTCCTTAGATCAAGAGGAGTGTGTGTGGGTACTGTCTTGGGGAGGGAGGCATTGGCCAGATAAGAATTCAATATGGTGGGGATTGAGCTCTGAGACTGGTAGAATATCACCTTTGGCCTAGGCTGCCAGAGACTCGACAGTGCCCCCTGGTGGCCTTGTTTCTAGCGTGCAATTCCCCATCATCCTGGCTAGGGTTGATTGATCAAGGAGGGTCAACCAGGCTGTCTTGTCTGAGACCTCAGAGAGCCCCTCAATGATGCCTGCCTGGAGGGAGGGCCCAGAGGTCCGGCACCAACTCCCAGCCTGATTGTTGAGCTTTTTCTTTGATTCTGGATGCTTCTTCAGCAGCAAGCCCAAGGCTACTATGACACTATTTTATGATATTCTTTCACCTATTACTGGCTTCCCCGACAGCTCAGTGGGTAAAGAATCCTCCTGGAATGCAGGAGATGTGGGTTTGATCCCTGGGTCAGGAAGGTCTTACCTCCAAGTGTCTATCAGCATGGCCCTTTGCCATCAAGAGTGTTGTCCTTTGGGGAAAAAAATTAGAGCAGTGTTAAAAAAGTCCTGCCCATGTCCTCTTCAGGGTTTCCCTGGTGGCTCAGTGGTAAAGAGCCCACCTGCAGTGCAGGAGACACAGGGAGACGGGTTTGATCCCTGGGTAGGGAAGATCCCCTGGAGAAGGAAATGGCAACCCACTCCAGTGTTCTTGCCTGGAGAATCCCATGGACAGAGGGGCCCGGCCGGCTACATAGTCCACAGGGTTGCAAAGAGTTGGACACAACAGCGCTCTCGCAGACAGACCTCTTCCTCAGTCTGACTCCTCTTTCTACTCCTGGAACACTGAGATGGATAGTCCAGACCGCTGGGCTTTAAGAATGCCTCCTTGAGGTTGCCTCCAATGGCCCCAAATGGGTCAGGACAGTTCCCTTCAAGCCATGTGATCCACTAAGCTGAGCATTTTCACCTCTGCTGTTTGCCATCTTGAATTATCCTTAGCAAGTTCACTGGGTCAGGGGAGGGCTACACCAGAAACCCCACAGCCCAGGCAGTTCAGTGTTGGTGATAGTCTCGGCCCCTTAGTTCACGCACCTGTGCAAGAATTATTGCCAGGGATGCTCTCCTCCAGTGCCAGCTCTACTTTTCCAGCCCACACCCAGCTATGTGTCCAAGTGGCTGTGCCCGTTGACTCTTAGCCACTGTGGGAAAGAAGTACGTGTCTGGATGAAGTCCAAGGAGGGGGTCTTGGGGCTTCTAGTCCATATGTTACTGGCCAGACCTTAGCAAATGTTCTCGGTTATTTAGGATGAGAAAGAAAGTGTGATATGAAAAGAGGAATGTTATTTCTATAAATATAAGGTCTTTGAGGAAGGAACGTTAGGCGTGACTATCAGCAGACGCGGAATTCAGACTTTCAGATGATGTTTTAAAATGCCGAGGCTCAGTCACAAACATCTCCACGTTTACATGCCCGTGTGTGCACACGCCCTCGCTGGGGACACTTGGGCCACTGGAATCTGCTGAGAGTGGCCACTTCAAGGATGGCAGTTCCAAGGCTGATGGTTGGTGGTGGGTGGTAATCCCCCCGGGATTTCTCACTGTTGGGGCTCTTCCATATAAAGCCAGAGATCTTGCATTGGCATTGCCAAGGAAGAGAGGTTGCCCTTCTTGGGACTTCCCTGGTGATCCAGCAGTTACGAATCCTCCTTCCAATGTAGGGGACTCAGGTTTGATCCCTGCTGCAGGAATTAAGATCCCACATGCCTTGAGGCAATTAAGCACTAGATGGGAAAAAAAAAAAAAAGCCTGTGATTTGCAGGAAGACCCAGCACAGGGACCACCACCCCCCCCACCGAAAAAAAGAAAATGAAATGTTGCCCTTCTTTATTAGAATGCTTTGGAAGTGTTGAAAAGTCAGGGATGTTGTAGATGGCTAGGTGTCCCTCTGGTATGATGTTATTCCATGGAGAGACAAATTCATTAAAAGAGACTTCATCTGCGAAGCTGCCTCTGCTCAGCGACACTCTGTTGCAGTGTTACTATAGTGGCGATGGTGATGACAATGATGACAAGGCTGAGTACGGCTGAGTGCTTTGTAGATAATCTCATATGTTGTTGTTCAGTCACTAAGTCGTGTCTGACTCTGTGACCCCGGGAACTGCAGCCCACCAGGCTTCTCTGTCCTTCACGATCTCTCAGAGTTGGCTGAAACTCATGTCCATCGAGTCCGTGATACCATTTAACCATCTCATCCTCTGCCATCCCCTTCTCCTCCTGCCTTCAATCTTTCCCAGGATCAGGGTCTTTTCCAGTGAGTCAGCTCTTTGCATTAGGTGGCCAAAGTATTGGAGCTTCAGTTTCAGCATCAGTCCTTCCAGTGAATATTCAGGATTGGTTTCCTTTAGGGATTGACTGCTTTATTTCCTTGCTGTTCAAGGGACACTCAGGTGTCTTCTCTAGCACCACAATTCAGAAAAGATTAGGAACCTTGGAAACTAAGGAATTGAATGTGGGTTTGTTTGTTTTTCTTGAGTTATGCTGCCATCTGCTGGTCACAAACTAGAAAACATCTCACCTGTGGGAATCTTGAGCCTCTTGACAAGTTACAAGCTTCACATTCGTTAGCATTGTCCTCACTCTTACCAGTAGTCCCCTTTTGAGTTTATCCACACTTTGCTGACTAAAAATTTGGGTGAAATTATTTACTTTATTAGCTACCACACATGGGGGAAGATTACTTTTAGCAGGGAGAGCAAAGAGAAAGTCTAGAAGAGAGAAGGTTGATTACATGCATCATAGTGACATGCTACACACACAGTTAAAAGCTCTTTTTAGTGAGGCATTAGTAAAAATTTTCTTCATCTGCAGTGGGTGTGTTTAAGGGCAATAACGCTCTGTGAAGCTGCCAAGGATGGGAAATGTGTTAAACTTACTTTCTGGCTTCAGGTCTGAGGAAGTAGCCAAGACTTGGGGCTCTACGTTCCAAGCCTTGATGAGTCAGTAACTAGCTGAACCCTCTCTGACCTGTGCAAGCCTCTGCACATCAGAAAGTCATAATATTGAGATAAAAACGTCCATCATGCTTCAGGGTTGCTGAAATTACTGTTGATGTTGTTTAGTTGCTACGTCGTGTCTGACTCTTTTGCGACCCCACGGACGGTAGCCTGCCAGGCTCCTCTGTCCATGGCATTCCCCACACAGGAATACTGGGGTGTGTTGCCATTTCCTTCTCCAAGGCATCTTCCTGACCCAGGGATCAAACCCATGTCTTCTTTACCACAGAGTCAACAGGGAAGCCCACTACTAAAATACCTCAGCATAATTTAGAAATTTAATCCAGGTTCTGCATAGTTCTTATAGAGCTTCTTCCGGAATATTTTACAACTGTGCATGTGTGCATAGTGCATTGCTTCAGTCATGTCCAGTTCTGTGTGGCCCCATGGACTGTAGCCCTCCAGGCTTCTCTGTCCAGTGGGATTCCCCAGGCAAGGATACGGGAGTGGGTTGCCATGGCGTCCTCCAGGGGATCTTCCCTATCCAGCAATCAAACCTGCATCTCCTGAACCGCAGGCGGATTCTTACCCACTGAACCACGTGGGAAGCCCATTTTACAACTAAATAGCTACTAAAAATGGGGTGGCTGTTCTTCCATCATACCTTTACCCAGATTATTATTGCAGATCAACAGAAATCCTGCTGATCTGGGGATGTTTGAGCCGAGCTCTTTTATTAGTTCTAACAGCCCTGTCATCTGCCTATAACAATTGTTTTGTCTCCTTTCTTTTCTTTTTTATTACATCATGAAACATATCAAATATACAACGAACACAGAATAACACAACAACCCTATTCAGAGCATCTAGCTTTGTAAAATCATAAACTACGCTGCACTGACTTTGGGCTTCCCTGGTGGCTCAGCTGGTGAAGAATCTGCCTGCAATGCGAGAGACCTGGGCTCCATCCCTGGGTTGGGAAAATCCCCTGGAGAAGAGATTATAGGCTACCCACTCCAGGACCCACAAGGGCTTCCCTTGTGGCTCAATGGGTAAAGATTACGACTGCAATGTGGGAGACCTAGGTTCAATCCCTGGATTGGGAAGATCCCCTGGAGAAAGGAAAAGGCTACTTGCTTCCGTATTCTGGTCTGGAGAATTCCATGTACTGTATAGTCCATGAGGTCACAAAGAGTTAGACATGACTGAGCGACTTTCACACTGACTTCAGATTTTAATGTAGATTAAACATCGCTCACTCGGTTGCTCTTTTTGATGTTGCTTTTCTTCCTCCCAAGGAGTAATGATCACCACAGTCATAAACTCGGCGTTCTACACGCATGCGTGTTTTTACACTTTCCCATGTATTTGTGTATCTGTAAACACTGTACAGCCTTCTTTTGTGTGCTTTAAGTTTTAGGTAAATATCACGCTTTGGTATAGATGTGAATGTATAATTCTCATACTACAAATTTTGCAATTAGTTTTTTTTGTTGTTATTTTTAGGCCATTTACTTTTTATTTTAAATATTTTTAATTGAGGTATGGTATTGTGTTGATTATAATGTCAGTGCTAATGGGTATCCTGACTTCAGTGGGGGTAATTTGGCTGTCTTACTTTGAAGTATGACACTTGCTATGTTTTGATTGGTCTTCTTTATAAAGTTAAGGAAATTCTCTTTTAAGTATGCTGAGAGTGTTTATCCTGAAGGCATACTGAATCTGTCACATGCGTCTGTTATTTTCTGCATCTATTATGACAATCATATGGCTTTCTCCTTGGACCTATTAATATGATAGATTAAAGTAATATTTTTTCTGGATATTCAACTGTACTTAATTCCTGGGATATATCTTGATCATTCCATGTGATTTTTTAAAAATGGTAATAAATCGACAGATTTACTAATATTCTTTTTTGTGTTGTTTAGATGTTTATAGCTGTTTTATTCATAACTGTCAAAATGTGGAGGCAACACACATGTCCTTTATTTTTTATTTTCTACAGAAAATTGTGCAAATATTTCAGATTGGTTTTCAACTTATTATTTTGTTAAGATTATTTTCAGAGCTGTTTATGTTCACAGTGAAATTTCGAGGAAGTCACAGAGATGTCCCATATACCATCTGCCAAAACTACCCTATTATCTAGCAGTGATCCAAGATGTCCTTCTGTAGGTGAATGGATAAATCAACTGTGGTACATACTGGCCCTGGAATATTATTTAGTGCCTAAGAAGTAAGGGGCCAAGTCATAAAAAGACGTTGAGAAACCTAACTGCATGTTCCTAAGTGAAAGAAACCTCTCTAAAAAGGTTTATGATTTCAACTGTATGTCATTCCTAAAAACGCAAAACTATGCATGTCAGTGGTTGCCAGAGGCTAGGGGGGAGGGAAGTATGGATAAATAAGCAGAGCTCAGTGGAAACAGTCTGCATGGTGCCATAGCGATGGATGCATTTGCTAAAATCCAAGTGGCCCTAGTTGTGAAGAATCTGCCTGCCAACACAGGAGATGAAAGAGATGTGGGTTTGATCCCTGGGTCTGGGAGATCCCGTGGAGTAAGAAATGGCAATCCACCCCAGTACTCTCGCCTGGAAAATCTCACGGACAGAGGAGCCCTGGCAGGCTGCAGTCCCTGGGGTTGCAGAGTTGGACACGACTGAGCATGCACGTGTGCACGCGCACAGACACACACACACACACACACACACACACACACACAGAACTACTTATGTTCTATTTAGGGTTTTTGCATTTAAATGAGATTGGTGTATATTTTCCTTATACTATTCTTATTGATCTTTGGTGTCAAGGTTATGTGGTGTTATGTGGCTGAGCCATGGTGGCTCAGATCATAAAGAATCTGCCTGCACTGCAGGAGACCCGGGTTCGATCCCTGGGTTGGGAAGATCCCCTAGAGTAGGGAATGGCAACCCACCCCAGTATTCTTGCCTGGAGAATTCCACAGACAGAGGAGCCTGGTGGGCTCTAGTCTATGGGATCGCAAAGAGTGGGACACATCTGAGCGACTAACACACACACACACACACACACACACACACACACACACACGTGCACGCACCAAGGTTATGTAACCGAAAGTGGGGTCTGGCTGCTGACTGCTCAAAAGCCAATACAGAGGCCAGGTTGGCAGAAAGGAAAGTTTGCTTTCTTTTGGATGCCGGCAACTCAGCGTTGGGGCAAGGGGAGGAGGTGGACATGTGTCCGAAGGCCAAGCTTCCCCCACTGACGCTCAGAGGGCAAGAGCTTTTACAGACGGAGGGAGGGAGCTACATGCAGAAACAGTACGGTCGGCTGACAGTCACCTTGAAATTGGTCATCAGTGGTCTGACCAGTGGTATCTTGACTGTTTTAAGTGCAGTTGATCTTCAGCTCCAGGATTGGTTTGTTTCCAGTTCTTTGAGGCGATTCTAAGAATTGTGACAGCGCACGTCACGGCTAGTCTGATCATCATGCAGGCAACTTCTCCACCTGGTGGGGGCATCCGTATCCATAAGACAGCTCACGGACATGGCTCAGAATATGGTGAATAGGCCTTGAGAGGGAGATAAGGCCCTGACCATGTGTAATGGCTAAACTATTATCACTTGCTCTCTGTTGACTGTTTTCCTTTGTTTCTGCGTGTTTTCACTTCTCTGATGGAACTTACTCTTTGGCTGAAGTTTTTCCACAGACAAAAGGCAGGCTGAGGACATGGGAGGCAAGGACCATAGTATCCTGCTCCTTTTCAGTTATACCCTCTTTTAAAAAATGTTCTAGGATCCGTGTAAAGAGACAGGGTGAGATATGGTGATTTCAGCACTTAGGTGGCTGTAAGCGTAAGAGAAGATGGAGAGAGTAAGTTGGATTTACTGGCAGATCCCCTGAGGCACAAGGATTTGTCCTTAGAGAGTCTGTCTGAAAGACGCAGCACCGGTATTTCCCATCATATACATCTGCTTCTCCATGAAACAGTATTTCAACCATTTGATGGCCCTCTCCTAACTCTACTCCTTTCTTTCCGAGGCTACTTATAGTAAAGATACCTCTCATTTATAAAACCAAATACTAGCACTGGAAAAAGTCATCTCCTCAATAATGTTATTTTAAAGATTTTAAAATACAAGCCTGCAGAGGAGAAGAGACTTGCCTGAAATCTTTTAATGAGAGTCCTAAAAGCTGAACTCTATTCTTCACTTTTTGGAAGGTAGTATCAGAGGTGAAGTAAAAGCCTGATGCCTATGTGTGGAGAATTTAAGAAGTTACTTAGAGTTATATAGAGAATTTAAGAAGTTGCATAGAAGTTATAAACAAAAGACCCTCTGTTTCCTTCATTCTTTAAGCAAAATGAGCCCAAGCATGTATTTTCTGAAGTGATTTTCTTTTTTTCTTAAAGATTTCTTTTATGTGGACCATCTTAAAAGTCTTTACTAATTTGTTACAATATTGCATCTGTTTTATGTTTTGGGTTTTTGGCCATGAGGCATGTGAGATGTTGGCTCCCTGACCAGGGATCGAACCCTCACCCCCTGCCTTGGAAGGCGAAGTCTTAGCCTGCCAAGGAAGTCCCCTGACGTGGACGGTTTTCTCATTCCTGCTTTGCTTCATCTCAGATTAGGACCTGATATCTGAGAAACTAGAGTTCCAGGTCTTTCCCGGAAAAGCTTCTCTTTTATCTCACTGTGTGTGGAAGGCTTGTTGTAGGATGGTCCGTGTGTGAGCTTTGGGAAAATAGACCCTTTGTTTACTTTCTCTCTGAAAGGTGGTATAAACGATGTGAAAGGGAATTCACACTTACCAAAAAGTCAGGTGAAGGGTGCACAGCATATGTCATGCCTCTGTGCCTTAGCATATGCTCTGCCCTTTGCCTGGAATTCACTTGCTCTGCATCTTGGCTTGGAGAGCTTTTATTTATCCTTAAGGAAAAGCCAATATCATGGTGTACCCGACTGTATCATAAGTGCCCATCTGCAGTGATCTTGTGGCTTATCTCTAATCTTTTTAGAAAAACAGTTTATATCTGGTCACGCTGAGTCTTCATTGTTTTTCCTAATAGTCTTCCTCTAGTTGCGGCGAGTGGGGGCTGCTCTTCGCCGCGTGCGTGAACTTCTGAGTGCGGTGGCCCCTCTTGTGCGGAGCACAGGCTGCAGGCACACGGGCTCAGTAGTAGCCTGAGAGCTTGGCGGCTCCGCAGCAGGTGGAATCTTCCCGGACCAGGGCCTGAACCTGAGTCCCCTGTGTTGGTAGGCGGACCCTTATTCACCGCACCTCCAGGGGAGTCCTACGTATGTCTGAGCTCGATAGTTATCACGCCAGATTTCAATTGTCAGGTTTCTTGTTTCCCCCTTCAGCTTTGAGCTTCTTGAGCGTGAGCCCATTCAAGTCTAAATCATGGTGACTGTGTAGATGTGACTTCTGGTGTAGTTTAGATCACCTGGTGGATGAAGCACTGGCTGAGGGTAGCTGAAATAAAGCGTTGGTAATAATAATTCCACCACAGGCTCTGGATCACCAATGGCTTCTGTTTCCTTAAAGGAAGGGTTCCACAAGCTACTTCTGTTAACTTTTCTTTCAGCCTTTGAGACCTCCTGAGTGACGCATCTTGGATCAGTTCAGTATATAAATTAGAGATCGGAGGAGATGATTTATATAAAAGACTCATAAAATATGTCTTGGCCTTTTCTCCATTTATCTCTCCTTTTATAACTTTGGCTTTTTATAACTCACTTGGAGATACATTTTAAGGTCTGCCGGTGTCAGACCTGTTATGATTTATGGCCCTTCTTTCTCACCCACCTTCAGCAGAACATTAAAATATCACCGGAGGCCACATCACCAGCCCATTACTGTATTAAAGAGAAGGATATATTAAGAAGGGCAAAGACCTGAGACAGGCTCCAGGAATAGCTTTCCTGAGTAAATACAGTCAGCATACAAATTACATTAATTTTGAAATCAGAGCCATCTTCCTGTAACAAAAGGCTTAGTGATCAGTTTTTTCCATAGAAATAGGAAGAGTTCAGCAGTAGCTTTTGGAGGCCGATTCAAATTTAACCCTAAGAAAAACTGTTGAAAACAATTTGGCTTTCTTGATCAGAGATTCCCACATTTCCTAAAGTGTAATAATCTGGCATCTTCCTCTGGTGATTATAGTTCAAGAGGTGCAGGTTGGAAGAGAACTCCCATCTTTCGTAATAAGCTCCCATTTTATTATTATTTTTTTTTGCGTGTGTGTACCTAAGTTCCGTCAGTTTATTTTACCTTTTAGAGGTTGGAGCATAATTGCTTTACGATGTTGAGTTGGCTCCTGCTGTGTAACCTCATGTATACATAAATCCCTGCCTCTTGAGCCTCCCTCCCACCCGCCAGATCCCACCCCTCAAGGTCATCACAGAACACCAGCTGAGCTCCTGTGCTTCACAGCAGCTTCCTGCTAGCTATCTGTCTTACACATGAAAAGTGAAAGCGTTAGTTGCTCAGTCGTGTCTGACTCTATGCGACCCCATGGACTGTAGCCCACCAGGCTCCTCTGTCCATGGGATTCTCCAGGCATGAATGCTGGAGTGGGTTGCTGTTCCCTTCTCCAGGGGATCTTCCCAACCCAGGGATTGAACCTGGGTCTCCTGCACCGCAGGCAGATTGGTCGCCATCTGAGCCCCCACAGGGTAGTGGATGTAGGCCAATGCTACTCTCCCAGTCTGTCTCCCTATTTTATTCTGATGCAAGTGTTCTGGGGACTTCCCCTTGAGAAGCACTGGCCCAGGCCTTCTTATTGCTGAGAGGTCTTTTTGTCAAGGCTAATAAGATGTGGTTCTAGGTGAGGGTTCTCAGTAGAACGTAGCTGAGAGTGAAGAGTAAGGGGCCTTGGCCATCGTGTGTGCTGGTGGATGGAGTGACCTGGCGGCCCTGAGGAGCAGCAGTGGCCCCCAGTGCCCTGTGCTCCCTCTGGGTCCCCACTGAACTGTAATTGTCTGTTGGCTCCGATTCTTTTCCCCATTAGGCTTGAGGGCAGGTACCGTGTCTTTTCTGTCTGTACTCGTAGAACCTAATGCCACCCTCGGTAAAACTTTTGCTTGAGACTGAATCAGTGAATGGATAGACAGATGGGGTTGAAATTCATCACAAATGAAGACACAGCCAAAGGTTTTTCACTTAATAGCTTAACCAAGCTTGGGATGCATAACCGGGAGAGGCTGATGTCCCTGTGTGTGAGTACATGTTTTGAAGTGTCCTGTTGCTTTTTCCTTTTAAGTTTGTGTAGGAGTTGAAGGTGTGCAACAGCTCCGGATGTGGGCTGTGCCTCACAATTATCCAGGGGTTTTACCTCTTACTGGCTGTTTTGGTTTTAAGTGAAAAAGTATTATATACACTTGGGATAAAGAAAAATTTGTCTGAGCCCGGTGGGCTACAGTCCGAGGGGTCACAAAGAGTCGGGTACAGCTGAGTGATGAACACGTTCCCTTTCAGCCCCTGGTGCACCTCCCCAGGGCCGCACACACCCGCCCGTGTCTGTGGCACTCTCTCCAGGTGTGTGCTATGCACTTGCAGCTGTATGTGCCTTATCCTTTCTCACACGAAAGAAACTCACATGCTGTGAATATCATGCTGCACTTCTTTTTTTTTTTCAGTTAACAATACATCTTAAACGCGGTTCCAGATTAAGACACACAGATCTGCGGGTCCTAAGTTGCTCGGTCGTGCCTGACTCTGTCCGACCTCATGGACTGTAACCCATCAGGCTCCTCTGTCCATGGGGTTTCTCAGGCAAGAATACTGGAAAGGGATCTCATTTCCTTCTCCAGGGGCTCTTCCTGAGCTAGGGATTGAACCTGGGTCTCCTGCATCTCCTGCATTGGCATGTGGTCTCTTTACCACTGAGCCACCCCATGGATCACGATCCATGGGGTCGCAAGGAGCTGGACGCAGCTGAGCACCTGAGCACCTGTAGCCATTATAACAATTAGGTGGATGGCTATGTGTGGTGCCTGTCTGTCTGTCTATCCGTTCTCTCTATCGTCTGTCTACCCTATCTGTCATCTGTCTCTTCTGTCATTTACCTGTGCCCTATCTATTATCTATCGTCTATATATCTATCCATCTGTCTTTCTAGTGAGCCATTGCTGTTATCAGCAATGTTGCAGTGAAGGTCAGTGAATGGATCTCTTTGAATGCATGAGCAAGTATGTGTACAAATTTGTAGAGGTGGTATTCCTAGGTCAAAGGGCTAGTACATTTCAATTTTGCAAAGCTGCTCTCCAAAGAGCCTGCACCAATTATGTTCAACAGTGTGGATAACATTGCTTATATTCCCCCACATTTTTGTTGGTTCAATTTTAAAAACAAAAATTCTGAGGCCCTCATACGTCTATTGCCTTTAAACCTTTCAAGACCAGCTAAGGGATATTCCTGTTTTTAAAGCTCCTAAACTGAGATATTATGAATATTTTCATGTCACGCTATTTCATCTTTCCATGATTCTGATGCAGAAAGCCCATGAATCTGCTTTTGGGAGTCATGGGTTGATGCCTAGAACCCTGTGTGTACCTGGACTAAACATCAGCTCCCACAGTCCTGAGGCTCCTCTCTGTTTATAAATACACAGTGAAGAAAAGGGGAACTAGTTTGGGTTGAAAATAATGTGCTAGAACCTTTCAGTTTGCGATTCTTCTTCTTCTGCCTTTCTGTGTTTTCTGTGTCAGTCTCAAGTCTCCTTTTTTTTTTTCATGGATGAATCATTTGGGAGCTATTTTTTTTTTCCCCATAGGTTCACAAAGATGTACTTTAAACATGTACTCTTTGAGGACACGTTATTTGATGAGTGCTATTTTGAGGATGTGACATCGACTGATACCTATTTCAAAAACTGCACCATTGAATCGACCATCTTTTATAACACAGGTAAGAGCATGAACAGGGTGAGCTTGGTGTCTAGAAATTGTCCGACTGCTCAGCCATAAGCTTTAGGAGTAGTAAAGTGTTCACTGGTGTGTGTGCTGAGTCTTGGGTTCTTGCCTCATGTAGGGCACAAAGAAGTTGCCATGCCAAATCATTTAATCTGTCTGAATCTCAGTTTGATCACATGTAAAATAGAAATAGAAGCACTGGGCAAGTGTTCTGATCTCAACAAGACTGATGCTATATGCTCAGGGTCTTTGTAGGAACAAATAATGACCCAAATTAAAAAAAAATAGCATTCCAAGAGGGTGATGTATTATGCCTGGAGTACATTCTTGAAGACCTAGCATAATTTGAAACTTATAAAATTCTCACGATAATACATGAAAAGGAAAGACTGCATATTTTCAAGCTTCATGCATGAAATAAGATAAGAATATTTTAAAATTACACCATTTCAGACTTCCATGATTAAAAAAAGAATCACAAAATTCCACCTCTCTCTCACTCATTATTTTTACTTCTCTCTTTATGAATTAATACCAAGTGAAGCTGGGTTTCAAGGAAACTAACTGAGCTTTACCGGGGGCTTCACCGATACTGTCTCAAGTAAGAAATGTACCAACATCCACATCTTACAACTAGGGAAACAGAAGCTTAAGCAACTTACATTAAGGCCACAGATAACAATTCCCCCACAGATAACAAGTGAGGGAAACTTGGCTTCATGCGAGAACATCTTTTCCCTCTTCATGACGCCAATCTCAAACAATTCAATATCTGGTCTCTAAATATCCCTTGGTCTTTAAATAGTCCATTATGGAACTTATCTTTCTAATTTATTTCTAGCCTGAACTTAAAAAAATATTGGTGAGTTTTGTACATTTCGTCTTTGGCATATCTTTTATTTTCTTCTTTCAAGTTTCAGTGATGCGTCTTTGCTTGCTCTCTTTCTCTTTTTTTCAATGTCAGCAAGTACATATTATTTATGTAAAATATTTTAGGAATGTAAAAGATCAAATCTGCTATTTCATTAAAGTTTTATATATATATATATAATTCTATGAATATATGTATTCATATAATTTAGTAACACTTCACTTTCACTTTTCGCTTTCATGCACTGGAGAAGGAAATGGCAACCCACTCCAGTGTTCTTGCCTGGAGGATCCAGGGACGGGGGAGCCTGGCGGGCTGCCGTCTACGGGGTCGCACAGAGTCGGATACGACTAAAGCGACTTAGCAGCAGCAGCAAGCCCAAGTAACTTTATGTGTCTGTATACTTTGTATGTATGAACTATATAAATATATAGTGGGGTGCCATTGCCTTCTCCCATTTATGAAGCACCTCCCACAAAAGAGTAAATCAAAATTTAAAATTCCACACTCTTCACATTTTTCTTCTTTCCTCACACATTTCTGCCCAAGCTTCTAAGTCTCAAAGTTTAGTTAGAGATAGGAACAGACTTCCAGAGCAATAGGGGAGGGAAAGGCCTTTGTTCTTGGTGTTCTCTGTTCAGTGGGCTTGGATGCATGGATAATATGCATCCTTGTAGCATCATGCAGAGTATTTTTACTCTACCAAGTCATCTATTTCCTGCCTAACCCCCACAACCACTGAGCCAATGGTGTTTATTTAGAAGCATGCTCAGGTTTTTGTGACCAGCTCAATCTGGACCCAATTCTCTGGTCAGTGCCTCTTATAAGCTGGGAATCCTTGAAGGAGTACCCCAGGCAGGGTGGGCCTCAGTGTCATATTGTTGATACAAACAGGGCTGTTAACTGGCTTGAAAGATGTTCTACTTACACATGTCCCTCAATGAATGTTCATTCCATTTCCTTTTGCTTAGAGAAACTTACACAAGTTGTTATATTTTTAAAGATTTCTTGCTACATCTGTGGGAGAAGGCAATGGCACCCCACTCCAGTACTCTTGCCTGGAAAATCCCATGAATGGAGGAGCCTGGTGGGCTGCAGTCCATGGGGTAGCTAAGAGTTGGACACAACTAAGCGACTTCACTTTCACTTTTCACTTTCATGCATTGGAGAAGGAAATGGCAGCCCACTCCAGTGTTTTTGCCTGGAGAATCCCAGGGACAGGGGTGCCTGGTGGGCTGCCGTCTATGGGGTCGCAGAGAGTTGGACATGACTGAAGTGACTTAGCAGCAGCGGCAGCAGCTGCGTCTGTACCTTGGCCCCTGTTGTTATTGTTGTTGTTCTGTTGCTAAGTCATGTCTGACTCTGCAGTCCCATGGACTGCAGCATGCCAGGCTTCCCTGTATTTCACTACCACAGTTTGCTCAAATTCACATCCATTGAGTTGGTGATGCCATCCAACCATCTCCTCCTCTGTTGCTCCCTTCTCCTCCTGCCCTCAGTCTTTCCCAGCATCAGGATCTTTTCCAGTGAGTAGGCTCTCCACATCAGGTGGCCAAAGTATTGGAGTTTCAACTTCAGCATCAGTCCTTCCAATGAATATTCAGGATTGATTTCCTTTAGAATCAGCTGGTTTGATCTCCTTGAAGTCCAAGGGACCCTCAAGAGTCTTCTCCAGCACCATAATTTGGAAGCATCTGTTCTTTGGCTCTCAGATTTCTTTATGGTCCAACTCTCATATCTGAACAAGACTACTGGAAAAATCATAGCTTTGACTATACAGACCTTCATCCACAAAGTGACGTCTCTGCTTTTAAATATGCTGTCTACGTTTGTCACCACCACATGTTACCTTGACTTTGTCTGAGTGCCAGGGGGTGGTGCTGCCTGCCCGAGGAAGGGGAATAACTCCAATCCCTGCCTCTGCCCCACATCTCCCCAGCACTCTCCCCCTCCCCGACCCCTGTTTCACATGAACCACATGTTTCCTTCTCTCCGCAGACCTCTATCAACATAAGTTCATCAACTGTCATTTTATCAACGTCACCTTTCTGGAGCAGAAGGAGGGCTGCCATATGGACTTAGAGCAAGACAACGACTTCCTGATCTACCTTGTCAGCTTCCTTGGCAGTCTGTCTGTCTTGCCTGGGAACATCATTTCTGCCCTGCTCATGGACAGAGTCGGAAGACTCAAGATGATCGGTGAGTTACCAGGGATGTCACGCCTGTGTTCTAGTGGGCCAGGGCAGAGGCTTAAAGTGGAGGAAAAGCAGTGGGATTTTCCTTTGTCTTTTTCAAGAAAACTCACACAGGAAACCATGTAGGTAAGATGGATTCTGCTGGTATAGAACCAAGTCTGCAAAACCCCAGGGCACCTTGGAGATCTCTGAGATCCCTAGTCCAGGTCAGGCACAAGCCTTCATTTCCTGATTCAGCAATTCTGTCACAGTTACGTATTCTATTAGCACATCAGTAGGATGTTATATACGTCCGCTGTACCTACTTTGTATTCCTCTTGGTGGAAAAATACACTAAAATGCTTTTAAATGAGCATCAATTTCATTTGATGATCTTAAATGAATCTTGTTACTTTTTATTATGTAATAGTAATAACGTTCTGGGCTTTGGAGTTGGAGAGGCTCATGTTGGAATCCTATCACCTAAAGGCTATTTGACTTTGGGCATGTTCCTTTTCCTCTCTGGGCCTCATTTTACAGATAAGTAGACTTATGATGAGCTGGCAGGGGTTTGGGAGAATTTAACACAATGCACCCAAAGCATCTCCTAGTGCTCGGTGCATTGCAGGTTGTCACGTCTGCCTTGCTTCATTCTGCCAGATTTGCAGCAGTTTGTTACCAAAACACAAGCCAGGCATGGTGAGCAAGAAACGAAATATGTATACACCCAGAGCCAGGGTAAGCGTGGGGCTCCCCAGGTGGCACTAGTGGTAAAGAGCCCACCTGCCAGTGCGAGATATGCAAACGATATGAGTTCAATCCTCGGGTCGGGAGTGGGAGGAGGAGATGGCAACCCCCTCCAGTACTCTTGCCTGGAGAATCCCGTGAACAGAGGAGCCTGGCAGGCTACAGTCCATGGGGTCATGAAAGAGCTGGACACGACTGAGCCACTGAGCACAGCACAGGGAAAATGTACACAGAAGAATACGGTCAAGGGGCTTCCCTGTGGCTCAGCGGTCAAGCAGCCGCCTGCTGATGCAGGAGACACGGGTTCGATCCTCGGCCCAGGAAGATCCCACATGCCCTGAGGCAACTAAGTCCATGCACCACAACTGTCGTGCTTGTGGTCTAAAGCCTGGGAGCCACAACTGCTGAAGCCTGTGTGCCTGGAGCCTGGGCTCTGAAGCAAGAAAAGCCTCCGCAGTGCAAAGCCCTCACACCGCAATGGAGAGTAGCCCCCGCTGTCGCAGCCAGAGAAAGGCCCACGCAGCACCGGAGACTCAGCACAGCCAAAGATAAATTAACAAAATCACTAAAGAAAGAATATGAGTCAAGGCCAGGGGACGGGGAGCAGACAGTAGGCTGATACACATGCCATGAGTTCAGCCCCGGGGATGTAGTTGTCGGGAAAAATTAATTCCGAGATCCTAGCAGCAAGGCGCAAAGGACACAAAACAAATTGCAGAGCCTCATTGTCAGTAAGTATTTGCATGAATATTTAGAATGGTGAGCCCAAGACATGCCTGTGATTTCTGCTTTTTAATCTCGTCGAGAGGATGGTCGTGTCTCAGGCATAGCAGATTGAGCTGTGCCCTCTTCAGCGACAGTGTTCTGGTTAGACCGGAAACCCGATGCGGGAAGATGGTGGCTTATCAACTTCTGTGAAGTCTGTGCCCAGCTCGGTGTCTGCCACTGAGTCATGACTTAGTCACGCTGTGGGACTGAGAGAACCAGCAAAGATGACCTCTTTCCTGGCTGAGCTGGAGGCACCAAGTTTTTCAGCAGGAGGTCCTGCAGGGCGGCTGGTTTCAGAGCCTGGCGGCGGGGAGTCAGCTGGCCGTCTCGGCCGGCACTGGCTTTGTGAGTCCGCACGACTTTCTCGACTGCTCTGAGATTCTCTTCCTCGAGTGGTTAAAATAATACCTCTGTTTGCTCCAGTGAGAGTAAGTGTGTGACACTTCTGCCACTGGCCCTTTTTTTAAACTTTGGAAATATTAGTATGTAAGGAGCTAGACAAATAGCATGTTTCAAGCAGTCTCGGTTGGTCTGTGTAATAACAACATAGAGAAGAAAAACAGGTGACTGAAGCCATACATTTTTACTTGGCATTTGAACTAAATCACTTGGAGTGGCTCTGACAGGTCTATTTTTATGGGAAAAACCCCCCACAATTTCGGAGAAGAAAAGAGCAATCTTCGTACAAGAAGGTGAATTTGTTTTTCTTTCTTTTTTTCAATGATTTATTTATTTATTTTTGGCGGCGCTGGGTCTTTGTTGCTGCACACGAAGCAACAGGGCCTGGGGTCTGCTCTCTAGTTGCGATGCACAGGCTGCTCGTTGCAGTGGCTTCTCTTGCCGCAGAGCGCGGGCCCTAGGATGCCTGGGCTTCAGGAGTTGTGGCACGGGGCCTCAGTAGTTGCATCTCTCGGGGTCTAGAGCACAGGCTTAGTGGTTGTGGCACATGGGCTTAGATGCTCCATGGTTTGGGGGATCTTTCTGGACCAAGGAGCGATTCTCAGTCTCCTGCACTGGCAGGCAGGTTGTTTACCACTGAGCCACCAAGGAAGCTCTATCGTAAGGTATTGAATGTAGTTCCCTGTCCTATACAGTAGGACCTTGTTTATCCATTCTGTATATAATAGCTTCAGGTAAGTAATATTTTTCTTAATTTTAAAATTTATGTCTTTGTTTATTTTATTTTCCACGGTGCTGGGTCTTTGTTGCTGCGTGTGGGCTCACTCTAGTTCTGGCACGCAGGGGCTACTGTCTAGCTGTGTGCATGGCCTTCTCATTGCAGTGGCTTCTCTTGTGGCAGAGCATGGTCTCTAGGGCCCGAAGACTCCGTAGTTGTGATGGAAAAGTTTAGTTGCCCTGAGGCATGTGGGGTCTTCCTGCACCAAGGACCGATCCCATGTCCCCTGAGTTGGCAGGTGGATTCTTAGCCACTGCACCACCAGGGAAGTCCCCAGGAAGTGAATTTCTATCACAGGTCTTTTAAGTCCTAGGGTTGAATAGTGAATTCTGTGTCACGTCCTGGAGTAGCTGAAAGAGTTCTTGGGAGATAAGTGTGGATGAAGGGTCGGGAGTGGGAGGGTTGCCCCTGTGAACTAGAATGGACCACCCCCTCAGCCAAGGGCTCAGGGAGGGCTGAGCACAGGGAGCAGGCGGGGCAGGGAGAGAGCACATATCCTTTCCTTCTCCACGGAGTCTCTTCTTATCATCATGAATGTATCCCAGCTGAAAATAAAGTTCTCCAATGCTAACTAGTCGTACTCCCCAAACTGGATATCTGCAGCTAATATTTACCATTCGTCGTTGTTTCTATGTTGTTCAGTCACTCAGTCATGTTCAGCTCTTTGTGATCCCATGGATTGCAGCATTCCAGGCTTCTCTGTCCTTTACCATCTCCTGGAATTTGCTCAAACTCTTATCCATTGAGTCAGTGATGCCATCCAACCGTCTCAACCTCTGTCGTCCCCTTCTCCTCCTGCCTTCAAGCTTTCCCAGCATCAGAGTCTTTTCTAATGAGTCAGTTCTTTGCATCAGGTGACCAAAGTATTGCATCTTCAGCTTCAGCATCAGTCCTTCCAATGAATATTCAGGGTTGATTTCCTTTAGGATTGGCTGGTTTGATCCCCTTTGCTGTCCAAGGGACTCTCAAGAGTCTTCTCCAGCACCACAGTTCAGAAGCATCAATTCTTTGGTGCTCAGCTTTCCTTATGGTCCAACTCTCACATCCATACATGACTATGGGAAAAACCGTAGCTTTGACTATATGGACCTTTATCTTTATATTTTCATCTTTTGCTAATGTCTGTTTCATTTCTGAGCAAGACTGTTAAGGGGTCATACAGTGTTCTTTTTGTATGTTTAGAAAAAGGTCTGGCACACAGAGTATCAACTGCTATATTCTCGGGCCCCAGTACCTACCAGGTACTCAGTTAAAGTCTCGATGTGATGTGGAGTGACCTGTTTTGAAATTGCCTTTCCCAAGACCCTGGGACAACTCCCCAGTCGAGTCTGCTGGAGCATCATTTATCCTGCTTACTCTGCCACTGTGCCCTCTTTGGGCCAGAACTGTGCCTTGTTAACAGCAGAGAAGAAATTTTTCCTGATGAGCCCGTTATTCCTCATTTATTCAATTTAATAAACATTAATTTGTTCAGAACAGTTCTCCACCAGGCTGTGTGGTCAGCAACGGGAATACGATGCTAATTGAGATAGACAGCATCCTTGTGCTTAAGGAACAAATGATCTGTGGGAGAGATAGACATAAACTAGAAATTTCATTCAACTAACACTTAGGAAGTGCTTATTAGAGGTCAGATTTTGTTTCAGGCATTTTGTAAATATTAATATATTTAACCTTCACTGTAACCCTGTGATGGGGAAAGTGAGACAGCTCAGGGAGGTTAAGTGTCTCACTCAAGGTCACACAGGGGCAGCTGGGGTTGACCTCAGGCTTCTCCAAAACAAGGGAATAAGGACTAATGATGAGAGTGGAAGAACTGGGGACCAGAGGGATCTATAGTGGAAAGACTCAACATAGTCAATCCTAAAGGAAGTTAACCCTGAATATTCATTGGAAGGCCTGTTGCTGAAGCTGAAACTTCAGTACTTTGGCCACCTGATGTGAAGAGCCAGCCCACTGGAAAAGACCCTGATGCTGGGAAAGATTGAGGGCAGGAGGAGAGGAGGGGGACAGAGGATGAGATGGTCGGATGGCATCACTAACTCAATGGACATGAGTTTGAGCAAGCTCCAGGAGATAGTGGAGGACAGAACAGCCTGACAGGCTACAATCCAGCGAGTGGGGGTTGGGGGGTGGGGAGTCTCAAAGAGTCAGATATGACTTAGCAACTGAACAACAGCAGTGGTTCCCTATCACTTGATTTCTTTGATGATAATATTTGGTGTTCAATAAACATTGTACACCAACGCCCATGGCTGGCCACCTTGAGCGATACATGCAGGGCACTCGTGGTCCAGTAGATAGCAGTCTCCTCCCCGTCTAGTTCTCTCCTCACTGTTGGAAAGAGGTTTGCATGCTACCCAGTCACAGCTTATCCCTCCCCAGAATCAGCAGAATGCAGCTGGACAGTTACCATCCCCCAGCTCATCAGCAGGGTTTGGCATGAGTCTCAGCGGCTCCAGGACTGATGGTGAGGCTCCAGGCAGAGGCCTCCTCCCCAACCCCCACCCAGGGATGCACTTGCAGGGGAGGCCAGACCAGCCTTCTGGTTCCTTGGCAACCTAAAGAGCTCCCTTCTCCAGGCTCCTGATCCCTGGTGGGGACTCTTCTCTGTTTCCCAGCTGGTTGGTTGGGACCTGCTTCTTTCTTTCTGCCAACTATTCCCACCACATTTCCAGACATACTCTTCTTGATCCCCGCCCTGCACCCACTCAAGACTTCCCCAGCTCTTCCGGGCTGGATGTATTGAATTTGGGTAGGATATGACATAGTCTTCTTTGAAGGGAATCTCTTCTCATTAACTGTATCACCCAGAGTCCTGGTGGGAAAAGGAATTCACCCAAGATAGTTCTGGTGAAGACTGTACGATGGAGCAGCATTTAAACGTGTGGGCAGGGTTGTGGGGATAGATGAGGTTGATGAGACACCCAGATACTAGTGACAGTGGGCAGCAGGCTCTATCTCCAGGGACAGAGGGAGGAAACAGCAGTAACTGAATCCAGGGAGAGCTAGAACCAAGGAGGAGGTATCCGGGAGAAACTATAGTCCTGGAGGGATGTAACATTTGCCCAAAAAAGGGCTTATAAAGCAGGCTGGGAACTGGCATGAAATACCCCGAGCCCTTTCTCCTTGCAACTGACAAGGGAGCCAGCTGCAGGCATGCTGTCCACAGGGGTTATCTTCCTGGGGCACAGGGCAGGGCTGAGGAGGGTAGCTTAGATATCTGCGATGCAGGTGACATACGTAAGAATGCGCAGCAGGGCTCTTGATCAGGTGTTCTTCTGTAGCCAGTGTCCAGTTGAACTTGAGCACCATAAAAATGGAGTCTTAAAATAAAAAGATGATTGCCTATGCTCTGTGACAGCCTGGAGGCGTGGGATGGGGAGGGAAGTCGGGGGAGGTTTAAGAGGGAGAGGACATACGTATGCCTGTGGCTGATTCATGTTGATGTATGGCAGAAACTGTCACTATATTGTAAAGTAATTATCCTTCAATTAAAAAGTAAAGGGCTTCCCTGGTGGCTGGGTTGGAAAAACCCCTTGGAGAAGGCAAAGGCTACCCATTCCAGTATTCTGGCCTGGAGAATTCCATGGACAGTTCATGGGGTTGCAAGGGGTCGGACAAGACTGAGCAACTTTCACGTATACTGCTGGCTCAGCTGGTAAAGAATCTGCCTGCAATGTGAGAGTCCTGGATTTAGAAAAATTTTTTTAAAAATTTCATTTATTTATTTATTTTCGGCTGCACTGGGTCTTCCTTGCCGTGCTGGCTTGCCTCTAGGTGCGGCGAGGGGGAGCTCCCCTCTTGTTGCGGAGCTTGGGCTCCAGGGCGACAGGCTTCAGTATTTGTGGCTCCCGGGGGCTCTGGAGCAGGGGCTCAGTTGCCCTGTGGCCTGTGGGATCTTCCTGGGGCCAGGGATTGAATCTGTGCCTCCTGGATTGGCAGGTGGATTTGTTACCACTGAGCCATCGGGGAGGTCCCAAGAATGGAGTCTCCTGACACTGATGAATCTCAGCACCTTAGGAAGTCCGGCATATAATAGTTTCTCAACTAGTATCCACCCTCTCTGCCTTGTCTTCAGTTACTCTGGGCTGGACAGTACTCAGTTCAGTTCAGTCGCTCAGTCGTGTCAGACTCTTTGCGACCCCATGAACCGCAGCAC